>NW_026590809.1:4925410-5018828 GCF_907164565.1 Psammomys obesus | reverse complement strand
ATTCATTCATTCATTCATTCATTCATTCATTCATTCATTCATTCATTCTGTAAGTTCTGTTACTCCAGAACCCTGATTAATACTGGGAGAGAGCACAGTTCCGCTAGCAGCCAAAGCTAGAACGGGTAGGAGCAATGGCTGAAGTTGGTAAAGAATGGAGTCACAGCCTGGCACAGAAGCACACACCTGTAATCCAAGCACTTAGGAAGTTAGAGAAGAAAATGGGCTTCAAAGACAGACTGGATTACACAAGATTCTATCCACAGAGGGAGGGAGGGAGGGAGGGAGGGAGGGAGGGAGGGAGGGAGGGAGGGAGGAAGGAAGGAAGGACAGGCAAACAGAAGCTCTGGAACTTAACAAATATTAGGAACTGAGGTAGGACAAGAGAGAACAGGGCCCCTCTTCAATAGGAGAACTCTCTTTTAAATGATTTACATATGTGAAAATGTCCATTTTATTTAAAAGGAGGATCTTATAAAAATAAAAAAAAATTAAAAAAAAAAAAAACATTAGAGCATGTTTCCGGCAAGTTCCCTTCCAGTCCTTCATCTACTTTAGAGTTATTATCCTAGCCAGGCGTGGCGTACAAGCCTTTTATCCCAGCCCTGGAGAGACTGAAACAGAGGGCTGGTGGGCTAGCCTAGGTCACCTCACAAAACTTTTTATATCAAAATAGCTTAGTAGTAACCCCTCATCTGTCCTCCTGAGCAGCAGAGAAAGATTACAATCTATACTCACATAAAGATCATGGCCAACACAAAACATTCAGCCCCGTTAGTGTCTCCAGAAGCAGACGCCTCAGGAAGCAGAACACAAACTGCATTCGGCTGTGCATGAGATGCTAGACAGCTGCTCTCAAGGCAGTCCGTCCCTCCACGCACCATCCAACAACCCAGACTTCCGATGCCTCCTAAGAAGAAACCTGACTACACAGTGTTCTGCAGGGGCCTGTAACGCCGTCATTAAAGAGACTGGCCTTTCTAGACACAGTGTCCAAGTTCAAATCTCAACTCTTCCACTTAATATCTACAAGACCTTCGGGGCCTCGTGCAAGCACTTGGTGCTTCGGTTTCTCACCTGGGGGAGATTGGTGAGGCTTAAGTGAGATAAAATGCACCCAGATAAAATGGAACCCAGAAAGGACTGGGTGTAGGGCAGCTACCGACCTAAGTTCCTCTCAGGACCGCAGACAAGAGGCTTCCAGGTTATCGGCCAGCGTGCGGACTTAAAGCTTAGCCTCTTTGCAGACAATACACACTTTCTGTCACGATCTTGGCAAAATGCTTCTTTATATATTTGTCCTTGTCACAGCACTGCCAAATTTGTCAGGGTGCTTAAAAGTGCGTTTTTATACAATGAATTTCATGGGCCTTTCCCTCTCTCTACTAACTTCAGTCTCAGCCACATCATATAAAGAAAGCCCCACCAACGAGGCTTGACCTTAATACTCTCACACACCAACCTCTCCTGCAGTCACAGCAGGGGTGTCAGGACACCATGGGCAGCACTGAGCACTCCCAGAGGACAGACATCACTGCCAGCTCTCATCTCATTCGCTCCTGCCTCTCTGCCAAAGACACTTTTAAAACAGAATGCTCGAAAGTTACCTAGCAAGGACAGTCTCTGACTATACCGAACGGGTTCGCCGTTTACTACATAACGAGAACACATACTCAAGACACACAAGGATGCCACTTCTGCGCTACCACAAAGCACTTTAGCGTTATCACACACTGATCTCTCTCTTTATTCTCTTCCTGCTGTCAGTCAGCACCGGGCCAGCATTGAAAAGCTTGAGGTTTCTCCTCCATGTGACCGAGCAGGTTAGAAATATTCCAGTCTTCAGCCAAGATAAAGCTATACCCCTACAACTACAGTGACCAACAACAGTTTGCAGTGAAGATGGCCTGGAAACACAGCAGGAACATTCTTCTAGTTCACAGCAATCACGCTTGCAACTCATTTTCAGAATCATGCTTTCAAAAGAGTTCCAATATCATATCTAATTAATTCCAATAACTTACCTGTCAGCAGCTTCAATGTCAAAGCAAAACCTTCTGTCAATGGAGTCGGAATACCTTTTGGTGCATTCTTTCAAAAAGAACACCTCTCCGTCACCCTGCAAACAAGCACGACACTCAAAACTGCGCACAGACCCCACCGCGCTGCCCTGCAGGAGTCCAGGCTGACCCTTTCCTCGCGGAAGCTGCCCTCTCCTTCCCGGACGTTTTCTAGTTCTTGCTGAAGGCGGTACTGTTAAGCAGACTTCACAAAGGCTGACTGCAGCATGGATGACAGCAGTGTCCAGGCACAACAGTGGGGGCCTGCTCATCAACACTTCCTTTTGTAAAGAGCCAAAATCTGCTTTAATATCACCCTGTGTCATTATCAGTGTGACTGCTATTAGCCTATAAACACTGCAATTCCATAAGGACTGACCTGAAAGCAAACCTCAGGGCTGAGATCACAAGTGTACACCCACTAACACGGGAGCCGGTAGATCTGGGCAGTTCTGCTTCCTAAGTGAGCCACTCTAAATGTTTCGCCCTCCCTGAGGGCGTCAGAACTGGGATAGAGACAGAAGCTACGCAGTGGCTCAGCAAAGAGCCACATGAGAAGTCTAAGTCCACACTTAGGATTTTCCAGAACACAAGGATCTTTTAATAACATTTTAAAAGATCCCAGGGCAATATCCAAAACATCCCAGCTATATTCTATACTACATCATTTGTCATTTGGAACCTAAAATGGAAGTTATCTCTAAGGAAAAATGCCTTACGACCCGAGTTCACAACAACAGCAAACTCGGGCTCAAAGCAAAGGCTCCCACCTCCCCCATCTACAAGTGACAGCAGCCTTGCCTCAGCCTCTTCTCCACACACAGCCCATCGCTACAGAAGGCTCCTTCTTACAGCCTGCTTTAGGGTTTATTTGTTTACTTCTAAAAGGGTCAGCTTACATTAATTCTGAACTCACCTAAGCAAAATGCCACCCAACCACGCAGCAAGCAACAGGCTTAGGTGCTTTCTTAGCATGTATGGCCAGTTACGTCCCTACTTGTGGAAAAAGCTCCCCTCCAGACACCAAGGGTCACTGTGAGCAATGCAACTATTGCAACTCTACACCGGCCACAGGAGGCTCACCTTCCTCAGAGCCAACCCCAAGGTCTGACTGTCGTGCTGGCTCTGCTACTCAGCTCTCTGGGACGAGCAGCTATCTAACAGAGTAGCCACACAAATACCCTACGTGCCTAACTGAAGAGAGGGAAGTCATCCCAGAGCATACCCCGTCGGTGCTCTCTCACTGTGACCGTGCAGTGTGGGAACAAGCCAGGTCCCTATGTACATATGGGCCATCGATGGGCCACAAAAGCTTAGTGCAGGAATTGTCTTTCTCTTCTAAAACAATGACAGAAAACTCCTCTGTTTTACAATCTAAGTGTAAGACCCAGGTGTGATTTAGAAACAAGACAAAGATTTTTAACCAAAACCAAATTTCTCAATAGTCAGTATGAAACTACAAAAAAGACAGGCCACAAGTATCTCTCCTATAAAGTAAAAAAACAAACAAGTACTTACCAGTTTCCCCCCAGATCTGTGCTCAAACGGGATCATGTTGAATTTCTTGGCTGTTTTCCGATACATGCAGTAGTGTTTGACCCAACTGGACCCAAATGGAGCAGGCCCTTCAACAAAGCACAGATCTTCGTGTTTTCCCTCAGGCAGAGGCAGACATGTACAGCGGGAGCATTACTGCACAGTTCAGCCAGAAGAGCAGAAAAATGCAGAGGCTTAGGTGGGTGGTGGTGGTGTACACCTTTAATCCCAGCACTTGGGATCTCCATGAGTTTGAGGCCAGCATGGTCTGCAGAGTGAGTTCCAGGAGACAGCCAAGGCTATGTGGGGAAACCCTGTCTCAAAATAGACAAAACCAATGCAGGGGCTCCTGGAAGGGAGGGACCGGGGGACAGGAAGCCCTTAGAGCAGTGTGACAACTGACTGAAGACCCTTTCAGCAGACTGTGAGTTACAGTCCTAAGCTAAGACGATGGGATGACTCAGTGTGTAAAGTACTTACAGACCAAACCTGTGGACTCAGGCCCCAGAGCCCACAATGGAAAGAGAAGCGGCTCCTGAGAGCTGTGCCCTGGCCTCCACATAGGCCTGCCACAGTAACTCATCCACATCCCACTCAATGGTAATAGTCACAGTAAGTGACAAACTCTCGTGTGCTAGAAAAAGCCAAGAGCTACTCAGGTATTCCAGGTTAGATGGAGGAAACACAACACCCTGCTGCCTAGTTGGCTTTGACTTGACACACAGAGCTCCTGCAGCCGAAATCCCCGATCCTCTAGCTGGTGAGCACAAAAGTCAGCTCCACTGTTACTGCCGCCACTACCACCCCCCGGCTGTCTCTATGTCTGTCTGACTCTGTGTCTCTCTGCCTGTCTCTCTCTCTCTCCCTCTGTATGTGTGTCTGTTTCTCTCTCTCAGGGTTTTTTTTGGTTTAGTTTTTGTTGTTGTTGTTGGTTTTTCAAGACATGGTTTCTCTGTGTAGCCCTGGCTGTCCTGGAACTTGCTCTGGAGACCAGGCTGGCCTCAAACTCACAGACCCACCTGCCTCTCCCTCCCGAGGGCTCTACCTTTTCTTTTGAAGACTGAATCCTCATTAAGCCCAGAGAGCTGACCATCTTCCTAAACTGGCTGGCCCAGTGAGCTCCACGATCAACTCCTCTCTAACCTGGTTCAGCACCGGAGTCAGACTCTCATGGCAACAGCTGGCTTTTTCAGATGAGTGCTGGGGAGCTGAACTCAGATCCTCAGGCTTGAAGTGCTGGCACCTGACTGGCTACGCCATCTCACCAGGCCACAGTGGGCTATTTTAAGGGAAAGGCAAGTCCTTCTACACATGGCCACTGGCCTTTCCACTTCTTTGTCACACTGTGATGCAGCCATAGGACACTTTCCAACCAATCAAACCATGAGCCAGATAAGTCACTTCTTCATAAAGTATCAGGCCTCGAGTGCTATGTTATAATACACACAAAATGAGCAGGCCAACACTAAAGCCACTATAAGTAAAACCCAGCTATGCAGTAAGAGTTTCTGTATCCACCAACAGTCTTCCTAACGTCTTTTAAGCCTTTTATAAGTTCTGTGTATGGGTACATACACGTGAGTAAGGATGCTCACAGTGGCCCGAGGCATTAGGTTCCCCTTGGACAGTTGTGAGTCACAAGGTGGTGCCAGGCACTAAACTCTGTCCTCTGGGAGGGCAAGAAGTGCTCTTAACTGCTGAGCCATCTCTCTCGCCGCTTTCCTAGTGACTTCACCAAGAACAAGATGCCCCAGTTGACTTACAGGAGAGAGGCAGGGTTCTGAGGTGGAGAGCATGTGTGTGGATGAGAAAGAGACAGATGATGGCAGAGAAATCACAATGGCGGCAACTGATGAGGATCGGGTAGAGGAAATAGGAGAAAGTGCTGCTAACGGTCCCTCCTGGCTGTTGAGCCTTCAGCTCTGGCTCCTGAGAAACAAACTCCCGGAGTACAGCATCAGACAGCATGTGCTAGCATGGCCTGAGAATGCCATGCTGACTCCAAAGCAGGAATATGTACAAAATGTACCTTCAGGGGCTGGAGAGATGGTTCAGCAGTCAAGAGCACTGACTGTTCTTACTGAGAACCCGAGTTTGGCTCGCAACCACCTGAAGCTCCAGATCCAGGGTACCCAACACCCTCCTCTGACCCTCTGGGCTCTTATACATAGAGTTCACACACTCAGGCACACACATATATAAAAGTAAATGTACAATGTTGTCATTTTTTTAATTTAAATATGCCATCAAGATCACAGCAGGCGAGGAAAGCCTTAGGGGTGATTTCCCAGCTATCACTGTGATTATATTAAGGTTGAAGGATTCCGTCGACGTTTTCCCAGGTGTTAGTGAGGTTTCAATCCACGGACCAAAATCTTTGGCTTCTGGAGTCTCAGAAGACATCACAGTAGCTCAGGGCTCACAGTCGCCCTCCCACCGGCCTTCAACCCTCTCATCCGTAACACAATGCACATGCTGTATGGAAACTGCTACACTGGGCTGGTCAGGAAATGGCAAAAAAGAAAGAAAGAAGTGGTGGAGCTAGGCGCAGAGGCATACAACTGGAATCCGGCCACTTGAGAACTGTGGGCTGAGGGTAGCCTTTGCCATATGGAAATTTAAGGCTGGCTTCAGTTACACAATAAGACCTTGTCTCAAAAACAAATCAACAATCTGCGCATGTACCCCACAGTACAGTGCCTGGCTTGGTTTTTATCTGTCCACTGAAATCTGTTCATTCTGTGTTGGTCACACTCATGGGAAGCTCTGGAAGGCACAGCATGGAAACTGTAACACGAATTTGTGTGGTCTTGTTTTGTTGCTTATTGAGACAGGGCTTCTCTGTACAGCCCTGGCTGTCCTGGAACTCGCTCTTTTGGCCAGGTTGGCCTTGAATTTAGAGATCCACCTGCCTCTGCCTCCCCAAGAGCTGGGATCACAGGGTGTGCTACCAATGCTCAGCTTGTAACAAATTTTTAAGCTGCCACTCAGCATAGGCTTGTAGGCTTCTTACTTTTTTCCTGGACATACAGGTAGCCTTCTGCTGTGAACTGGCTTGCTCGCTTGTGGTCCTTTGGATTCTGCCTGATTTTATTCATAAGTTCCTCCACTTCCGACCTGGTTCCCTCAAATCGATTCCGTGTCTGAAACAGAAAAAAAATAAATAAATATGCAGATAAACTCCAACATAAAATTTCCTGCCTTCGTGTTTCCTGTTTTTGTTACATCTTACGTTTAACAAGGAAATAAGCCATAAGAGAGCCATCTACCTGGGAAACAAAGGGTGCTGGCTAGAGTCCACCTGATCTAAGCTGTCACTGCTGCAGCAGCAACCTGAGCACTAAGAATCTGAAAATAATAATTCTTTGCAAGCTAACAGTAAGTCAGCATCCATTTTTCCAGGCTGTGGCAACTACACTAGAAAACATTCAAGGAGGAGGAAGATCACGAGCAAATAATGCCCACACATCTGAAGAGGCTAATAACATTTCAGAAACCCAGGAGACGTGGGCTGCCAATATCTGCCACGGAGTGAAGGATCGGGGTTACACTACGGGAGCTGAAGTGACAGAGCAGCCACCGCATCCCGCTGAGTCATCACCACCCAGTTCACGGACATTTCAGCCAGGCTCAAAAATAATTGCATCAATAGAAGAAAAAAAATGCTGATGTGAAACTTCAAAGGAGCTCAGACAAAAAAATTAAAATTTCTCCTCTCAAATAGGGAGGAAGAGGGATGGAGAGTGGGGCTGGGAGGAAATGAGAGATGGGACTACAATCAGGATGTAACTAAATAATAAAAAAAATAAATGTTAGTTAAAAAAATTCTCTCTTCTTCCTATAATGAAAAGGGTTGTCAAAGCTCATAAGGTTAGAAAAAACTAGAGAAATAGGTGGAATAATGGTACCTTTCTCCTAGGGGGATGGAGAGACTAATACCTGTAGGCCATTAAAAAAAATAAAACTACTTCTGGAGGTTTACTCTGAATAGAAACTAAGAGCCAATATGGAAGAAAAACCTTTTTATGCTCTTTGGGAAAACATAAGGCCATGCTTGGCGGTGCACACCTTTAATCCCAGCACTCCAGATCTCTGAGTTTGAGGCCAGCCTGGTCTACAGAACAAGTTCCAGGGCAGCCAGGGCTACAAAGAGATACAGAAGTACACATTATGTATGTGTTACATTATACATACATGTTATATATTACAGAGCTGCACAGAGAAACCTTGTCAAATACATTAAACAGAAAAACAAATATGAAGGAATAAGCAATAAAAGGCTGCCAAAAGGGCTGGTTCCCGTTCTTTTTCTCATCTTCAGCCTCTCCCTTGTTTGTGTCTGTTTATCCTGCCTTCACACTGGCTCTATTCCCCCACTTGTGAGAATCCTTCCCACCCTGACCGCCTGCACAGATACGTGTAACAGATACAGCCTACATGCATGCACACATCCTGTCTTTTTCTGCCAGTGGCTTTACACATGACACTCCTGCTGTTTAATGCTAGTGCCCTAAATGCCCTGCAGGTGCCCCGCTGGCTAGGAGGCCTTATGACAGGAGCTATTCACTCTGAGCAGTTTCTGCTCCTCCGGTCCAGCAGGGAATCTAGGCTGGTGTGCTCACCTGACCTGCCCCAGGATCCACTGATTCTCCTAAGGACCCCTGCTGCTTTCAATGGAAGGAGGCATCTGAAATCCATAAGCAGATACAGTGTGCTCACAACTGCTGTTCCTTCTAAGACTTCCGGGCAGAGAGGCATGGGCAATAAACACACTTACACACTGGCGCTCATACACGCTATCAACCATCTATTCACTCATGCACACAGTCTCACACACATACACTCGCTCCCTAGCATACATACACAATCAAGCACCAACCACTACTGCTGTACCGTAAAAACCTGGGACTTTGTACCATCGGGTTGACTTCAACTCCAGTTCTTGAGATTTCTTTGTGGCCATCCTTTTATCCCACATTTATAGACGCCTGAGAAATCTAACTCATGTTACCATCAATGTACTTCCGGACTCACTCGGCACATTGGCACAATGTAGCCAGGCTCTCAAAACACCCCCGCTGTCTCTTCTGCAGACCCCTACAGTCCCACACAGCTCACTTTCCTCAGGGCCCCACCTCCTCGTGCCTTTGCACTAGAATGGGAGCAGGGTTATTTTTTAAGTGTACCATATTTCTCTAAGGTAGTTAGGAACTAGGGTTAAAATTGCACCTAACAAGCCTTGAGTCTAAATCCCAGGGACGCTGGACTGTGAAGACTGAATGTGGTCACAAGCTGAATTAAAGCCCTTCAAATGGTGCCTGAAGGTTAGCTCAGGGGCTGTGCAGCTTGCTTTGCCACACGTGATGACAGCAGGTTTAATCACCAGCCTGGGAAAATAAATTAAACTGTGACAGACGGTAAAGTACCTTACAGTGCTTTAATACTGAAAACATAAGGCAGACCCCTGGCTGGCGTCATCCAATGCCAGGAGCACACCAGTGAGAGTGCGCTTCCCACTCCTTCCTTAAGTAAAAGAGCACTGCCAAACACCAGCCCAAGTTTTAAGCCTTGCCTTACAGCAGGGGTTCACTGGGGTCCAAGATAGAATTCAGATGCCTTTAATCAAAATGTCTGATGGGGTCAGGAGGAGCCAACCTAAAGGAGGAGGGCTGGAGGAGGGTCCAAGGACACTCCCCTCCGCGGCAGCTTGAGTGAGGTACCTCCACAGTTTCAGGCTGTGGGATACGTGGTTCCCAGGTGCTGGTGTTGGGGAGGAAATGTGGCACTGGGGCTCTGAAGCTGCAGAGCCTGATAACATTTGGAATTTGCACTCTCTGCTTTGTGCTTCTGCTCCAGCCGCCATGCCTGCCACCTCTGCTCCACCGTCACAGACTCCAACCTTGGGGAACAGTAAACCCTAAAAAGAACAGCAACTAAGATGCCCTCAAATAAGCCTCGGAAGGTGCAGGGCAAAGCAGTGACTGATCCCAAGTACAGACTACTGTGCTTCAGTAAAGTTTTTCCATCTCAGCTCCATGATATCATTCACAGCGCAAAAAAGGCAGAGAGTGATTAACAGTTTGAAGAGGATTTTGCCTTACAAAAACAAACAAAAACAGCAACGTAGAGTTACCCCAACAGACAGATGGACAGACCGACCGACCTCACTAAAACCTCATTTCCTCTCAAGAGTTCCATATACATGGAGGTACTTGAGAAAGGAAGCATGAGCTAGCAGATCCCAGGGAATTTCTGATCAGGTCTTGTTCCCCAAAACACATAGCAAAGCCCAGGACAGGGAACTCTGGACCCACGAGAATCTTAGAATCAGAGAGAGAGGCAAGGTTTGCCAGTTGTGCCTGAATCTCAGCCCTTGCCATTAAGTGAGTCTCCTGCTCCCCACAAGTTTTTTAAACTCAGAGAGGGCAGATAGCCTTGCAGAATGCCTGCATCCCAGTCTGCAGCAGGCGAAGCCCGACATGCAGTCCGCCGGTAAGCAGGGCAGGCCTGGACACAGTGGCCACTCTCCCTTCGCTGGGTAGCCCGCCACGCAGAGCTCCTGAGAAGAGGCTCTCCCTTCCTGAACCAGGTCTCTCGGAGGTCCTGACGGCCACTGTACACAGGGGGTAAGGCATTTAGCATGGAAAACCACAGTAATTTTTACTATTTTATAGTTAAGCTCATCAAAACTCGCAACTACCTCCTAACAAAGGAGAACTATCCGCCCACACTCCTAACACCTTAGCCATGTTCACTCTCCCTGTTAATCTTGAAATTCCCACTGCCTCTCCCGCCAGGACTGCTGGTCCCGTCCTCCTCACCCCAGCCATCTAGGGATGGCATCAAAGCACAAAGTTAGCTTTTTAAAATACCCTTTAATTTTGATACAATATCCTCCCTTCTGGGAAAAAAAAAAAAAACTACTTTCTAAAAGCCATCCTGCTACTTTCTTGCTTTCTATTTATTACTAAGATTACAGAAAATGGGTAAAGAGGGAATCCCTCAGGAAAGTAAGCCATTTTTACAATATGAAAGACATAACCAGATGGGGCTGGAAATAGCATGCTTTCATTTTTAAATAAAATTGCCTCTCTTTCTGACTATACGTCATTTTTAAATTTAATTATTTTACTGTAATAAAATTCTAAACAGTTGGCCAAGTTATAATGTAAAGATATCCAACCCTAAAATTCAGTTTTATCATCTCAGTGTGTTTCATATATCATACTTAAAAATAAAACATAACTATGGTTTTCTTTCAGAAATGTTAGCTTCTTAGAGTCAGCATTTTGCCCTTATTACATAAAATCACCAGGGAGGAAGATGAACAGCCCCCCAAAGTAAGTGAATGACAATACTTCTCAGGCAGAGGCAATGGAAGGCCTGGAAGGTGCTGCACTTCAGTGGGAGAGGGGCTGAATCAAAGAAAGACAAAAGGCAGGAGCAGGGCAGTTCATGCCTGCCCTCTCCAGCACCAGCTAGGGGAGGCTGAGGAGGGGATGCCCACTGAACGCGGGAGTTTACGGTCGGCCAAGCAAAGCAGGCAGGGAGGGGAGGGTGCACCCCACACACACACCAGACACACACACACACACACACACACACACACACACACACACACACACACACACACGTGCCCTCGGCAGTGAGAAGGCAGAAGCAGCAGCTTCTGAATGAGCCCCCACCCCACCACACCACACCCCACCCCACCGGCCTCAGAGCCGACCAGAGTAAAACTGAGGGATTCTGTTTGTTTGTTTCTTGGTTTTTCAAGACAGGTTTCTCTGTGCAGCCTTGGCTGCCCTGGAATTCACTCTGTTGACCAGACTGGCCTTGAACTCAGAGATCCTTCTGCCTCTGCCTCCTCAAGTGCTGGAATTAAAGGCATGTGCTGCCACCATCCAGCTCTGAGGGATATTTATAAAGGCAGGTAGAACAGAGAATATGCTGAAGGGGGAGGATTTAGGGCAATTCCCTGATGAATGACACCCTTGAGTTCCAAAATATAGAGCGGGGAAAATTTTTCCCTTTCCAGAAAGTTACTTGTCCATTTCTCCACAATAAAGAATGAGTACTGTTGTCAAATGTGTAAGCTTTTAGCTCATCAAGGTCGTTAACAAGGTCATTCTAGATAAAAACATATCTCATACCCTTGGGTTCTGCTCAGCATTACCTCTAACAACATGACTCGGCCCTACTGGCATGCTAAGTCTCTCTGGCCTTATTTTGGTATACATAAGCTCACTGGATTCCCTCTTCCCCACAGGCACCTGAGAAAAGACTCCTGTCCATGAGGAAGGAATTTGAGGACAGAGACCGATGTGTTCCTCTGTCACTAAGTCTAGGCTCTTCGTGGGCACGTGGCCCGTACAGTCACATAGGGCCTGTGCTACAGCGTCTCCTGATAGGTTTAATGTTCTACTATATGATGGGGGGGTGGGGGGGGGGGGCCTGAGTCAGGCTTTCATGTAACTCAGGCTGGTCTCTAAGTCACTACATAGCCTTCAACTCGGATCCCCCCCCCTTGTGACAAGCAAGATGCAGCACACGGAGGTTAGATACCCACCACCTTGAAAGCTGTTGCTGTTTTTATGTGGGATCCCATGCTTTCACTTTACATCAGTCCCAGGCCTAACTGGGGGTTCTCATCTGCTCAGCCCCGAAGCTGCTGCTGGATAAAGTCGAGAACGGTGGTTCTCCACCTGTGGGTTGCGACCTCTTTCACAGGGGTCGCCTAAGACCATCAGAAAGCAGATACTTAGAGCATGATTAGTAACAGTAGTAAAATTACAGTTATGAAGTAGCAACAAAAATAATTTTGTGGTGGGCATCACCACAGCATGAGGAACTGGGTCACAGCCTTAGGAACACTGAAAACCACTAGTCTAGAAAAAAAGTTAATTCTACATTATATACCCACGTGGGAGTCGGGATCAGTTTATAGTCTAATCTTCTCAACTGGCGCTCCTTTCATAAACTTTGTTTCACAGCCTGCAAGGCACTCTAAAGAAATAAATCATTTCTTTAGAAGTTCTAGTGGCTGAAGGAACGGCTCAGCCGGTGAACTGTCTGCCATTCAAACATAAAGATGCAAGCGTGAGTAGGGGCAGTGGTTATTGTATGTGGGAGGTGAGCCTGGGCAGAGCTCTGGAGCTCTCTGACCAACCAGCCTAGACAACAGTGAGCTCCAGAGTCAGTGAGAGAACCCTGCCTCAAAAGACAGGACAGAGCGAAGCTGGGGAAATACAGGCTGTACACCTCTGGCCTGCAAACAGCCCACACATACAGAAGAAAGTAATTCACTGCCGCAGGAACAGTTCTGAGAGCCTAGAACACACCCGTACATCTGCAGGTCTGTTTTAAGCAGTTCCTGCCTAACTTCTAAACCATACCACAAAGACCCACGCACTTGGGTTTCCATATGTGTTGTGTGTCACGAAGCCATCACACTGGGCTTCGAGCATGGTCTCCCTAGCTGTCACATGAGAAAGATCTCAACTGGAAAAACCATGTCACCTAAATAAAATCTTTTTTTCCTTAATGTTTTTTAGTTACACACGAATGAAGCATGTAAGGGTGTGTGTGTGCGTGTTTCCACATGAACATGGAGGTGTGCGTACCACAGAGTGCAAAGGGAGGTCAGAGGTCAACCTGAGGTGTTGGTCCCACCTGACTTGAGATGTGGTCTTGGTTGTTTGTGCTGCACTCACCAGTAGCCTGACCACAGCCCTGCGGATCCTCTTCTCTCTACCTTCCCTCGCTATGGGAACACTGAGCTTACAGACACCAGCTGCCAAACCTGGCTGTGCAAGGGATCCAAACTCAGGTCCTCAGGGCTACACAGCAAGAGCTTTACCCACTGAGCCAGCTTCTCAGCCTAAAACAACCTTAGTAAGAATCTCTAGATCTTGTTTTCCAAGACCAGGTTCAAAGCACACACTCCACAAAGGAAAGCAATGAGAGCAAATGGCAGCCGTGAACACTGGAACAACAGGGAACATTCCTAAAACATAGAGACACAATTCCATCAGCCAGTCTGGGGGTGGAAAGCATGACTAACGGTTAACATCAACGCTGAGGTGACTGCTAGGATAGCAGCTTCTTACACAGACGTCTGGAGTTAGCATAACAACGTTACCCTGAGAACTTGCCCCAGAAGGCCAAGAGCAGCCTCCAAGGGGCAGAATTTCTTCGCCTTCCTTAGCTAAAAAAGCAGTGTTACATCACGAGCTGACCACTAGATGGCAACACATCCCCACTTTCGCAGCGCCAGCCTGGCCTTCAAGCTTCTCACACCAAAACAGAAAGAGGCGTTGCCGAAACATCTTTTAAATACCAGAAAGCTTTGGTGTCCTTACATTCTGGATGTTGATCTGCAGTTCCATTTTGTAGTGATTGAAGTCTTTGGAAAGCTCATGACCCTGATGATAGAAAGTAAACATTCCCTGAAAAAAGGACAGCATCTAAGACAAAGAAGGAAAGAGCATTAGTACACAGCAAAAACAAAAACATAGGAAAAAAAAAAAAAAAAAAGAACCATACATAACACTCTTCCTTCTCCCTGTCTGTCACTCAGCTGAAATAAAGCACTTCCAGAGAAGGCACTAGAACTTACGTAACTGTGCCTACGACCTAGTCACCCGTCTGTACTGAAAATGAAGGATATTACTGTTCCTAAACATCAGCATCATTAAGCAATTTTTATACAATGTTCTCCAAGAAAAATCAAGAGTCATTCACTTGGGTCTCTTTAGTCAAGAGAATTGTGATGGCCACCTGTAATTAAAAGCTCAGCAGGCAATCGAGACAAAGCAGGGACCCCGTGAGGGTCTACTCTCCCCCAGGGCATTTTTGCAAAGGTGTTCAGGTGATGGGGGATAGTTAATAATTAAGACCCTAGTTTTCTCCCAACCTCCAGCCTGGCTCATTTTAGAGGCAGCTGCTTCTACCCACAGTTCTGTGTGTCCCTGAAAGGAGTAAAAGTGATTGGAGAAAAGGATTTTAAAATCCTGAATTTATTTTCTTCAGAATGCTGAAGTATAGGCAATAAAGGGCCATAATATCTTATGGCCAGTCACTCGTTTGTGACACTGGGCAAATCGCTTTGACCTTTCCCTTCCATTTCTTGCTGCAGTGATATATGAATGCCTCACCGAGTTACTACGTAGTGTGAGAGGGACAGGGCAGCAGAGTAACTTCAACCGTGTCTGAGCACAACAAAGGGCCAGTTAATGTACACCAGGATAAGTTCAACATGACAGGAACACTTTAACGCTTAATTTCCTGATTATCTGACTCTGGTTGATTTTATGAGTCCCAAGTGCCTGGTTTTTAGGTATTAAATTATTCCTTTGTTTCTCACTGTGCACAGTAATGATTCAACTATAGTGCTTTAATTACATCTCAATAAAGAGAAAACACAGTGATATTAAAATTATCATACTAGTGGTTTCCAATCTTCCCCAGTTTTTTGCTGTTTTGAAATACCATCTATACTTGATTTTTAGAAGATGCTTATATCAACGTCCTATATATACAGGTTAATATATAAGTAACTGAACTTATCAGAAGACATCCACAAAACTAGTGTTCCTGGGGGCTGGAGAAATGACTCGGGGAATACATTCTGCTCTTATGGAAGAATCAAGTTAAATCCCCACCCCCTGTTGAGTGCCAAGCCACCCATCAACCCCTGCTCGAGGAGACCCAGCACCTCTTAGCCTCTGCCCACACCTGCAGTCACGTGCACGTACCCACAAACACAAATATACAAAAGTAAAAAAATAAATGTTTTAAATGAAAACTGGTGTTTCTGATGTAAAGATAGCTTAGCCACTAACAAACCTGCTTCAAATGCTACAGCATGACTTAGAAATAATAATACCTGAAACAAAACACACGTATAAACAGGTAGACTTCGAGAAACTGAGAGCAGCTGTCTTTTAGCTTCCTCAGTCACTCGCTGCAAAGGCAGGAGTACAGAACCTATACCAAATGCAGCGTTCAAGTCCACACACAGGATTGTATCCCTTACCCGGGGCTGTGCCGACAAGGCCCCCCACTCTGCAGATGCTTTCCTAGACTTTCACTAGCTGTGTCACCCTTCACAACAGGCTTCCTCAACTTTTCCACACTGTTCACAGGACCCACAGCAAAGCTTGCTCTGTTACTCACAGGTTCCACAAACTCGAACTTCTTTCTTTCTTGGATCTCCTGGAGCTTGCACACATACTCAAGAGAGAGCTCATAGAAGTGCTGCCGGCTCTGCTCCACTTGAAGGTCCGCCTGTGTGAAAACCAACACCATCAGCAGAGCCAAGTCAGGGTACACAGACTCACACCAGAGCCCTACAGCCATGGAGCTGGCTGCGCTGTGGGCCAGTGTTCGAACACGTGACTGTTCAATCGTGTTCCACTCACTGCTACTCCCCTGCCACAACAGGTTTGAGCCATAGGGGCTAAAACGCTTCTTCCCAAACCTGATGACCCCCAAAGACTGAAGATTAAGGATTACACTACTTCCTGGGACAGAGCAAAAGTCCCAGAGGGCATGCGCAAACCCTTTAAGAATGACATCGGCCTGCTATGGGAAGACTGGAGAAGCGCCAGTCACCTAGGCACTGGGTAAGAGGGCAACACTTAAGGGGTGACAGCAGGGCTTCAGGTCCATGTGGAGGTGGGCACATTCCTAAGCCCACACCACACCAGATCCCCAGAGCCCAGGGGGCACCAGCTGGTCAGAGCCGATCCAAGCAGCCCTGCACTCATTTTGTCTCCCTGGAAAGAACAGAGGGGACAAAAGGACAGAAGAACCCTCATCCCAGAAGCCATCCTTAAGAGTCATCAAGCAATACCATTCTTTAACTCAGCTAACTGTATCTTCTGAAGCATTCATCTAGGCCTTTCTCCAAAACAGACGGCCACACACGTGCCTGAGACAGAAGCTCAGTGGGGCATCCCCCGACAAGGCAGCAATGCCCATGGGTCTGGAAAGGGTGAAAAGATCCCCTCTGGGGACGGCTGCAGAGAACAGTGTCTGCTTTACTGCCCGTGAGCAGCCACGTAGACGGTGGAAGCGTATCGACTGATTGGTTAGCACATTACTTCAGATTGGACAGTGAGTGCGCAGACCACCAGGGTCTCTACATGGAAGGGGACATCCAGAATGCGGACTCGTCTGCAGGCCAGCTGCCGGCTGCTCACACTACTTCAGAATTCAGTGCCTGCCTTCAGGAGCATGCTGTCCCACGCTTCTTAGGTAGAAGCACCGTGTGCCAGGTGCTAGCAGGTACTAGCACCTGCTAGTCACCAGGTCATGCTTGCACTTTCTCCTGCTGGGGTGGGGGTCAGGGTGGGGGTGACAAGGTAGAGGCAGGAGGATTGCTGGGGCTTGCTGGCCATTATCCCAACTCAAGGTTCAAGGGAATAAGGAAGGGAGCAATAGAGGACACCCAATGTCCTTCTGCTCCTTCCTCTGGCCTCCACACACATACACAGGCATGCACACTCTCCCACACACATGCACACAAACCACACAATGAGATATAACAAAAGGAGGCAAATCATACTGGGTAACACACACACCTGTCACCCTAGCACTTGGGAAGCTAAGGCAGGTGGACTAGTTCACAGCTAGCCTTGACTGCACAGCAAGACTGTAGCTTTAAAAGAAAAGGAAGCAAGGTCTGGCAATGCTACAGCATGGATGAGCTGTTGGGCTCTCATAAACATCACACGTGAGCAGAGGAACCACAAATAAATGACGTAGCTAGGCAGAGTAACACACAGAACAATGATGGGGCCGGGAACCATGGGAGTTACAGCTTCACGGGTAAAGGGTTTCTGCTTGGGCAGGCACAAAGACATTCTAGAGATGCTGGGATGGCTGCACAGCCAAGTAAATCACTAAGCCAAAGACTTGATAGTACTCAAAGAGCTAAAAGAAACCCAATGATAAGTATCTTACAACAAAATTTCAGAAGTTTCTAAAAACAAGTCAGTATTTGTCTGGTATTAAAACGCTTTGAGTAAAATAAAGTTGAAATGTAAAGTTACCAAAGTGAGATTTTCTACCTAAAAACCATAATGTTTTGTGTCCCCAATAACCAGCCCGATTTTTCAGCTACCAATAATCCAAAGCTAAAACCCCGTAATCATGTTGAGCAGTTAAGACTCCGTGGAGCTGAAAGCACTGGTTCCTTCAATAATCATCACTGGGGATTATTATATGCGGAGTCAGCTGGCTCAGCGGCCCCTGCTCTGGCTTCCCCTCATAGCCAGGACTGCGGGCCTTGTGTTTATGATTCAGGTAGCGCATAACCTTCAACAAGACCGCAATATGCCTGCTGTACTCAGGAGTAGAGAATGACTCCTTTTACCCTGTCGAAGTCTAAATGTGCTCACTGACTTTTTTCACATGTTACGATTCGAATATAGTTTACATATGCCAGGCAAATTTTAAAGTACTGCAAAGCCTGGCCCCTCTGACGGGTCGTTCTTGGGGTGAGAGAATCTTCTGCTACAGGGTTATCAGATCACGAAAGCACTACTTTTGAAAGTGAATTTTCCAAGCAACTAGCTTGTTTTATGGAGCCTGGCACCTCCCCAAGTCTCTTACGTACACACTGTCTCTGCGTGTTTTGTAACAGCAACACAAAATGGAGTAAGCAACACGTACATTAAGCAAAAGCTGTTGGCTTTTAATAAACATCTGCGTATAATTATCCAATTGTGGCTCTACACGTGTAGAAGACAGAAGGTCAGTCTCACACAAAATTGTTGAAAGTATTATTTCTCCAGTGATATTTAAATCGAATTAGTACCCTTTGTCTACTGGGAGAAAACAAACATTAAAAGCCAAGAGGACTGGAATACTCTCTTCTATTCAATGTGTGTTAGAGCACAGAAACTGTCTACAACTTAGGGACATGGATGGATGTGAAGGTCCTTGGCTCCAGCACCCACAGGGTGAGAGCAGCAGCTCTTAGTAGAAATACAAAAGTAGACAGCACAGAACACACCACAGTGTTCTAGTCCCCTCTTTAAAACAAGGAGAGAGATGGCTCGAACGCCTTTCTATGTGTCTGCGAAGCCATCCTCAGCAACCTTTATTACCCTCCCGAACCAGTCAATTCACTCAAGATCAGCCACATGACAGCTCGAAAAAACAATGAGCATCCAAATAAAACCTCCTCCTGTTTAAAAGCCTCCTCCCTGTTAAGATCTACATGCTTAAGGAGGCTGTTTCAAGGGGGAAGGAGGTCTGTGAAGAGTAAACAGAGCAAGAGAGAGAATACATTCAATTGAAATGAAACTGAAAGCACACATCTTCAGGGCCTCCTCAAATCCATGATTTGCAGCTTAATTACCCCTGACACTGATGACACTGTCAAAGCCGTAACTCACTGTACACAGATCCTGTTTGTACTTAGTAAGAACTACTGGCTCTGGCGGGTAGTCAGAATGGATAGCATACTGAGCTAAAACAAGACTGCAGCCTTCAAAGGGCTTATGGCCACTGAAAGATGCCACGTAGCAGTACGTAGTAAAAGTTAAAAACCACAGTACGCCAGGGGGAAGGGACATCATAGCAGACAGCCAGAAGGAGTTTTATTACCATGTGGCTGGGCTGAGTAAAAGGTACCTGGGACAGTCTCTGAAGATGGCAGGCATGTGGGTGTGAGCTGGAACACACTGGACAGGGGTGAGGGCATGCCTAGTATGTATGTGACTGTGATGGACCGCATTACTAAAATAAGTAAATAAACACAGAGCCCCAGCAAGAGACATCCTGCCCTGAGGCAGGTGGCTAGTGCATAGCACACAGGCCCCAGACTCGGTGGCCTCTGGAGGACCATCAGCAAGGCTTTCAAAAGAAAAGAGGCAGGGACAGGGCCATGTGCTGGTGGACTAAAAAAGATGAGGCTGCCTCCTACACATACACAGGAACATTTAGAACATAATGACCAATTAGAGTGATGCGAAGGTGGCAATTAACTTCAGGCATAGAAGTTCTCTTTCAAATAACTGAAAATGGAAGTGGATATAATGAAGACAGAGGGAAGAGCAGCAGGTCTTCCCTGCTCAACAGCTGTCCTTGCAAAACAGACTGAGGGGTTATCTAAGCACTGCTCAATTCCTACATAGAATGCAACAAAGAGAGGGCAGAGCCAAGCACTGCAGTGAGGATTAGGTAATTAAAAAAAGCTGTTTTCCCCTTATAAATTATTAAATGCCATCCAAATGTCAAAGGTATAATAAGCACAAAAGCAAACGTCCTTGTAGGTCTCTCTCAAATCAATGATGTATGCATACACAGAAGTAAAGCATACAAGAGCTGGGTTTTTCTATTATCATGTGGATGATATGTCAACAACTACATATACAGTACATTATTGTGTCCAAATTCTTGTGTGTTCCACAACAAATGGAGGAAAGGCAATTTGACGCACTGTTGGCAAGTCATAATCCTATTCGGCACACCATTATCATTGAGAGTAAACCCTATGTTGTGGGCTAAGGAGATGGCTAAGCGTTTAAGGGAAGGTACTGACATCCTCAGTAGCTGGAAGAAATGGACAGTATACGTGATCATGCAATTGTACCTCATAATTGTGTCTGTGCATATTCTTAAGGGTAAAAAAACAAAGGAGTGCATAAATTCAATTATCTTCCCAGCACTGTCCCAGGCAGTTCGCACCAACCAACTGCAACTCCATCTCTGGAGGACCTGGCACTCCCTCCTGGTCTGTGTGGGCACCAGGACTCACGGATGCATGTTCCCATACAGGCCCCACATACACCAGCACACATATGCACTTATGCCTACACAGGCCCACATACACAGTGTATTATTTTTAAAAATTAAAAGAAATCTTTTAAAAGCCAATGCGTTCCATATTGTAAATAACTGAAGTTTCTATTCAAGCCTATGAGCGGGAGGAAAAAAGTCAAGAAACTTAGGAAGAAATGGGGAAAATGAGAGCTAACATATAAATTCCTTTCTGCTGACATATTGCTTTTTTAAAAAGCTGAGTCTATTAACATGAGTAGAATAGATCCACTCCTTCCAGCAAGAGCCTGCCTACCTCTGAGCTTTCAACTCAATACTGTTCTCACATACATGAAGCAGTTCAATTCATCAAGAAAACCTATAAGCCAAGAACAGGTCTATCTGTTTATATTATATATATTAAGTATGTGGGATTTGTTGGGGTTTATATGCTTGTTTGTTTTAAGTATTCCAAGACAGAGTTTCTCTGTGTAGCCCTGGCTATCCTGGACCTCACTGGGTAGACCAGAGTGGTCTGGAACTCAGAGAGATGCACCTGCCTCTACATCTGCTGGGACTGAAGGTGTGTGCCACTGAGCCCTGCTCTAGCAGCTGTATGTTCTTTGTAACACTAACTAACATATTTGTTCCTGTGAAAGACTCAGAGCCTAACATTTACTATTGTGAATTCATACTTTACAAATACTGGAAGACATTCATTGTTGCCTACATTACCAGAATTCCACTCTTAATTCACTGCTGTGTCTGTTCTTTTTCCCCATGTCTATAGTTTCAGGTGACAAGCTTTCACAAGTACAAAATATTTTTTAAAAGAATTTATTTTAAATTTGGGAAACAAATCAACAGAGACATGGAAAGCATACCTCTTGCAAATGGGAGTCCTTCTTCCTGGCAGACAGAGTTAAGTGTTTATCGATAAGACTGTAATTCTTTTCTGTCTCTTTGTCAAACTTCTTTTTCTCTTCCTACAAATTAAAACCAGACAACGGTGGTTATACATAACACACATAAATCTGATGTACACATAACCCACCAGAAGCTAAAAATATGAGAAAAAAAAATAAAAGTCTAAACATCAAACAAGCAATCGGTGAATGTGATGGAGCTGCTGGGGCGATGCCTTGCGCCTCAAGCCACGGCTGCCCACCCGAGTCGGCATTGGCACCGTGGTGACGCTTTTCTGAAAAAACACGGTGGTGCAGCACAGCTTCAATCCCAGCACTCGGGAAGCAGAGGCAGGGGGATGAGTTCTAGGACAGCCAGGACTCCACAGAGAAAGCCTAAAGTTATATAAATCTTAATATAGGAACCATTAGAGAATGGAACATTTTCCTTCCAACATCACACATCAGACCCAGGTATACTATAAACTGGCAACAAGATCCCGGCATTCCAGCTAACCACAGCAAATGCTTCTTAGGAAGCAGACATTATAAACTCAAGAGAGTCTGAGCCAACCAGTAGCACTGTGAAACACAGCAGGTTGGCCAAACAGGCCTCAACGGGAGCATCATAGCAGACCGGGGCTCATCTCCATGTGGGGGACGCGCCTGTGCCACATGTCATCACTTCCAATTTTCAAACGGCTGGAAAAAAAATCTCAACACGTTTTTATAAACTTCCTAAATCTGTTATAAAATTACACAATTTAAAGAGTAGAAATCTGACTGAAAATAGCAGTGTGGGACAAAAGGAGACCACTATAAATATGTAAATTGAAGAGGATAATTCATGAACCTGAGACCCACAACTCACACCTGCAGCGCTCTTGAATGCATTAGGAGGAGCACATAGGCAAAGGTGCCCCACAGAGAGCTTTCCATGTTAAATGCGTTATTTAACCAGTGGGACCGGTGTTAACTGGTTAACTGGGAAACAAACAGAACCCCACCCATGTCAAAATTAATTCCAGATGGGCTGAGTCACAAGTAAAAAATGAAGCCGTAACACAGAGATTGTCATCAGACCTCAGAATAAAACAAGGACTATCTAAGCAAAACAAACAGTAGAAGCTCTAAGATCTACTAGATTTCAAAAAAACGCACAACATCCAGAGAATGGGGTAAACAAGAAATGAAGAAACAGCAATCCATGACAAAAAGAATCCAACACTTTCAGTTCACAGGCATTTTGTAATTTTTACTAAAACCTTTACTTGTCCATGAAAACAAAAAAAAAAAAAATCATAAAAATATGAACACATCTACTATATACCACAATTTTGTTTTGGAAAAGGGAAGTTTTAAATTAAGTTTGCTTTAACATGACTATCTACAGTTAACTACATTTTACAACTTTCCTTGAGAAACAAAAAAAGTTTCCCTTTTCAGATATAAACATTAAACAACACTTGATGTTTGAGTTTAGAGAATATAAACACTTTCTTGGGTGATTCCAATTCTTCCCTTTTCATTTGAGTGAAACACCACTCCACACAAGGAGCAAGGCCCAAAAGGCACGAGGCAGTCACCAAGGTCACTCTTCCAGTCCCCTGTGCCTCCCTTCACATCCTAGGTCAGCAGAGTCCTGCCCCCTCTGTTCCCACCCTCCATGCTCCACCAAAACCCTGCTGCCAGGTGAGACCCACTCCGGGAAGCACGCTCCTCCGCACCCCACAGGGTAAGTGTGCCTCCCCTTCACTCCTGCCCTCTGTCCACACTTGGCATCCCAATGTGCCATCGGGCCCCACCTACAATCCCTCTTTACCTGCCCGCAGCCTCTCTACACAAGTGAGCGTGCCCACACAGCACCCCAGGGCACACACTGACCAGAGGCACTGTCACCAGAGTTTGGCAATCGCAGCCTGTCCAGAATGAAGAGTGGACCAAAAACCTGAGCAATTCTGTTTTGGCAAACTACAGGGAGCAAGCCACGAGTAGGGTGATAAAATAACCACAGCCATACACATCAGGCCCAAAACCTGACAGGTGGTGGGTATTTCAAGATCCCTTTAGCTCTTACAATCACCCTCCGAGGCAGACTGAGGCCTGAGGTAGCTGGCCCCAAAGCACAGCTCCCCCTGGACACTGATGGGGATGAACAGGGTTGAGCGTGTTCCGAAGCTGGATGGGGAACAGCCTAGACCTCTGCTCAGCTTACCACACCACCTTCTACAGCATCCTTACTGCTTTCCCATCTCCTCCTCTCCCGCAGACCTGCTGAAGGCTAGCCAGTGCTTTAACTCACTGTGTGCCCCAGGGCCACTCACACTGAGCCACCTGCTAGGCACAAAGATGTGCTATAGAACTAAAATGAAAGCAACAGCATCAAATTAAACCAACTCCCCTGCTTTACCAAACCTCCTGGTAAGATAAACTACCCACATAAGTTTGGTTTACCTGTGTTCTGCAGCTACTTATAGAATCCTGGCAAGCCAGTTTTTATTAAGTCTGTTAAGACATATTCTTGGAAAGAAATGTTTTGAAAATATCACTGGTACATTGGTCCTCCTTGACTGAAGTGAGGAGTCATAATGTACGAAGGGGACATTCATTTCAAGTCTTGTGTTTAAACGTTCGTCTACTGTGTAACATCAGACTCTGTTCTCTCCGAGATCGCTGAAGGGTCCGTCCGCACAGTCTCAGTGTCTACTTGATACTTAGACACTGCTGCTGCTAATCTAGATCCATGTCTGCCCTACTACCCGACTGCTCAGGTGTCTGGGAAAGCAGACTTACTCATGTGCTTGCCCTGCATGAGCAATGGCTTTAAGGGTGCAGAGTACAGTGCGAAACACAGGCCAGCATTGTCCAGAAAAAGGAGAGTGTGAAAATGTGTTAAGAAATGAAGCAGGCCTTGAAGTAAACTCCCAACAGGACCACTACACAGCCAGAATCAGCCAGTGTGTTGCCAAGGCCAATGGGTTTTCAAACAAGGTATGACCCCAGCAGGCACACAAGAAAACACAGAAGAACCTTCAAAACAAGCCCAAACTCAACAGGCATGACTCAAGGCAGGTACATCAAAACAGAAAAAGTCTTCAAGAGCACCTTAGAGGTTTCTTAAAATCCAATTTACAAAAACCAGCTCGCAGCTTAGATCACAGCTAAACATGCAATTAGGCTCTAGAAACTAGAGAATGCAGGCACAGATGGATCCAAAAGAAAAGCAAAGTGGAGTCACCACGTGGGAAAAGGAGAAGAGGGGAGGAAATAAAATGCTGACACCCACATCTGAAAACTCTGATGTGGTCAGCTTTTAAATATGCTGTTTTTATCTCATGAAAACTGTTTCGTGCTGGTTTTCAAAAAGCTCTTCACACTAAAAAACTAAAGTCTTCTGAAAGCGTCCCACGTGAGTACATTAACCAAAGGGTATAGCATGTGCCAGTCAAAACAGGACCAAGTGTCTAGGAAGCAGGCAGTGACACACTCACGCATTCACATAAACACTTCACACACACACTCAGACACACAGATACACACTCACATACACACACACACACACACACACACACACACACACACACACACCTAAACTGCAGGCTCCTTTCTAGACATCCATGCTACGGAAGGTGGAGGCTTCTGGAAGGCAGGGAAAGGAAGCATGGTCTTTTAAAGATCTAACAATATAACATACGGGACGGCTGCTTACGTGTCACCTAGTAAAGGGGACCACTTCTATTTTCTGTGTTTAAAGTGGGGCAGTTCTCCCAGGATCCCACCTAGTTTCTCTGAAGATGTCAACAGACAAGACAGCAACTCCCCATATGGTACTGACCAAGAATGTAGCTAAAACCTTCATAAACCCACTGCCAGAAACAGAATGAAACTGCAAAGAAATGGGACTTCGGGCTAATATTTAGTCACTGCACAGTATGAGTCACACAGAAATCACTGCTGTAATTTCTCCCTTTCATGGGCCATTTAACTTTTGCAGGTTGCTTTGCTGAACAAAGCATCAAATACAAAGGAAGCCTGGGGCAGGTGAGGGAAGGCACAAGAGTAGATTCTACTGATGGTCAACAGAAGAAAGAAATATACAAAGCCTAATGAGGTATAGGGCCAATAAAAAAAAAAAAAAAAAAAAAAGACACGATCAGAGAGAAAGAGAAGGGGACAACTGTACGACAGTCAGAACCAAATCTGACAGGTAAGGCAATGGCTGGCCTGAGAGCAGAAAGTGCATCCGATCTCCTGCTGCAAGGTCAGGGAGCTGCCAAAGCTGCTTCAGCTCATCTACTGCTGGGGGAAGGAGCAGGGTTACCAACACCCATTATCTGTATGGTTTGGGCCTCAAATTATCAGACCAAACAAACACCAGCAAGAGGGAAGGATTCCATAAATTAAATAGTGAGTGAGTGAGTGAGTGAGTGAGCGAGCGAGCGAGCGAGCGGTGTGTTGGGCTGACCAGTGTGGAGTGTGGCACAATACTTATTTGTACCAAAGTATTTTGAGGGTTTTTTTTTTCCTATGTATGAATATAAAGAATGAAAAAAAAAAATCCCACATCCCTAGCCCTGTATGAGGGGAGAGGGAGGAAGGAAGAGAAAGTGAGGAAGAAGGGAGGAGAAAAAAATACTGAAAATTATATCTCTAGGTTAACTTTAAGGCTGAGATCATAAATCTTAGAAGTTGCTAAACGTATTCAGGTTCTCTGTAGCATAGCTGCTTGCTCTGTTATTCCCAGAAATCCTGGCTATATCCCCAAAGTGTGGGGGTTATGGGTCACTCTTACAATAAACACCTGCACTTAATAAAAGCTCAATAAATGTTTACAAGAGTCAAGGAAACTATCTCCCAACAGCAATAACCTCTTCCTAGTTTCCATGGCATTGCGTGGGGGCAGCGTCCCTAATCGTGAGTGTAGCATAGTGTCCCAGCTCTCCCTATAGTAGAGACACACGCACACACATCTGAGTCTCTACAGCGGAGAAAGCCTTCCATCTGCAGAGGGGTAAAAGGTTAAGTTCCAGAGAAAGGTTTAGCCAAAGAAGATTACCAGATGTTTGACTACCCATCCAGGTGTCTTTGTTATGTTTTCAATTTCACCTTCCCGAAGGGGAAAAAGTGCATTTAAAACATCAGACAGCAGATGGCTGCCCAACATCCCCTCCACCCTGCCAAACGTGAATAAAGTGCACAGCAACGGCAAAGGGACCAGCTTGTTCTGTTTACAAGCATGCTCAAATTAGACACAAACCTTTACAGCTCCGAGTTGTTCTTTTCTGAATTTTTCCAAGGGTTTAATCAGGGTTTCAGTTACACTTAGCGCCTGGAGAACAAGAGTAATAACAAAAGAACACAGCATTAGGAAAAAAATAGTATTTCATTTTCCTCCTGCACTCCACCCAGAAGTAAAATAAGCAACATACTTGGCTGTTTTGCCTCATTCTGCCAACATAGCAACTAAGACGCTATGTCACGTAGCAAGGAGCAACACATCTGTAAACGTTTTCAGGAAAGAGAGCTGGAGCAGCTGGCAGGAACAGGGACTCAGCCCCAGCTCACACCAACCAGCTCTCTGCAAACAACAAGGGCTCCATCACACCCACGAACCCACTTCTGTGTGAGATGCTTTTCACCTCCTCCTCGGAAATTTCAAATTCAGTTACATTCCTTCACTGGTCATCAGACTATACTAAGGGAGGGACTGAGAACTGTGGATATCCTTCCAACGTCGCAATCCCTTGCCCTCGTGAGGACAGAAGGTGTATTAGCAACTCGGAAAGTCAGGGCAAGTCAGGTGCTGGGCCTGCTGGCAAGTGCCTCATCAGGGAGGGTCCAGATGATGGCCACACGCACACTCTGACTACAATCTCATTCATGTCTCACACTGACTTGGTTGGGGCTTTTCATTCAAAGCCACAAAATGCTGAAAATGCAAATAAAAGGATTATTTGCCTAAGGATACCAAGCATACTTGATAACAGTATGCTACTGAACAGTGGCTTTCTCAGCCTCCAACTCCAAGACTCAGAAATATCCAGAACGGGGGAAGTACATCAAAACACTAGTCAAGAGTATTTCATCCACCTTTTACAAAGCTCCCTTCTAAAAACATAAACTCAAGCTTAAAACAAGGGGGAAATGGTAAATGATTAAAAGATAAATATCAGAAATCAAATCTAGTTCCCTCCCTCCCCTTTGCCTGCTAGGCAAGTGCTGGACTTAAGCAAAGGCTCCTCTGCACTCACTTCTTACATAAACACATCATCTAAGGTGAATATTCACAGTACAGTAAAAATACAAAATACGTAAAATACGTAACAAGTCCACAAACACAAGGACTTGGGAATGCTACTCACCCACTTGGAAACTTTGCTACTTAGTTGCAAAAGAGCGGTGGTAACACAGACTCCAAGAACCACCCACACAAGGGAATGGGCTCATCTTCCCAGCGCGTGTTAAATATTTACATGTAAGTGTTCTACATTTAACACTCTATGACCTGCAACAGTGACGGAGCAGAGAACACACACATTGAAGAGAGCAGAGACAAAGTGGCTTGGAGCAGGGATGCTGGCCATCCAAGATCTGGGATGGCCCATGTCGGGTCTCAGAAAAGACACCAGGGGAGCTCCCAACGTTTTTCAAGTGTTCGGACTCACAGCCAGTCTCCATAAGCGGATGTCCCTGGACCTGCAAAGGCGCCTGCGACCAAGTCTGACAACCAAGACGTACATGGCAGGAGAGAACTGACTCCCCAAGTTGTTCTCTGACCTCTACACGCACACAGTGGCATGTGTACACAAATGTATACAAACTGAACAAATAATTTTTAAAGGAATATATGACCTGTGTCAATTTCAAAGCTTTTACGTTTAGATCTAGCCTACTGTTGTTGCAGAATAAACCCACATATAGTAAATACATCCTCTGCAGAGGCAGCATGCTCAAGGAAGAAGCAGCCTGGCAAAGCATGCCAGAAACAACAGAGGCTGACAAATGTTTATGGTCACAAAAGTGCAGGGAAGTGCAAACCCCAGAGAACACCGCAGTACCAAGTGGGCACTTACCCATCCAACACAGCCGTCCAGCCAAACCTGCAGCCCAGTAAAATATTAAGTGAGCACCTGGGCCGAGTAATATGGTCATTAGCATGAACAGCCTCCTGGCCCTCGTGAAATTTGCTAATTAGTAAGGGAGGCACAAGTGTAAATTCTAATGATTCCTTCAATCGGAGAAAAGTAGGGCCAAGTGTAGCGAGGACCTCACCAAAGAAGAAAAGGCAGAATGTGCTCCGTCCCTATGCTAAGTGCTGAAGGACGAGAAGCAATCGGGAGCATGAGGATCAGGAGGAGCTGTGTACAGCCTGGAGCCAGCAGAGGCACAGGATGAAAGGAAAAGAAACACTGCCTCTGACAGCAATGTCAGACGGGAACACTGACCGGACAGAAAGAGCCGAGTGACAGCAGAGGCCCAGAGCACGCTGCAGTCAGGACATCTCTGGCTGATGGAGAAGCCACCACAGGGTGTGAAGCAGAGAACAGATAGAATAATAATTACAGCTTTTAAAAGAGCCACTGCTGTTAGCAAAGGCCTTGGAGGTGGTCCCTGGGGTCTCCCCAGGAACAAGGCTTGACGGCAGCTCATACAAAAGCAGACACAAAAAGAAGCGGGCAGAGTTGAGTCACATCTGCAAGCTAAGTAAACTGAGTACGGGAAAACATGAAATATGGACAACTGCTCCTGGAGTTTGCAAGGGCAAACAACCACCTAAGAGCACTCTTATAGTCTGGGTCCTTGATGGCCTCCAAAGCTCCATGTGCTGCAGGGCCCCTCAGCAGCCCACAGTACCAGCAGAGCCTTTACAAAACTAGGTGGAGATGGAGGAAGACAGGCCAGTGTGCAGGGATACTGGAATTCCAGCCCTTCTCTGTGGCTTCCTGCTCCATCTGACCATGCTGCCTTGATGTGCTGCTCACCATCAGTTCAAACGCCAACCACAAACACCTCTGACAATGTGAGCCAGGAGAAGCCGCTAAAATGTGGTGTTGGATGAATGGAGACGTATGTGTGGCTGTGTGACCGTGCATGTCCGTTAGCCTGCCTTCAGATGCCTCTGAATCCTCTCTTACCTTCTGTGACCCTGAATAGCTGTCAGCCCATTATATACCAGCATGCAATGCTTATCTGACTTCTTTCCTGAGGGCAGCCTCTGCAAAAATATGTCATTAATAGGGCCATTCAGACATGGCAACAGGACCAATCCAGACAGAGGAGCTGTGGAAATGGAGCTGGTGTCATGTGTGTCTTAATTTATAGGACACTATGTGTAAACTCAATGACCTCGGCAATAGCCACAGAAAAGACCAGATGGTAGGTGATTCATAACTGAAAGGCTTGAGTATCTTGGGAACAGCCATTCTCCAGAAGGATAGCCATGAAGAATAGTACAGGAGATGACCGGTGAGAACACAGGAATAGGGAAGGACTTTTCCTTTGTGTGTGTGTGTGTTTTTTTTAAAGACATAAATCAGTACATAAGAGGTAAGAGCATGTACAAAAGTCCTCATGACGAGCCTACAAAAGAGGCTGAAAGGCTACCTAGAACATGGAAAGACATGGGATGCTGGCACTGCACGGGAAATGCCCTGGCCAGAGGAGCAGCCATCTTTCCTTCCCTTCTAACAAGAGCCAGCATCAACAAGCTCATAGACACCCTGAAGAAAGCTGGGGGAACGAGTACTAGACAGTTTATTTCTCTGTGCGATATAAGGGAAAGCCATTTAACAAGAGTTCAGGCCTGAGAAGAAGAGAGGTAGAGGAAGAGAAGGAGGTAGGGAAGGGAGGAAGAAAACTTCAAATGAGGGTCACTGCCTACAGGAAGAGATCATCCCTGGGCAGGATTCAAGCCGGGCTGGAGAAGTGAGCATGACCTCCCCATCGACCTCACTGCAGGGTTCTTCTCTCACAATGAAGAGAGAGAGATAAGGTTCATCCTGGATAGAAGCATTTCCTGGAGACATGAATACACCAGCATCCCAAGCTGTGGTGTCTAAAATGCTGCTGAGCTGCAAGGATCTCACAAAGGAAGAAACCCTTCCTTGAGAGCCAATGCCCTGAGGAAAATGGCACAGCCCCGAGCCAAGAGCAGACAACAAGTGCTTCCCAGGCAAATGTGCAAATGTAAGAGTCAGAAAGGCCCTCCGTGCAGAAAGAGAAAACAGCAATTCGAGGCATGGAGCTCCTAGTAGTTCAGTGTCGATGGACGAAATGTAGGCAAGAGGATCACAAGAGGCTAACAGCAGGAGATGTCATTTATTACCATCAAAAATGGCCCCTAGGAAACACTCAAAAATGGCAGACACCTGGACACAGGAAACAGGACAGCCTTCTATGATCCTTCACTCCGCAGCAAACACCCTCACAAAAAGGAGACCGCAGCGCTCACACAAGAGTAATTTTAGGTCATGGAATTGTCCCTCATCTAGAGAACTGACGTGATTCACAGCCATCTGCCTGGCCACCAGAGGCTGAAACAGCAGGCTGGAAAGAGCACAGGGGCCTCTGCTTGCTCCGAGTCAATAAGCAAACACTCCAAACAGAGGGAGCAGCGCCGATTACATACATGTCTTAGGGCTTTTTGCTTTCACTAAAAATGCTCTGCAACCTTAAAATCCATCGTTGTCTTAGGCCACAGAGGAGGACTTTGCAGCCAGCCCTGAAGATACCTGATAAAACAGGGTCAAATGAAAGGGGAGGAGGTCCTGCCCTATCAGTGGATGTGGAAAGGGGCAAGGAAAGAGACCAGGGAGGGAATGTGGGGTTGGGGAGGGAATGAGGGAGCGGGATACAGCTGGGACACAGAGTTAACAAAATGTAACTAAAAAGAAAAATAAAATTAAAAAAAAAATCCATCGTTGTCATCTCCTGGAAAGTCTGGTCTATAAACTCTAGAACAGAGCCTAAAATACTCCTTAAGAACAGAGTAGGGACCGGCCACTCATCGTTTTTTTGTAAGGTACTGTTGGTCTTAGAACAAGGGCTATTTTCTTCTCTCTAAAGAGACTGGCGGCTCCGTGGAATCTCCCGTTCCTTTTATAATTTCACAGAAATGCAATGCTGTTACTAATATTCCTACTGTCAAAACTATTCCTCCTCCCCAGAGACAAGTGAGCACTGACTCTCCAACCGACCCTGTGGCTTCCCAGGCCCTGAGGATGACACCGTCAGCATTTCAGAGACAACTGGAAGTAGTGACAATGAAAAAGACTCTCACGTGCCAATGTGTTAAAAACGAGATGAACAAGAGCAGATACAGATTGTGAATTTACAAGCACACAAAGGATGATGTAATCATTCTTGCAAGAAGAAATCCCCAAATCCCTTCATCCATGAACCTTGGGAAAGGTTTCAGGTGGTCTTAGAACAAAAGGCAACTGCAGGAACATAAAACACGTCAATGAACCAGCTCTCCTCGTACCGCACCAGGAGACAGCCAACCTTCTCAGGAAAAGACCAGGAGGCCTCAGCCTGGCACTAGGGCACAAAACCAGCCATGGGCAGTAAGAGACGGGCAGAAGTGGCTGTTCCCAGACAACCGAGGACAAAACAAAAGGCAAGCCACACCCTGAGCCCGTCTACCACACCCCACCTGAAGAACCACCGCACCTCCTGTGTTCTCTACTGCTGGTCGGAGGCTAGGGGAGACAGTGTCCCGCCAGGCAGTGAAAGCACACACCGTTGCCCTGATGCTCGCCTCTGCAGCCGCACCGGAGAAGAGCCCATCTCAACGGGACACTGAAGCGTGCCGAGAGATGTCCCTGGGGGCTGAAGAGCTGCAGAGCGGCTGCAATGCCAAGGAGGGTCAGGCCCGAGAGAAGGCTCAGCGCGGAAAGGCACCTGCGGCTCAAGCCTGACGGCCTGAGTCTCAGTCCCAGAACCCAGGGTACTTGGGCGGAAAAGAAAGAGAGTACTTATCAAGAACACAAAAAAACTCTCTTTACATATCTAAGTGTCCATTCATGAGAAAAGGGAGGAAGAAAAACATTTTTCTTTGCTCAAACTGTGCAAAACACGATGTAATGGGTGTAAGCCGTAGGGCAGCACGGTTCGGTTTCACTCACAAGAATTCACTAAGAGCTGGGACCTGAGTGACCTTCCGAGGTAGAGATCACAAACTACCTCTACATAAACATGTGGATGCTAACATCCAGTGTCCAGGCAACGTCTGCTCCAGGGTCTGTCTTAGTCTATTGCTGTGACGAAACACCACGACCGAAAAGCAAGTTGGGGTTTACTGGCTCACACATCCACGTTGTGGTCCATCACCGAAGGAAGCCAGGACAGGAACTCAAACAGGTCCGGAATCTGAAGGCAGGAGCTGACCCAGAGGCCACGGAAGGTGCTGCTTACTAGCTTGCTCCTCATGGCTTGCTCATCCTGCTTTCTTATGGAACCCAGGACCACCAGCCCAGGGATGGCACCACCCACAATGGGCTGGGCCCTCCCCCACTGATGAGTAATTGAGAAAACGCCTTACAGTTGGATTTCATAGAGACATTTCCTCAGCCGGGGCTCCTTCCTCTCTGATTGCTCTAGCTTGTGTCAAGCTGACACTGAAAACCAGGCAGTACAGGATGTTTCCTTCTCCACAGAACGCTAGCCCAGAAACCCTGAGATCCTAACTTATCCGCAATTCTGGGATTCTAAACGAGCTGGGGAAGCCAAAGCATAAGCTGCATTTCCATGTTACTTTGTAAGACTTAAAACAGCAAACCCACTCAGAGACTCACAAGATAAAAGATCAAATGACTGTAAAACTATGAAAGTTTTCAGTGGAGTTTCCAATGGTGACCCTGGTCTGACATCTCATAAGATACTTGGCTTTAAGAACCTTGAATAGACTGAAAATCAGAATGAAAAGATGGCTGTGGACATGGCTTTGTGGCAGAGCACCTGAGTGGCACAATCAAATCCCCAGGGCTGTGTCAAAAACAAGAAAGGAGAGGAAACTCGTCTTAAGCAAGCTAGCCAGTTGGAGATGAGCAGACACCTGCCAGCAATAATGGGCTGCACTGAATGGTGGGGACCGCTGCGCAGCTCTCCATTCCTCCCGCCTCGGAGATCAAAGGCAGAGTTCTAAGGCTGTAAACTCAAAGATCCGCACGCGTGAGGCAGCATGAAAGCAAGCACACACTACAGTACCCTTGCTAATGACTTTTTAAAGGATCCGCCCAGGTAAAACCATGAACAGGTTGGGATAATCACCAAACCATGGCTTTCTAATCAGGAAAGGCAGAGTTACGTTCATTCCCCACAGTCCTCATTATTTTAAGCCTGGATTCCAAGTGGTTGTGACCTCTAAAGGAATGCATAATCTGAGAGCAAAAGAGACTTTCCACTATTTTTCCCATGACCTTCCAGACACTTCCTATTTTATTGCAGTAAGGGGAAAACTCTACTTTTCAACTTCAATGTCACAGAGAGCAGCAAAGGAACCACTGAGCTGAAACACGTGTTTATTTTTCCTTGAAACAGGACCTTGAGAAAGAGAGCCAAGGATCTATCTGAACAAAACAGTTTTCCCAAAATGAGAAATATTTTCCCATAAAAGGACTGTCACAGCTAAGGGCTTTCACAGATTCCGTAAATCTTCCTAGGGAGTGTGCTTTTCGTTATTAAACTTCCTTTCTTACATGCACTAACTTACTGGGGAGTAGGAGATCAGAGGACAAGCAAAGTCGCTATGAGGGTGCCAGGGATCAAACTCAGACCTCAAGTGTCTTGACCTGCTACACCAAGTTTTGATCAACAATAACTGCTTGAGGAATCCTAGCCCAAAACAGCGCTGTCAAGTCTGCTTTCAGAAGCTTTGAGATCACAAATTAGACTGGGTTACAAAACAAGAGCAATGTAATGATCCCCAGAACATACATTTATTTAAAAGGGGAGGGAGAGCACCATGGCACATGTTTGAAATGCCGGGGCTGTGAAGACGGAGGACACTGTAGCACACCAGCCAGCCAGCCTGGCCAAACTTCTAATGTCACAAAATAAAGACGATGGACGGCTCCTCAGGAACACCCAAACTTACACCTGAGACCCACCAGCGTCCTACTATGTACACTTACACAGAGCACACACACACACATACCACACACACACACACACACACACACACACACACAAACACACACGTACTGCTGGCTTGCAATCTCTCACACACATACACAGAATTGGAGACGGAGAGAGAATATGAGGATGAGAAGCAGGAAACATGACTGGCAGACACTGAGGCAATCATGGAAATACAGCTCGGCCTAGGATTTTAAAAGCCTGGTCCCCCGTGCTGTCACGAGGCCCCTGGGGCTTGAGAGGACACACTCTCTGAAAGCATGGGAAAGATTTCAGAACTCGGGCTGCTGTCACACAAAAAGGACGCAACCCCTCAGAGGCAGCCATTGCACAGCGCCCTCAGAGGCTGTGCTGCCACACGGAGCGTGCCAGTGACACACATCCCACTGCCTGAGCTGTCAAGAGTTTAGGCAACTATCTCGTTAAACAGATGTGCAAAACATTTCAGTAGCGGATGTCGCTCTTACATACCAACCTTCAGTTAGCGTACAAGAGTAATGAGTTTCATTATGACATCTTCCATTCACGACACTCTTCTTCACCCCTTCCCTTCTCTCTGCACCGGGTGAGTACCCCTCTTCCCAGTATTTGTCATGTTGTAACCATACAGTGAGATACACACTGCTGCTCAAATCCTCCCCAGCTACGCCAATTCGTTATTAAGCAGTTCACTTCCTGTGCCTCCGCACTCATGCTGTGACCCTTGTCTCCACGGGGCTGGCTGCTCTCCTGCTCTGTAGCTTTTCCTATCAGTGTACACCCAAGTTTTCATAAGAGGATTAAAGTGACCACTTAGGCACTCTTGTTTTTCTTAAACAGCTAAACTAATAAAGAATGGTGTCAAAAGACAAAGACCCTGGCACTGGGGAAGCATGAAGCCTTCACATTAGCATGGTTAAAGTCAAGCCACAGTGAGAGCAAAAGGCTCTCTGTTCAGGTTGGCTCTGCCCTAAGTTCTATCTTTTCACCACAGAGAAAACAATTTCCTTTTGTTATCCAAACATCCTCAATAGAAAGGAAAGAATGATACTCTACACCTAACACCCTAAGGAAACAGGGTAGCGTCCAGAAAGGAACTCAGTGACGAAATAAATCCCAGTATACCTTTTTTTTAAGGTCAGCGTAAACTGATCTCTTAGGCCTGTTAGGGAAACAAACATGAAGACAACATTAAATTGTATAGTAATAATTTGAAATCACTAACTTAAAATCATTAGAACCAGTGAGTTTTTTGTTTATTTGTTTGATTGGTTGGTTGGTTGATTGGTTGGTTTCTTGGTTGGTTTTTTTCAAGCAGGGTTTCTCTGTGTAGTCTGGCTGGAACTCAGAGATCTGCCTGCCTCTGCCTCCCCAGAGCTGGGATTAAAGGCATGTGCCCCCACCACCAGCCATCAAACCAGTGAGAATTTTAATGAGCACACAGCAACCATTAGTACCTAAGAACAGAGGTCAACAGTGTGTAAACCTGGAAATCAGGAAGGAACTCAGAACAAAACATTCCCTGAAAGCCCGAAGCTCTCAGTCCACAGCTGCCTCAGTGAACATGACATACAGTGTAAATCCCTACAAGGAACATTCTAAATTTACTAATTCAACTATCACATTAGTGTTTTTACTCTAGTAAGAACAAGAAGTTACAGTAAGAATGTTATCGACTTTCAATCCTAAATCCAAATGAGCTTGAAAACAACAAAACAAGAGGGCTCCAACTAAAGTTCTATGAGCCTCACTTTCAGGCTTACTTCCCAAAATACTGGCCATGACCCAGGCTCAGATTTAAAACAACAATAACAGAGAGAGGGAGGGAGGGATATGGGGAAAGGGAGTGACAGAGGGGGGGGGAGAGAGAGAGAGGTCTCTGCATTACAAAAGTTTAATAGGGGCTGGAGAGATGGCTCAGTGGTAAGAGCCCAGGCTGCTCTCCAAGAGGACCCAGATTCAGTTCCCAGCACACACATGGCAGCTCACAACTCTCTTTAACACCTGTTCCAGGGGATCTGACCCCCTCACACAGACATACATGCGGTCAAAACACCAACACATATAAAAATAAATTATGTTTACATTAAGAACAGTCTTCTTAATGTCTGTGCTCTGTAAAGTCTAGGTACACACATACACCTCTCACGAAAGCTGGCTAAAAGGGAGAGGACAAAGCAAGCCAGTAATGGACTCTAGAAGAAAAACAGTGGTATTTGACTATCACTTTAAAATCTAATATCTTTTACTGGTAACATTTTTTTAACCAGGCTCAGTAAACAGTAAGAGCTGTAACTCATGAGCTGCTGTGTGTCTCAGGAGCCCTTAGCCTAATAAGAACACTGGACAGTTAACCTTGCTTAACCTTGGCCCTCTCTCCTCCCTGCCTGCGGGACAGTAAGGACCCTGCTTCTAGCCTTTTTCTAACAGAATAAATACTTGGGCAGAACACTGTGAGAAGGAATTCAAAATGCATGGAGATATGAGAGAGTACTTTGTCAGAGGCTACAAAAGCATCATCAGACAGAATTTTAAAGTTGGCTTTTCAGTTTTAAGTCACAAAGAGAAAATTATATGATCTGGTTTTTGGTTTCTCCAGAGTTTCTCTTTGTAGCCCTGGTTGTCCTGGACTCGCTTTGTAAACCAGACTAGCCTCAAATTCATAGATCCTCCTGCCTCTGCCTCCCCAAGTGCTGGGATTAAAGGCATGTGCCACCAAGTCCAGTGAAAATTATAGTTTCTTAAATAAACAATATTATGAACAAAGCTGAAGTGAAAATATACTCAATAAGGCAACAAACTAAGAAAAGAAAAAGGAAAAACAAGAAGGAAGAGCTCATCTCTCCACCAACAGAAGGGCCTGGCCCTCCAGCTGTCTGGGTGCGCGGGTTACCCTGGGCCGGGAGGAGGCCACCACCTAGGCTGAAAGGCTCACAGTAGTTGACTATCCTAGGTGGCCACAAGCTAAGCACCGGTCTTGAACAAGAGGCTGATTCCCCACCGCATCCTCGGGTACTAGAACGGCCAAGCACAAAACAGGCTTTTAAAACCATTTGCTGCTGGAGAGATGGCTCAGCAGTTAAGAGCACTGGCTGCTCTTCCAGGGGACTCAGGTTCAATTCCCAGCACCCACATGGCAGCTCACAACTGTCTGTAACTCCAGTTGCAGGGGATCTAACACATAGATGGACATGCAGGCAAAACAGTAATGAACAGGAAATAAAAATAGACAAGTTTTTTTCAAACCTCAAGAAAATACTATAAAAATATTTGCTGGAGAATAAAGCTTTGGCAACTTAAGACAATTAAATGAGCAGTCTCATACAAACACAAAAATGTCCTGCTGATGTCGAGAACAACTGCCAACAGCACTACTGTGCCCCACAAACAAATTTCTGATACAGAAGCTTGTTTCTTTTAGTCAGACACGGGGGGGAAAAAGGCATAGAAATCCAAGAAGGGCTTAGCAAAGGGGTGGGGGTGGGGAGGCGAGAAAGGTGGCGAGAAGGGCTGCTGCAGGACACAGATCTGATCCCAGGAGTGGATAGAAGAAGGAGAGAGAGCGGAAAGCTGAGCTCCGTGCACATCAGGAGGCAAAGCAACTCTGGAAACACTGAGCAAGGCTGTGCACAGGAATGAGCCTCCTTCCCTGCTTCAGTGCTTAGCTGCAGGCTGTGGGCAGAAGTAGAAGGCCTGGCCTTTAACCGAACACGAGGAAGTCCATAGGCCATCATTCTGCACTCATCGGAGAGAGGATCAGTGACTGTCTAAACTCTGAGTCCTCCTCACCACCATGGCCACTGGTGATCCCTCTGACCTCAAACAAACCCCACCATCTATATAAAACCATGCCACACCGTGGAAAACAGTCCCGAATCTCATACACTATCAGTAAAAAAAAACATTAGTAAGTCTTACTATATGTGAACATCACACTTATATTCCAGTTTCTCAAAAGAGCTCCTTGAGAGTTGGCTTGCTCTCATCACAGGCATGCATGAAGAGGGAAATAAAGTACTTGTGTTAAGATATTTCTAGACCTTCTTCTGAGCCCAAACACTTCTGAATCACCTTCCATCTTAGTCACCAAATCTGGCTCCCTCCACAAACCTTTCTCCCTTTGTGCCTCCAAGAATACTGGAGACACAGTACTCCTTTGAGGGGCGCCCTACTTCAATAGTCAGGAACAATTTCCAAGGTAATAGCACCCACTTTTGAGACAGTGGTTGGGGAGCTTCCCTGACTTAAGTAGGTCTCTAAGCAAGGCTTCCACACAATTGCAGATTCACTGTTCCTTCTGTAACCAGCCCGCCATTTAATGACTGACTGAAACACCAACAACTTGCACTTCCTTACACAGGCAAGAAGAGATGCCCAAACTCATATCCACTCGGCCTGCTGCCTATCGGGCGGCAGCCACGTGATGCATTTATTATACACGTTTCACTCACGTTCACAAGTGGAGGGAAATGGCTGATGGTGTTCCTGAAAGAATGTCTCCTAGGAGAGCACAAAGCCCAGGATTCAAACTCCAGCCTACTGCCTGACCCCCACACCCCACCCACCAAATCCCTTCCCCCATTCAACCCACCCAACCCTGGCCAAAAAGAGGTGGGGAAAATGACAAGGTTACAAACAGCTAAAACCAAGAAACAGAATGTTTCTCTGGTCTGCTGATCTCCTAAAGATGGCACTGGTTCCCAACTTAGTGATGCAGAACAAATTACTCACTTCAACGGGCTACAATTTCCTCTCATTTTTCTAACTCATGTGTGATCCTAGATGCCCTAGCTCACAGCAAACTATGTGCCATGAAACAGTAGATCTGGCGATTTTGAGTAATACCGTAGTTTAGAGAATTAAAGGGCTGAGGCGGTGATGTTCCGGGGCCTCCTGGGTGGGTGGGTGCAAGGAGAAGCCAAAGTAAGCCAATTCCCTTGAAAAAAAAAAAAAAAAAAGAATATGAAATAGAGGAAGCACAGGCTCCAACAGGGAAGTAGACCCTGATGGGGACAGGCTTCAGGATCACAGATGACGATGAGTCACAACAGAGGACACTGACTCATAAGGCAAGAAGGCTTCTCCCAAAAAGGACTCCACGCCTCCTGCCCACATCAGCCCTCACTCTGAAATGCTGGTTTACTGTGGATGGAATTAAGTATTCTAGCTGTGTACAAATAAGTCTTCAACTGGGGCATCCATGACAGCAAGACTTACAATAGCAGGCATATCTGACTAAGCTGTAATGGGCTTATAGGGTAAAATGATGAATTACATGAAAAAATTATAATCAATGTTAAACATCATTTCCAAAGAGAGAAAGAAAGTCTTCGTGAAATTAAGTCATGGGCGACTGTTTGCTTTTTGTTTTATTTTATTTCAGGTTTTTGGAGAGAGGGTTTCTTTGTGTAGTGTTGGCTATCCTGACATTTGCTCATAGGCAAAGCTAGCCTCAAACTCGTAGAGATCCACCTGCCTCTGACTCCCAAGTGCCAGATTAAAGGTGTGCACCACCAAGTTTCTCCACTGTCATGGACAACTTTAAAGGCAAAGTAAGAAAGGTCTTCATGAAGGACAGCTAGATTTTTCCCATCATGAACATTCCTGCCAGCAGAATCACAGACAAATGTGTCATTTTATTGGTAAAAGAACTGACTACACATTTATTATTATAAATATGACTTGTAAATAAAAGGCATAGACTGACCAATAGTGTCCAGTGGGGTTTTTTTTTTTGCCATTTAAGATATAAATTCAAACTCATAAGCAACATTAAACATAAATTATGTAATACTAATACTAGTAACAGCCAAACCCTGTTTTATTAAGACAAAGTAGATATAGATATAGTTTCCAATTATTTGAAAATGACTAGGTAAAGGCGCAGCTGTTAAGAGTCTTTTAAACCCCTGGTTGGTATGAAGACATCAAAAAATAATTTTTTTTTAAACTTTTTGAGAGGCCTAACTTTGAACAAAGGACATTTCACGTGTTGGTTATTCAGATTTCAGAACTTAGCGGGTCTGGGCACAGTCTGAGAATGGGCATTTCAAGCAGTCCTCCAGTACAGTAATCACCCCCTTGACACTGACACAAAACACCCGACAGAAGGAACTTAATGAGGAAACAGCTTTATTGTGGCTCAAGAAGTCAGGGTGTACAGTCAGCCATGGAGAAGAACAGCAGTAAATGAAGCCACGGAGAAGCCATGGAGAAGCCACGGAGAAGCCATGGAGAAGCCATGGAGAAGCACGGCGGTAAATGAAGCAGGCCATGGCACAGTGCTGCCCACTTTCAGAATAGACACTGGCCCCTCATTTCCTTCTTTCTGGACACACACCCCGGGCAAGCCTACAGTTGGGTCTCCTCAGCAACTCCAAATCCTGTCAAGCTGACAGTGGAAACCAATCATCCCACTGGATGAAGGCGACGCTGGCCCAGATACCATGTTAGAGAATGCCTACTGTGGGACACACAGAAGAAAGACGCTAAGAAGTTTTCTCCCGAAGAGTAAGAACATTAATTTTCTTTAATCAATATTATTTCAGCAACACCATGAATCATTATAGAAAAACAGTAACAGATTAGAATGAAAACCAGGTGTTAAAAACTAAGGTGATTATAGCAGAGCTCAGAAGACTACTTTAAGGTGGAAAGTAGCCCTGCCTGCCCCAGCACCTTCAATATGGAGAGAAGGTACTGAACACTGGTGTCTAAGACCTCTGGACACCACCTGGAAAGCTCTGCCCTCCATCTCCCACAGGCACTGTTCCTTGCAGCTTTTCTGACCCTCTGGCCCAAACCTGCTCTGATTTGTCAGAATCCTCAGAAACCGAATCCTCACTTGCAGGCTGGCAAGAAAGCACAAATCAGTCTGTTCCAAGGATTTACTCAGAGAAGTAAATACACTATGAAGGGCTTTTCAGAGATGCTCATAAATGCTGTAGCACTATTTTAAAAGTCCCTAGATTCCTGAACAGCTGCCCATGTCAGATAAGTACAGCATGTCCTGTCAGGCCACACAGAACATCACAGGAATGCTGGCAGTCTCCCTCAGATAGCACACACAGACACAAGCCTACGGTTCTGGCCTCTTACTGTGCCCAGCTCAGCTCCCTAGTTTAGGTTTCTTCACCTCTACAAGCAGGGTCAGAGACATCAGGAGAAAAATTACTCACTTAGAAACCCTGCCCTGAGAAACAGCATCAACCGTCTAAGGGCTACACATATCCACCCGTGGAACCAAACTTTTGGGTGTGGAAACAAACAGCAACTTCTTTTCCTGAACTGGTACTCTGCTGCTTCCCTTTCCAGTGAGTCATGGGATTTCAGTTCATAGTTTTGTTTGATGCCAGGGATTGAACCTTCAAACTGAGCATACCCCACCACTGTGCCACACCCAGAAACTCAATAATGTATTAAAAGCAGTGAAGGAGGGCAGGGAAAACAGACTTTCCTCTTCTCCAAATGGAACTGGCTTTCCCCTCAAAGAGGACCCAGCATTTCCACTCATCTGTTCTTAACTGGCTAACTGATATCTTCCAACTCCGCTCATCACCCACCCCTCCAGGGGCTCCATGGATGCCCCACCACCTCTGTTACTGCAGAATTACTGGGCATATGTGCTTTGGCCACTTCCCCTAGTGGATATCCATCTACTCAAGAGAAAGAACTGTCATTACTGTCACAACATGGCACTTGGCATGTAGCAAGCACACAGTGGTATGGGCCTGCTTAGGTATGGAGCAGGGGCATGAACAAGCTGCTGTCAGCTCACACAGATGGAAAGTTTGTGGCAGGCTGCTGTTTCCAGACAGTTGCATTTACCCTTTAAAGCCCAAAGTCTTACGGAACACGCATGCAGTAAAAAGCTTTCCATAATATGTGGCATTGGTCTTTGCCCTCTAGAGATTTTAACATTTTTTTCATTTTTTTAAAATATTTTTATTTATTATTTATACATTATTCTGCCTGCATGTGTGCCTGTAGGCCAGAAGAGGGCACAGGATCTAACTACAGCTGGTTGTGAGCCACATGGTAGCTGGGAATTGAACTCAGGACCTATGGAAGAGGAGCCAGTGCTCTTAACCTCTCCAGAAGGCTTTTTTTTTTCTTTTACTGATTAAACCTTAACTACAAATACCCAATGATTGTGCTTCACTGTTATTTAACTTCAAAGTATGGGAAATATTGCTTACTTTGTTTGTTTTTGAGACAAGGGTTTCTCTGTATAGCCTTGGCTGTCTAGGAACTCTCTTTGTAGACCAGGCTGCACTCACCCCGATCCGCCTGCTTCTGCTGCCTTGAGTGCTGGGATTAAAGGTGTGGACCACCACAGCAAGATTACACTAATCTTCTCAGAAACAACATTAGAAAATGTCTAACTCTATTCCAAAGCTGTCATTCTGCTCTCCTTCCCCAACCTGTGGGCTTTTAACATGCTGACGCTCACTTTAGGTGCCTTGTTGACTGTGTTTTGCTGTAGGCTCTCAGAAGGCACCTACATTCCATTTAGCAGTTCAGGCCCCTCCTACTGCTGTGACTGGAGGAGGCCGTGTATGGTGGAACACGCCTGTACCCCAGCACTCAGAGGCAAAAGCAAGATGACAAGCTTGGGATCGTGTCCCAAAAAAGGTTAATTCAAATTCTAAATTCTGGTCAAGGGAGAAAAAATGAAAACCCTACAAATCTGAAGTGATTTAGAAATTTACAATCAAATATGATTTATTGGAATGATGAGTCAGAGAGACCAACTACTATTGAAAGAGACAGAAGGAAAGAGTCTGAATTGTTTTCTGGAATAAAGGCATTTTATTGCTGTTGTTAAAGTGGCACCGTCCTGAGACATGTCCTGAGGTATTTGTACTGGACATGTGTATATTTGTACATGAGACACCACAGTGCTGGGCTGCCAGTCAAAATGACAGCAGGAGAATTAGGGGTACAGGAGAGACCGGATCAGATGTGCCCGTGGGTGCTGAGAACATGTAACTTAACGCTGTCTTCTGTTGTGCTTTCAATTTCCTGAACTAACGCGGAGTGTCGTGTTCACGTCTTCTGGGTGCCTGTGGCTGTGTCCCACTGCTTCCCCTCCAGCTGCCATTTCTGCTCTCTGTCAGTTCTGAAGTGGCTGGTTTGGGTTTTGGTGGTGGTGTTGGTTTGTTTTTTGTTTGTTTGTTTGGTTGGTTGTTTTGTTTTGTTTTTTTAATCTGTTTTTGTGGGTGATTGTTTTTTTTTGTTGTTGTTGTTGAGTTGGTTTTGAGTTTTTGTTTGAAGGTTTTGTTTGTTTGTTTGTTTGTTTGTTTGTTTTTTACCTTTTTGGGTTTTTTTTCCAAGATAGGGTTTCTCTGTGTAGCTCTCGCTGCCCTGGAACTCTGTAGAGCAGGCTGGCCTCAAACTCACGGAGATCCACCTGCTTCTGCCTCCTGAGTGCTGGGATCACAGGTGTGCACAACCGCCACACCTGTCCCACACGCCATTCTTGTCTCTGAGGCTCACACCTTCCACAGACAGTCCTAGCCTCACTTCCACCCAGCACCAGGAGCCCAAGCTTGTTACCCTCATCTCGCCTCAGGTAGGCACCGTCAGCTGCCCCCAGGGCTGACCGTGAAGCCGGCAGTAGCTAACAGAATCTCTGTGAACCTCAACATCTACATCAGAGTCTAAGACCACACTGCAGTTTCTAGACCTCAGCGATTCACTCCAAAAAATACAGAGACAAACCCCCAAGGCTAGTGGCCACACGCCATTTCTGTAAAAGTCTGAACTGCAGCTTAGCTCTGCCTTCCTGGACACACCAGAATGACACCTCACCTCACGTTGCTCTACAAAAGGCCCTCGACACAGCCTCTCTGGCCCAGCTCACTCATAGCTCCCTACCCATCTGTTCTAAACTGCTGCGCTTTTCACTGACAGCTGGCACACCATGTCTACTCATGACCTTGCTAGCATGTAAAACTGTGAATGCAGGTACTTTGCAATGTCAGAGTTTTGTTGCTGTGAAGAGACACCATGACCACGGCTACTCTTATAAAGAACAGCATTTAACTGGGGCTGGCTTACAGGCGAGAAGCACGGCAGCATCCAGGCAGACATGGTGCTGGAGAAGGACCTGAAAGTTCTACATCCTAATCCACAGGCAGCAGGAGACTGTGGACCACATGGGTGTGGCTTGAGCACAGGAGACCTCGAAGCCTTCCCCCACCGTGACACACTTCCTCCAACAAGGCCACACCTCCTAACACTCACTATAGGCCAAGCATTCAAACACGTGAGTCTATAGAGACCATTCCTATTCAAACCACAGCTACCAAGCCCTCAGATTCCAACCAATAAGAACATAAAAGAGCAATAAACTCTGGGAACATGCTCAGAATCACAGAAAAGAATGCCTAAATGCCAAAGAAAGTTAGACACACACACACACACACACACACACACACACACAGTCCTCTTATACAATATAAACCAAGACCACACCCTTCCATGCCTCCACATCACACACTGTGGAAAGATGATATCATGGCACTATTTTGATGCCTCGTCAGATTCAACATTATAAGAACACTAACTAAACCTGTCAGTTTGTGCCAGAAAAAGTCCATGTGATCACACTATCTTTAAATGCACACCAAGAAATTGTGGGTGTTTTGTGTGTACCTGTTTGTATGTGGACACACCTGTCTGCAGAAACCTGTGTAGACACACACGTATAAAGGCCAAAGGTGAGCAGCAAATGCCCTCCTCAACTACCTCCTCTACCTTCATTTCTGAGGCAGGGTGCCACTGAACCCGGGGCTCACCAACTCAGTCAGACCGTCTTGCAAGCGAACCTCGGTATTCTCCTGGGTCCACCCCCGTGCACCAGAATTATGTGTGCACACTGCTGCACCCAAGCCTTCTTACAGGAGTGCTGGGAATCCAACCTTGGCTCGGTATGCTTGTGTGGCAAGTACTTTACCAAATGACATATCTTCCCAGCTCACGCCATGGAATTTCTAATACCTAGAAACTACCTCGGAATGTAGTGTAGCTTTTTAAATTAAAACTAATTCCATCCCCTGAACCCTGCCCCTAACGCAAACACTCTTGATGGACACTCCACTAGGCCACATGGTATGTGGGGGGGCTCGGGGCTCTACCTCCAGCTTAGACATATCCATCTTGGGCTGACCATGTGGCTCAGCTCCCTCATTTATAAAGCAGGGTAGACTAACTTGATGACAGAGTTGACATGATCATCAAAAGGCTTTGAGTGAAGTAAAAGCTGAAAGCAACACCAGCGCACAGGCACAATTAACTACTTTAGTTACCGTGTTTAGTCTCAGCAGCATTATCGCATCTGAACCCACTCACCCTTCCTAGGTGCTGTTTACTCTGAAGGATCAAGAACAGGTTTTTACTTCATTGTTTTGTGCGGGACAGTAAACCCAGTGTCCTCTGCAAGCTCTAATTATTTTAAAGTAGGGGGGTGGCTATCAATGAGAATAACCCAATGGTAATCATACTGTTGAGTCTTTGTATAACTGGAAGAGACACACAAATTTATGAAAAGGGCAAAGATTAGTAAATCCCCCAAAACTGCACTGCTGAGCTCACAGGGTATTCGGCAAAGTGACAGGTACTTGGGGCGCGCTGGATGGGATGTGGGGAAACCCTGCTACCTAGGTTACAGACAGCCAGGACTGGAAAGCCCTGAGCTAGGCCCAGGAGACTCCCTTTGTTAAGGACACTTCCTCTTCTCTGCAGGAAGATCCCAGACTCCGACAGCCTCTACCAAAGAAAAGTCACGTAGTTCTTAGGGAAATTACAGGTCCAACTCCCTTTCTCCCCATAAGAAACCCCTCAGCAAGCAGCTGGGATTCCTGGAATACCTCCCCATGCAAATGAGGAATCTCAGCACCTTAGACCATCAGCCAATGATCTTGGCCTACCCTGGATATCCCTAACCCCTCCTCAAAGTTCTATATAATCCTCCTTTACCCCGAAATGAATTAATCTGCCTCCCCAAAGCTGATCCTGAAAGGTCACTTCTGTTCCTGGCTCAGGGGCAGCCGTGGCTTCTGCTTGTTGGTTACTGAGGATGGTAAGCAAAGACCTCAGGAAGAAGAGGCACAGAAGGAGAAGCAGCACATCATTTCAGCGCATCAAGCAACTTCAGAGACATCAGATCTGAGCTCTGTGCACCCTCACAGACGAGAAATCCATACGGCTTCGGCTCAAAATCATGCCTCGGCTCCTTCGTTCCTGCTTTTAGCTTCAGGATAACATCTATGTAAATCAAAAGGCTCTGCTAACAAAAAGCAAAACCAGCCCCCAGCCTTGACTGTACAGATGAAGATAAAACCATCAGCCTAGATGTCCAGAACCTTGCCCAGGAACAATCAGGGATCCAGAAATCAGGGCTCTGAGAACACCACCCATAGCTCCTCCCAGGCAAAGCACCAGATACATCAACACTTCTCAGGCCCAGCCTCACAGTCCACACTGTCCCCTCTTGGAAGTCAGGTAATCAATAAGTTTACACCCCTGCCACTCACCATGATCTCCCTCTGTTCTTCCAGATTCTTCAGAAAGTTTGAGAATTCCCGTAAGGAAGCATCTGTAGGGAGAGAGGCGTTAGTCTGTGTTGGGTGAGGCAGAGGAAAGCAAACCAAGCCTTGGCTTCCTTACCTATGCATCGCTCATCATCAGTCTCGGCATCCCCGATAAACTCAAATTTAAAGTCTCGGAGTGAGTGTGCAAACTTCCGCTGTGCTGCCGAAAGACCTGAAAAAAAAAAAAAGGCACCGTGGTGAAGAGCGCCCTTGTTTTTGCTTGGGTTTCTCGAGACAGGGTTTCTCTATGTAGAGTTGGCTGTCCTAGACCCGCTTTGTAGATGAGGATGGCCTGTAACTCACAGAGATGGGCCGACCTCTGCCTCCCTGAGTCTGGGGATTAAAGGTGTGAGCGACCACAGCTTGGCTCCAGGGCCCTTGCTTTAAAACCAAAAACTAACCCCCCCCCCCCAAAAAAAAAGCAATTCTCTTAAGATGAGTACAGCAAGAACTGTGCTCCACTCGGTATGTGAAAAGGCAAAATCCGACCCCTCTCATCCTCCACCTGGCATTCGCCTCTGTCTTCCTCCCACAAGTAAAACTGTTTCCCCAAAAGCACTGGAGATACTGGAAGCAGGGAGGCTCCACATGTGAAATCAGCCTCTGAAGTATGCAGCTGGGTGGAAGCACATGTGCTTAGCATGCACGAGGTTTTGGCATGATGCCTCACAAAGGAAAGGCTGACTAACCTGATTGGGGTCAAATGCTAAAGACAACTGAAAACAAGCACACAATCACAAAGTATAAATAACAGCCTTAAAAGTGAGCTGTTTTTTAAAAAAATTGGGGAAAATGCACACATCACAAAAGGAAGTGAAAAAAATTAAAGTGGCCTGTGACCACATGAAAAGATGTTCTACCATCAGTGGTCAGGAACCTAAAACCAAGAACCACAAGAGAACTCAATCACCTCGCTGCCAAAAGCAAATGAAGAAACACATCTCTCACTGCCGAGCTTGGTGGAACTGCTCTTGTAGTTTGGCAATTTCAGGTAAATTTGATGAAGTCCCACAACCCAGAAATTTTGGTAAATTTGCGAGGTAAAACTCTTGCACATATGGAAAGCTCTCAGCATGACTCACCCCTGTAAACTGAGTTGGGGGAGTATTTGCTGACAGGACGAAAAATGTGGTATGTGGCCAGACAGTGTGAAGTGCAGAGAACTAAACACAGAAGCAAATCCCACAATTGGGAGAGAAAAAGGAAAGCTCTGAGCATGACGCAGATCTGGTGGAGGGATTCATCTTCTCGTTCATACCAGGCATTGATTTTAAATATCGGCAAACTGCAGGCTCACTTTTGACAACTCTGTTACTCATTTAGCAAACATATGTTATGTGGGACATACTGAACCCGACATGGCAGCCCATGCCTGTAGCCTAGCACTTGGGTGATGGAAACAAGAGAATTGCCATGAGTTCATGGACAAACTGGGCTACACACAGACCATCTCGTAACCTACCCCCAACCCCAACGAAGAAGAACAACATGCAAGTGAGTCGTATTTGTATGCACACATTTAAATTGTTAAAAATTTCCCAGGGGGATACAAAATGAATAAAATGTAATTAATAAAGACTTAAAAAAATTTCCCTTTGAATCTGAGCCTGTATAAAGTAATGTATTTGGAACTGTTTCTTTAATATCCAAATACCAACACTAAAAAAGCAAAGGGCGTTCATTTTAAAAAAAAGCATGTTGTATGGACAGAATTAAATGTTTTTAGAATAATATGTTTTAAAATAACAGTTTTGCAACGTTAATTTTCTAATTCCTCACATTACCTGAAAAGTGAATTAATTCAGAGTTTGTTTGCATAGCTAATCTGGCACCTACCCACCCACCCACCCACCCCCCCCCCCCCCCCCGCCACATACACAATGCCTTCCTTGTGCCAAGTGTTGAGGCATCTTGCTTCTTTCACATGTAAGAACCTTCCATCCCTCACCGTGCACTGTGGTTGACCTCCTTCTAGCATCGAAGTTCATGTCCATCTCTTACACATCAGACCACACACACCTAACTGCATTCCCTTTCCTACTTACAGATGTGGTTGCTTTCCTATTCCTTCGTATGTCTTCGCTTCCCTTTCTCTGTGAGGTGAAGGGAGTCAGAGCTGGTGCACCCACACCCTACCTCTCGGAGTAATTCTAAACCTCTGTATTTTTCCAAACCGTCCTAATTTCAGATATATGCTGCTTTTCCAAACAACAGAAAATTGGGTCAGTTGTAGTAAATGTAATGTAAGCCATCAAAAGCTTTTCTTTCTTTCCGGTATCTTACATGTGGAATTCAACCAGTTTCTGATGACTAGATCACAGGCCAGCTCCATTCCTCTACCAGGGAAGGACAGGAGGGAGAACACTAGAGAAAACTTTCCTTTACTGGTACAGGCTGAGGGTAGACTTCCACATATTATTCTGTTTATTTTTTTGTAATGAGTTGGCAGGGTGACATTGATGTATGTATGGGCATATTAAGATTCATAGAGAGATTAGGGGCCTAACCAGGGCAGCTAATGTCTTTGGAGTGTTCAGACTACCTCAAACATTCACACAAGTCCCCTCCTGACCCAATTCTAACTTCAAAACATTTCACATTATTCCCAGGTCCTCTGCCTAGATTCTGTTTCTGATGGTTCACTGTTGGCAGACTGTGGCACTACTGAAACCTGTGTTGGTGTTACAACCTGCAATGTTGCTGAATTTGTATAAGATTTTCTATTCAAAAGGTCCTGTACCAAGAGTGACAATTTTACTTCCTCTTTCGTAAGTTGAATGTCTTACTTATTTTGCTTGCCTGATGACTCTAAGACTTCCAGGAATCAAAGTCAGGGAAGTAGACATCTTTGATGTGTTCCAGACCTCAGAAAGCTGTCAGCATTTCATGCATACAATGACAGCTCTTACCTAACATCTGTATAATGTTGATACATCCCTTCTTTATCTAATGCTTAACACTGTTTTTACCATGAATAAATGCAGACTAACAAGTGCTTCCTCTAGACAATAAATTATATGGTTTTGTTTTTCATTCTGTTAATTTAATATACATTTTAACTTGCATATGCTAAACCATCCTTGCATGCCTGTGATGAATTCCACTTGATCACAGTGTATATCTTTATAACATGCTTTAGAGTGGGACGGGTAATATCTTGTTGAAATCTGTATATCTAGGTTTAAAGACATTATCCTATAATTTTATTCTTTTCTTGAATCTTATTTTAATCATTTTGTGTTTTAATATAACACAACTCTTAGCACAACTCTTGGTTATCAGTTCTCTCCTGCCACCTTTCAAGATCCAAGAATCAGGTTATCAGGGCTGTGTGCCAGAACCTCTACCCACTGAGCCATCTCACTGACCCTTTGTTCCTGTGTCCTGTCATGGTTTTGATATTAGAGTAACACTGATCATGTGGAATACATTTAAAAGAATTCCTTCCTCTTGAGCTTTCTGGAATAATTAATGAAGTGGTCTCCATTGTTTTTATAATATTCAATAGAAATCAGCAGTGAAACTGCCTGGTCTTAGGGTTTAACATTTTTTTTATTTTAATTTTAGAGACAAATGTCACTTTCATAGCCCAAGTGAGCCTAAATCTCAGTGATCCTCCTGCCTCAACTACAAGATACTGGGGTTGCAGGAGTGAGTCACCAATCCAAGCTCCTTTACTTTGACAGATGATTTCTTTTCTTTTTTTATTATTAGTTACATTTTATTAACTCTGTATCCCAGCTGTATCTGCTCCCTCATTCCCTCCCAAACCCTCTCTCCCTCCCTCATCTCCTCCCTGCCCCTTTCCAAATCCACGATTGGGGAGGACCTCCTCCCCATTCATCTGACCCTATTTTATCAGGTATCTTCAGGACTGGCTGCAAAGTACTCCTCTGTGGCCTAGCAGGACTGCTCCTCCCTTGGGGAATGGGGAGGTCAAAGAGCCAGTCATTGAGTTCCTGTCAGAAATAGTCCCTGTTCCCCTTACTATGGGAAACCAAATGGTTACTGAGCTACCACGGGCTTCATCTGCGCAGAGGTTCTAGGTTATATCCATACATGGTCCTTGGTGCAGTGTCAGTCTCAGAAAAGACCCTGTGCCTAGATATGTTTGGTCCTTGTGGAGCTCCTGTCCTCTCCCCATCATACGACAGATGATTTCTAAGTACAGTCTCAGTCTTACACTCGGAACTGATCTGTTCACAGGTTTTCTATTTCTTGATGATTAAACTGGGAAAAAGTTCATGTGTCCAGGTTATGTATTAACTGAGTCTGTTCAGGTTTCCTCCTCGGTGATTTCATCGTGGTACATGTATATGTCCAGGAACTGTCATGTTTTTCTCCCTCTCACATTGTTGATATGTACTTGTTCTTAACAATTACTAAGAAATCCTTTCACCAACCTCAGCTTACGATCTGCTCTAAACAGCCTCCAGACCCCAGCACAATGGCTATTGTGTGCCCTTGGTGACTTTATACATAAGAAAAGTGATTCTTTATAGCAGAACCATCTATTTATTAGCAACTGTTAGTTAAAACCATGAAAGTAACAGAGTTAGCCATTGGTCAAGGTTAGTCTCTTTTAGGCACTACTGAAGTTGTAAGTATGGAACTGTCATAAAATGACTAGCTAGTTTTTGCTTTCTGTTGTGTGATAAAATGCTGATGAAAAACAACGTGGGGAAGAATGGCTTTCTAGTTCACCAGGAAGAAAAGTCAGGACAGAACCCAAAGAAAGCACCTGGACGCAGAACTGAAGCAGTGGCCATGGAGGACGGCTGCTTATTGGTTCACTCTCCATGGTTGCAGCTTGCCTTCACATACAACAGAGAACCACCTGCCCAGAGGTAAACTGCCTTCAGTGGCCCAGGTACCCGCTTGTCAGTGAACAATAAAGAAACAACCTACAGACACGTGCGCAGGCAGATATGACGGAGGCAAATTCCTTAATTAAGGTTCCTGCCTCCTAGCTAGGTCTAGATTGGGTCAAGTTGACAAGAACTAACTCGCACATACCCCCTAAACCTCCTACAAGTTCTGCTCTTCACAACCAGAGCACCAGCAGGATAACTGGAGAACTATGCCACTTCCTATCATCCCAACTTGAAAAGAAAATAACCAATGTGTGCTTTTCTCAGTGTGCTGGCTAGTTTTATGCCACGTTGATGAAAGCTAAAGACATCAGAGAGGAGGGAACTTGAATAAAGAAAACAGCTCCATAAGGTCTCACCGCAGGCAAACCTGTAGGTCATTTTCTTAATTAGTGATTGTTGGGGAGGACCCAGTCTACGTTGAGTGGAGCCATCCCTGGGCTGGTGGTCCTGGTTCTGTAAGAAAGCAGGCTGAGCAAGCCATGGAGAGCAAGGCACTAAGCAGCACCCTCCCATGGGCTCTGCATCAGCCCCTGCCTGGATTCTGCCCTGTTTGAGATCCTGTCCTGACTTCTTCCAATGATGAACCAATGATGTGGAAGCGTAAGCAGAATAAGCCCCTTCTTCCCCAGCTTGCTTTGGCTGTGGCGTTTCATCACAGCAATAGTAACTCTAACTATGGGACACCCAGTAAAGTACAAAAATTTTGCAAATCACACTGGGTTCCAACACCCTTTATTAACTAGAGAAACTGCATCTAAAAGCTGGCGTTCCTTCGCATAGAAAGTCCTAAGTAACTAGACTGTCAACTATACAACACTCTGCCAAGGAAAGTGCCACGAAGGAAAATGCACATTCAAACCAGAATCCAAAGCCACCAATGTTTTATTTATAGAACAGGGGCAGATTCTCAGAATTCAGTATTTTCACACCTGATTCTTGCCAAGAAAATAATGCTGATGTTAGCCACGTAACTTGGAAGTAAAACAAAGCGCCTCTAGAACTATGAGCTGGCTTCAGCCTTTCTTTCATGTTTTCCCATTTGACAACACCAGCAGCAGCACCATCTGTAAGAAGGGCAGTATGGCTACAAATGAGGGGGGAAAAGTAAGTAACTCATTTTGCAAGCTTAAAAATAATAGTGCAAGCATCTCCGTGAGCCTACAGTGCACTCCTAAGCTGGTCTAGGCCTGAGGGCCACATCAGAGGCTGTGCTAGAAGCAGCTCTGGGGACAACAGTATTTGGTAATACTGAGTTAAAAGTGTTCCTGGCCTTAGTGACCCACGTCTGACTGCTGTGGGTAGTCTACATACAAAGTTGTTATTCACAGAATGAACAGTACCTGAAGTCCCTGGAATGATTAGAAATGACACACTGAAGGCATAAAGGGAAGTCACCTGAACATATGTCCCAAAACAAACAAACATATATATATATATATATATATATATATATATATATATATATATATATATATATATATATATATATATATATCTGAAGGAGAAGGCTTGAAACCTAACATGCCACCTAACAATCAAATACAAAACAATCCACTCATTACAAATACTCCTTGGAAGTACCACTATAAAGCCCCTCCTCAGTAGCACCGTCCAATCTCTCCCAAGCCATGTGCAATCCACATGCACCGTGCACACTCCACAGCAGCAATGGTCAGCTGTGACTAGGCGCTAAATGCAGAGAGCGTTGGGGGTTGTTCCGATGCTTTCTTCTGATGCTAATTACTGGCCCTTGAGACACTGGTTACACCTAACCTTGCTGTCTAAACCTGCCTAGGACTTTTTACCTGATTGGTTGATTAAAGGCCTGGACCTCAGCAGGCCAGGATGGGGGAGATGTGGCTAAGGTTCCCAGGCTTCTGAGGACAGGAGAATCATGGGAAAGAGATGGATGGAAAGAGAGGAGGAAGGAGAACGCAAAGATGGGTTAGCGTGGAGAAGAAACCAAGTGGGCCGAGAGAATGGACTCCAAGGATGGCATGGATGGAAAAAAGACCAAATATAAGCAAGTATTTGTAAGATTATGGATGGAAGGTAGCCTAGATAAAGACGGTTAAGGCATATGGCATTGATGAGGGCTGGGAGGTGAATGGTGAGGTTATTGAGACAGCGCACATCTGCCCAGTCCAAGGCAATAAGACAATTATAAAACCTAACAGGTGTCTGTGTCTTATTATTTGTGATAGAGGGTTAAATAATACCACCACAATAATTATAGGGCTAATAATAAGCATTATATAGCCTAACGCTCACTTTTTATTTACAATAACAACACTGCCACAAGCAACTATTGAATGAAAAAGTGATGATGGCAATGCCAGAGCCCACTAGTTTTTCTGTCAGACCACAGGTTCTTTTAGTGAGGAAAAATCTTACTTATGGTAAAAACAGGATGCAGAGAAACAGATAACATGCATTTCAACAATGGCCATAACATAGTGGCTTAAAACAACACTGTATTGTCATTCCATTCATGGAGGTCATAAATCTGTGCTCTGGCAACTGGAAATCCAATGAGCTAAGTCAATGGTTTGGAGAGGTCTGAACTCAAGGTGCAAACAGGACCTCATTCCTTCTGAAGGTTCTAGGCTTCTAGCTTCTAGAGGAATGCCCATATTGCTTAGCTCACTGGCGACAGCCACCACCTCCACCACTCAGCCTTCTGTCAACACATGCCCTTCTGTGACTCTTTGAGAACCACCAGAACTTTATTTGGCCTAACAACAATCCAGGATCATCTACCCATTCTCAGAATCCGTAATTTAATCACATCTGCGGTCTTTTTTTCACTCAAAATCCTATTCCGTTTTCTAGAGTCGGGATGAGCCATCTCTGGAAGACCCTCACACAGAAGGAGCTCCACTGACCACTCAGCCCTTACCAGCTACGGTAGCAGAGCTCCGTGGAGCATGCCATTATGCACACACAACCCAGAAGACACTGATCATACAGCCTGAGAGAAGTGACAGATGTCAGAAAGGCTGCCTGGGTGGAGGGAGGATGAAAAACTTGCTCCACTAGTGGCTCCTCCCAGAGAGGACCCGGATGAGATCATAGTTTGCCCAATCTGAAAACACCTGGCAGGCGGCTTCACCTGACTGTCCATGGAGCAAAGGCACCGCGCTGGGTGACCAACTCAATATCTCACACCCATTCCAGGGGAACTCTAGGAGGGATTTAGGCCTGTTCCTTCTCAGGCATGTCAGAACTGTTTGTGGTTTCGGCATAATCTCTGGATGTGCAGAATGTCAGGGGCAGGCACTCCTGTGTGAAGAATAAGCAGTCCAATGAAGAGCACACCCCAAATGAAGGCAGCTAAGAGCATCCGTTCAGGTGTTTGCATCTGTGACGGAAAACTCAATGTGTGCTTGGAGGTAAAGAACCATGATCAGGTTTGGGGGGGGGCAAATGCGTGAGCCAATTCAATCCCAACATCCACTCTCATTGCTACTTTAAAAGATTATGGTTGTGGGAACTTGATCTCGGAGGCAATATAATGTAATAAAACTACTTCATCAGCGGAGAGAAATAAAAAAACAGAGCGAATTGGAGGTAGTTGGCTTATGAAACTGAGAAAGGCACTCAATCACTCCAAACACACTGGCTTCCCATCATGTGTACATGGGGAGTGGGGAGATCGGGGACAAGACACAAGCTTTGTTTGTCATTTAAAATTTATCTCTTGTGGGGGATGGTGTTGAGACTGGGTCTCTCTATGTAGTCCTGCCTGTCCTGGAACTTGCTGTATAGACCTGGCTAACCTTAAACTCACAGAGATCCTCCTACCTCAACCTCCTGGGTGCTGGATTAAAGGTATGAGCCATCACGCCCAATCCAGAGGTCAATATCCAGAGAACCAAAACTCTGCGCTCCTGCGAAAATCAACACCCTTGATGCCTGGGCACTAACTACTGGGCTACAACTGTCACCCACAGCCTACAAGCAATATACATGCCTGTTAGGAACAAGCGCACAGCTGCACGCTCATGGTGTGGCATCCCCTCAAGCCAACACGGTTTCTGACTGAGCCTCTATCTCCTGTAGCGAGCAACCGCTCCCCACCACCCGCACAATCCGCAGAGGTCAGAAAAGGTGCAGTGAGAACTTCTTTGCTAAGCTTAGAAGACACAAAGTGAGACCACTGACTGGACCTTCTAGTTCATTCTTCACCAGGGTTTAGATCTAAAGGTCAGAGGTGGTTGACAATGCCGAGAAAGATTCAAATAAGCTGGAATCATCAATCGAGAGGCCTCTTTTCTGTCCATGCAAAGGTATATAATACACTATTTACAGAGAAGACACTCAAACTCTAATGAGCTCATGTGTTTTTTACACAAGTAAGGTAACTTGTCTTTTGGAAAGACCTCACACAGTAACTTGGTCTAGAACACAACTCAATGACGGAGGGAGGTTCTGGGCAGTCTGTACCCCCTTACCAGTATCACCAGCACCCAGCCATACACCTCTGGGTTCATAATGTCCTTTTTAACCTTACATTTCTTCATTGCCAACTCGAGGATAGTTTCTTAAACAACTTGTCGGGAAATAAAATAAATATATCAAAGATTACTAAATTATCCTGCTGAGATAACAGAGAATGTCAAGGGAAAGAAAATAGGAAATGAAGGCCAAAAAAACAATTTAAGGTACAGAAAAAAACAACTGTACATCAGCCATAATAGCAGACTGGGCAACAATTCTACAAGATGCAGATGAGATCATGGCCTGAGAGCTGAACTGCCAATTACCTGCAGAAGGAAATCAAAGTGAAATGCTGAACACGTTTTTAAGGGAGAAAGCCAAGTAGTAAGCCATGAAGGAGCCACAAATGCAGAGTGTCAGAGGTGGCAGAAAGCAAAATCAGTCATGGAGTTCGTGATGCGGTCATAGAAAGAATAATAATTAAAAACTCAGAGACTTCTTCAGGCCGGCAGCTGACGTAGGCCAGCATTCTTTGGAGAACACGAAGCCCTCCTTGGCTCTTCCCGAGTTCTTCACTCCCTGTGAGACTGGTCGCTATCTCAGCTGCTGGCACAGAGGCAAACCCACAGTCCCAGGCCAAAAAAGGCACAAATGAGGCATATTTAGGTTTTAAGACTGAAAACAACAGAAGAAAGCTGTCATCTTTAAAATAAAGAAGCAACTTCATTGCCTGAAAGTACACAGAATTCAAAGGTATGACCCAAAACAGAGGCCGTAAGAAAGTATTTAAAACAAAGTTATTTCGTATCAAACCTATAAACAGAGAAACATAGTCCATTAAGAATAATTCATGCCAAAACATTCTAGTATAAATTCTGTATTTTGTAGCTATTTCAACTATTTTTCTGTTCAAAATTTGATTTAAAACAGCATTTTGAATTATCATTTCTTTATGTAACACATTCTCAACCACTCTAATCATGATTTTTATTACCTAATATATTCAAGCATACCTAGCAATCTTCTTTTCTATGACTTTCTCTGATCATCAAATCACAACTCTGGGTAATAGTTCTTGCCCAGCCAGGGGTGGCAGCACACCCCTCTTTCAAGCCAGCACTCCGAACAGAGGCAGGCGGGTCTCTGCCGGTCACCTGGTCTCTACAGGAAGTTCCAGGCCAGTTAGGCCTAGACAGTCAGACTGGGGGGGGGGGGGGGGGGGGGGGGGCGAGGGGGGGGGGGGGGGGGGGGGGGGGGGGGGGGGGGGGGGGGGGGGGGGAGGCAGGCAGCGAGGCAGGAGAAGGGGAAAGAGAGGGAGGAGGGACTTCCTAAAACTCTACCAGCTCTCCTCAATCTTCAGGTTAGAAATGAGGGAGGCTCCCATGAAAAGCAAGGTTAGTCACACACAGTAATACCACCACCAAACCCAGGCCTCTCCAAAACAAACTAATCATATCTCATTCTCCAAGTTTCACCTTGAAGCCATGTGGCAAAGAGGCTCTTCCCGCCTTAGTGCGGCAGCCTGTCACGCAGTCTTCAGTCTGAGAGGCTTGGAAACTGGACAGCTTTGCTGGACAGACCCAGGTGGTAGAGGAAGTGCTATGGTTCCCACAGCAACACTACTCCAAATGCCACTCCCTGCCTGACTGCCGAAGGGACACACAAGGAACTGGGACAGAGGGTTGTTTAATCACTTTAATTTTTTATTAGCACACAGAACACTAGCTTTCACTGTGGAAGCCTTTCCCGTCTTCTCCTCACTCCTAGCCCTACCCCAGTCCACGGCTCCACCACCACTCACAGCCTCCTCTCCCCCTTTACATTACACATGGGATCTGGGCAGAATGTACATTAACTGGGTCCCTAAGCACTCTGTTTTGGAGGCCTTGCTTTTTTTTTTTTTTTTCCTCACAGCAAGTCTTCCTTGCTGAGAAGCAAACTCCTCATCTCAGGGCAAGCCAGTGTGTCCTCTGAGAGGGTAGCCAAGGGCCTAAAAGGCATGCTTTGAAAAGCACTAATGAGAGCGGAGGCCTTTGGGGTGGCCCAATGGACATCAGAACCACAACTGGACAAAAGCTAGGTGAGGAGTCTGTGAAGGCAGCTGAAGATGCTGTGCTACCGTAATAGAATGCGGAAATAGCACGTGAACGAGCTAGCAACGTCTAAGTGAGACCAACAGTTTAGAAACTGTGACAATACACACATACAACCTCAGTGTCTGAGTATGGAGATGCAACCTGGACGACCCACTGTGCACAAAGCACCCGCCTGGTAAGACGATAAACAAAACCGCTCAGTCTGTCCAATGAGTTAGTTTAACATGCGGTCTTGGTAGCTCTTGGGAGCCAAACATATAAGGACTAACTGGATGGAATCATACATTTTGTAAAGGTTTATAACAATTTTTTTATTATTTTATGCGCATGAGTATTTGCCTCCATGTATGTATATGAACCATGAGCCTGCCTGGTGCCCATAGGGTCAGAAGAGGGCACTGGACACGCTGGGAGCAGAGGCTCAAATAATTGAGAACTGCCACGCTGGTGCTGGGAAATTAATCTGGGTCCTTCACAAGACAGCACGTGTCTTAACCACTGAGCTGATTTTGCAGCCCTACAAATAACACCTTAAAAGAGAACTTACAGAATAGAAACTATTTCGTGCATGAACTCTCTGCCTCTGCTTTCAGTGCACAGAGCTGGAGGGTGGATGATGCTGGAATAGCACTCTGCCTGAGCACAAGCTTCCTTCAGCGTATTACCACACCAACCAGCAACACTGGGGGATACCGTCCTTAATGTAAACTTTTTCATTTGGCTCTTCAGAGTTTTCAAAAAGTCAACAGGACTAATGACCAGCACCTCACTTTCACACCTGATATCCATCCTGTCTCCACCCAACTCTTAGCAGGTGCCTGGGGCTTCACAACAGCTGCCAACAACTGAGCAGGGATAGAAGTTTATCACGAATATTATATAACATATGTAACATAAGTGTATCAGGAATTTTATAAAGAATCATCCAAATTAGCTAAAGCCCTTCAGAAAAGGTAAAATTTACAATAAATACTTATTAACTTTGGAGAATTTTACAGAAATATTGATATAAAATTGAATGTGTATTCCACCACAAGAAGTTAGATTCCACAAAGGAAAAAAAAAACCTTAGGGGCTGACACCACTCAGTAAGGCACGGGGCCCTGTGTTTGATCCCCGGCATCCTGAAAGAAAAGAAAAATAAGTACCTAACTTGTGTATTTCTCCAACTGTGTGACACAGAAGAAAGGTGCCATGGGGAAGAGTTTTGAGAAGCAGCTGATGACGGGGTGTGCACACATACTACCTGATGGAAAGCCCCATGAGACGCTGTTACAGGAGCCATCTTGGTTGGGTAGTGTCACCATCTTAATTACAGTGTTGACTTTCTTTGAAGTAGAATAAGAATGGTGATGACAGCCAGTGAGAGAACATCTTTTACAAGAAGAAATCTTTCATAAGGTCATCCAGAAGCGATGTTATTTTAGATTTTATCAAAAGTGATTAAAATTGCATCAGACATATAGTAGGCATTCCATCTCAGGCAATATTTTTGAGACTGGATTCTTCCTTATTTGGGCAGGTTTCCACTTGTGTGAATTCTCTGGCATGCTAAATGTTCGGAAGCCCAGAGCACAGTTCCAAGGTTTCCACTTTTTGTCAAAATATAATCAAATAAATAAATAAATGCCCATCTCTGGTTTCTGCTTAACTACCACCAAAATCCCTAAGCCTAATCACTTCACCTGAGTTATTGCCAAGATTCCTTACCTAGAAAACAGGCAAGTAAGACTGTGAGAATACAGGAAACCAAATCCTAAATGTTTCTGGCACTTCTGTAATTGCTTTCAAAACTCCAGCACTTCAGGGGACAGGAGAGAGGAATCTGCAGTTAAGAGTGCTTGCTCAGCAATCACAGGAAACTGAATTCAGAGCCACATGACAAACTGAGCATCCCTGACCTGTGCCTGTGGCACCACGGTCAATGGTTCCAGAGACGGGTGGAAGGAGATCACCGGCTTCCGGTCTAGCTGAAACTCATACAGTTCTCTGCCTTGATGGAATATGAGAGTGATAAAACAGCATGCCCGATGCATTCATCTGGCTCTACGAGTACCAAAGGAGACAGGCAGGCATGCATGCACACACACCCTATATTCAACACTGAATGATGAGGAGCAAGATGGCACAGACTTGCTTTCCCTACAACCCCCTCCCCCTCTCCAAGCACTATAAACCCTGAGAAACAAAGGCAGGTCCTGAAAGGCCATGAGAAGAACACAAATGTGTGATCCTGAGCTGTAGAAACAGCACGGCACAGCATAGCAAGACTAGCCACCCAACCCCAGAGGCAAGCTAAGGACAGTTTACAGCTAGCCCAGATCAATCTCAAGCTCTCCTGGCAGCATTAGACACGTTCTACACCCTCCAAAGAAGAATGGATCTGAAGCCCCACAAACCCTGAACAACTCAGGTTCAAGGTGTATGCCATGGGCCAGACAGATCTAACAGCTGACCGAAGAGCCTGACCTAGGAACCCTCCTTGGTACCATGGGCCTAACTGAAACTCCTGTCCTTTGCTCAGAAATATGAGGAAAACTATGGGATGCCACTAGACGGATCCCGTACAACATCACCAACGACTCACATCCCCCAGGCCTCTCCAGGCAAGGAATCCTGCCACAGACGGGGAAGTCCCGAGTCTCCACAAGCCTGAGACTTCCTTTCCCTACTGAGAAACAGCTCCACAGTCCAGTCTAGGGAAATTCCTGCAGCCTCCACACACAGCACAGCGGGGAGCAATGAGACCAGATCCCCAAGGGCAGCTGATCAGTCAGAATAAAGCATTTCCACAAAGGCCCCCTCAAAACTGAACCACCACTGGAGACACAGATCTGTGCGCTAAACAAACTGGGTGATTGCCTGCTCTAACTCAAGACTTGCACAGCAACCCGGGGTATCGTAATCAGCAGTGCATCCCCGATACAACTGAAAAACCAACCGTTGGAAGAACCAGGAAAGCCATTGGCTGAATGAGAAAAGCAAATCAACAGAAACTAGCCCTGAAGCCAATCAAGCCTAAAATATTGTAAAGCAGCCACCATAACATGGCTTCAACAGTCAAATATAAAGTTTGGGGGGCAAGGGGACACTCAGCAAAGAAACTGAAGAGACTCACGGGACAAGCGAAGCGGCCCAGGGCTAAACATGCACGCATCTTGCAAAGGGCCTGCGTTTTCAAGAGCTGAAGGAAGCAAGGACATAGCTCTATATCCAGCAAAAGTGTCCTTTGAGAACAGTGAACAGACAGACACTTTCAGAGGCTGTGGAAACTAAAAACATCACTACCAAAATTAGGAAAACAATTCCCTATTTCGACAAAATTTTCTGCAAAGATGATTTCTTACTAAAGTGAAATAACACATGCAAAATGTTTAAACTGGCTTTGAATAATGAACAACACAAAGCAGAGCTGCTGAAGGGTTGGTCCCTCATGAAAAGCCACAAAGGAAAATACACACACACACACACACACACACACACAGGCACAAAGGGAAAGAAATGGGAGAAATTGTGTACTGGAAAGGAGGTCTATGTCACCAGACTTTGGGGAGATACGACAGACTCTTTTTGGGAAATTCAGATCTGAAATTTCACAGGTGACAGTTACTTTGGGCTTCCAAAGATGAGAATGGTGTTATGTCCTAGTTTGCTTTCTGCTGCTGTGATTAAAAAACCATAACCAAAAGCAAGCTGGAGAGAAGGGGGTTTATTGCAGCCGACAGCTGCAGTCCATCATGAACAGAAACCAGGCAAGAAACACAAGGCAGGAACTTGTAACGAAATGAAGCAGAGGTCGTGGAGGAACGCTGCATACTGGCTAGCTCCTGACTTGTTCATCCTGCCTTCTTAAATAAACCCCAGTACTAAGCTGGCAAGGCAGGGTAGCACTGCCCACAGTGGGCTAACCCCTCCCCCGTCGGTCATTAATTCAAGGAATGCCTCACAGATTTGCCTACAAGCCCATCTAATGGAGACATTTTCACAGCTGAAGTCTCCTGTTCCCAGATGAGCCTTGCTTGTGTCAGGTTGATAAATAAAATCTTGACGAACTGGAAAGTCCTGGGGAATGCAGAGTAAAGGGGGTAATGGAAGGATTCGATACACTTGAACAAGATGGAGCCAATGGAAAAGACTCAGGCCAGGAAGCTACATTTCATCTTGAGAATACTCACGCAGCAATTTTAAAGAGAAAAGACACACAGACACAAACAGTTTTAGTAACTTTGGTGCTACCGTACAAAAAGAAATAGAAGAAAGAAAAAAAAAAGATTCAGAAGGCAGAAGGGCAGGGAGATCCACAGAACCATACAGCGTGCCAGGCATTCGCAACATGACCGTTCCCAGAACAGAAGACAGTGAAAGGAAAGGGAGCGCCAAGCAAATGGAGCCATAAAAGCCTTTCAGAGTACCACCCTGAGAGAGACAAACTATGCAACACAGGAAAACAAAGAAACAAGAACGAGGTTTGCAAACGCACAACAGTAAAATGATGTAGCTACGTTGTTACAGCTTAAATCCCACATCTCCAAAAAGACTCAGGTAATGAAGGCTCGTTCTCTAGTGCAGCGATGTTCAGTACGGCCTTTGGAGATTAACAGGCAGTGAGCACTCTAAATAACCCATCAGTGGATTAGTACATGGGCTACTTTGTGTTGTGACAGGCTCCCAGTCTCCTGTCCACTGGAGTCAGAAGGCCTGCAGTTGTCCTTCACGACACACTTCACCAGGATGTTCTGCCTCAGTGCAAAGTGTCAAAGACACAGACACTCAACCATGAGCCAAATGAAGTTTTCTTCTGAATTACCTCTCCCGGGACTTGAGATGAAATGCTAACCCATCTAAGAAATACAAGTGGACACAGTGAGGGACATTTAGGTTCAAGTCTAAAAACGTTCCCGTTCCCCTTATATGTTTATTTCTGCTGCCATCCCTCCAATGAGGAGGCCTTGTCACTCTCTCCACATAGCAGAGGTAGGGGCAAAATGTCCACATATTTTACCACAGTACAATACACACATCTGTCTCTGCCACTGGATGACACATAATGACAGGAACTGCTATGCTCATGGTCATTTCTGTTGCACAGTACCAGTACAGTTTCAACAAATACCTGATAAAAACCACTGATTTCTTTTATTATATTCCTAGATCGTACCTCTTCTACAGGAAAAGGAAAGTAAGCATCGAGGATCTCCACACACCTACTTCTATTTGCAGAGCACGGGAAATCCATCCCTCATGACCCTCCAGCACCGACCACGTCACAAACTTGTACAGAGCGCTCTCAGAAGGCAAGGATGTCTACAGTACATAAAAACTGTGACTGCCAACACTGTCAGCTTTCCCACTGGACTCAACAAGCTGCTGCACTTCCTAAAACAGATACAGCCAACAGCACAGATGGCTAGACCCCTCAAGATGTGACTTAAGTAGTTTTTTCAATGGTGAAACATAAGGGTGATGTGTTAAAAACAGTCTGTCTCCAAAGGGAGTCTGCTCAAATAGTGTCACTGGATACTTGGAAGGACAGGGAAAACCAGACCGCCCAAAGACGTACTCTGACCATGCTGGGTCCATGACTAGCCTCACGGTTGTGAGCCGCTCTGGCCTCTCAGCCTCCATCCTATCACTTGTGAAATGGAACACTCTACGGCATACTGTGATATGGAACACAGAGTAGCCATTACCGTGTTCATCACGACATGTCAACAAAAGTGGCCCTGTTCGTGTCCCTCACAGAGAGGAGCCAGGAAGGGCCGTGAGCCGAGGTTTCAGCTCTCTGACTCCTGCGCTCACTCCCCTCCTGGCTGCAGGCCATTTGGTCCGAGAAGCACGTGATGGGGGGAGGGGGGGGGCACAGTCTTGTACAGGGATACAGAAAAGTAACTGAACAGCGGACTCCTATTTGTGCAGCTGTGCAGAAGCTGTCGTTCATCCTGGAGTGAGACTTCTGTGATGCAGCTGCTGCAGAGCCACCACGCTACATATAACGGAGTCCCAGAAACTCACTAGTTCACCAAGCTGAACGGACATATTCTTTTTCTCTATCTAGAGAAGTAGTTCTCAACCTGTGGGTCACGACCCTCTTGGGATCAAATGAGCCTTTCACGGGGTCACATAAGCTATCCTGCACATCAACTATTTACATTGTGATGTATAACAGTAGCAAAATTACAGTTATGTAGCAACAAAAATAACTTTATGGTTGGGGTCACCACAATGTGAGGTCACATTAAAGGGTCACAGCATTAGAAGGTTGAAAACCAGTACTTAGAGGGAGCAGACATTGTTCATGCCTCCACAGGGAAAGCCACCTCAGCATCCTGACCAAAGAATGTGTGCTGGGCTGGAGCGGGGGCTCGGCGCCACAGCCCTTCCTCCAAGTTCCATTCCCAGCATCCACTTTGCTTTGCAGCTCACTACCATCTGTAACCCCAGTCCCAGGGGACACAACACCCTCTTCTGGCCTCCACCGGCCAGGCATGCATGTGGCACGCACACACACACACACACACACTCTCGATACACCCCAACATGTAAATAAATAAATGTGAACTTCACAATTTCCAGGAGTGTGCAGCAAAGGTTCATGTGTGCCTTGCCGCCTCTCCATGCCGGCTGGTGTTACCACGTTACCCACCGAATCAGTCGTTTGCTGAAGACGACCACACGCCTAAATATGCATTGGGAAGAAGTGTTAAAGTAACCTGCGCTCTCATACACTGATCATGGGACTATAAACTAGTATAGGAGCAGGTTTTAAACATCAGGTCAGAACACTAATAATACGAGATGCCATACACAATATTTATGTATATAGAACATACATAATCTACCAATATAAACGAATATGTGATCATTTATATATAGCAATACATTGATGGGCTGCATTTATTACATTTTATTAGAGCGTATGTTATTTATGTTTATATGCAATATATATTTATATATCACAAAATATTTATATGATACAGGAATCTATATTAATGTTCAAGGGCTTGGGCAATGGTTGCATGGCTTAAAGGGCTTGCCACAAAAGCCCTGAGCCTAGAACCCAGAACCCATGCAAAGCTGGACACTGCGCTTCCAGGGCTCGTATGGTGAGATGGGAAGCAGAGACAGGAGAATCCCCCAGGTCAAAGGTATATAAAGAAACCTCATCCCAAACAAGGTAAGAGTGAAGAGCGGCACCTGAGGCTGTCCTCTAATCCCCAAGGTGCACTGCGGCGCGTGAGTCCCGGCACACACCTGCACGCACACGTGCACACACTCTCGTTTTTCCCAAAGGAACCATCATAAAAGAACCAACCCTTAAACAGCCTCGGTGCTTTCGCACGAAAGTAAAATGTTAGATCAGTATTAGCACAGGCGACTGGTATACAGCAGTGAAAATCAAAGACCCAAAGCCAATGGGACAACTGGGTCTATTATACTAGCACAGGTAACAAGAAATGCAAGGCCAGAGAGAGAGGGAGATGGTTCTTCAGGGAGAGGAGTGAGGACTAAAGCCCACGTCAGCGTGGAGGGAAAAAACAATTCCAGGGATTGAGCCTTTAGCCTCCTCCCTAGCACCACAGCAAATGTGCCCACACATACACGCACAGTAATGAAAGGCCTGAGTAAGACTGGCTCATTTACACAGCACCCTGCCCTGAACATGGGAAGACAGCCAAAAAGATACACAAACCACTACTGTCTGTGCAACTAGAATCCGTCTGTCCACTCCTGAAGGAACTTCCGGAAAACTCCTAGCTAAGCAACGTTTTTCTGACGAGTGGGGGGCAGGCGGCGTAGCATAATACCCATGGCACACAGGAAGCCCTCCACCACAGACAAAGCTGACCAAAGAAGCACGGCGCATCCATGTCACAGCACCGGCAGACTGCCAAGACTTACAGCTGGCCTGGCTCCTATACTGCACACAGGTGAAAGCCAGACATGTGACCACACGAAGTCAGAAACTACAGAGCTAGAGTCGACAATCAATCCACGGGAACTTACTGCTGAAGAGCAGCGTTGCAGAAGGCCCCGTCAGGCTCACCCACGCTCTATTAGCGGTGACCTGTTTCCAAAGCGAGGTGCTCCGCTTCCTAGTAGGCTGAAATGCAGGTCAAGGCCCCAGCTGCTTCTTTGGCCGAACTGTTTTTCTTTTTAAATGACAAGATAGTAATAATAATAATAATAGAGAACAATCGGTTGAGTATGACAGAAGAGTAAAAATCAGTGGTTCAGTCATGTAGTACATTAAGCGTGCTTAGAGCGTAGACTAGGTGAGGCTTCTACCTTGCCCCAATTTAAAAATAATAATAATAATAGACAAACAACAATACGAAGGAACAAAACATAATTAAGTGAAGCATCTGGAGGCCCAAGTCAACATCTGAGGTCACAAGACTGAGACACTCCAGTCTAGTGCTTCAGTGAGGCTGTATAAACAGCTTGATGGACAGGCCTCCCCTGCTCACCTGCCTATCTTAGATCTCTGTGTCCCAAGGCCTTTATGGAACAGCAACAGCCATCTATTAGCTCTGACAGTCTTAGGGAAAAGTGGCTGGGTGCCCACACACCCAGAAGTCAAACTTCTGAATTTACAAGACAGGAAAGATCTACAGAATCAGACATTGGCACCTTTAGTATTTACTGGCTTTTGTGTGGTCTATTCCATAAGAAGTCAGGTAATTTGCTCCCATTTAAGCTACTTTGCCTGGGGAAATAGAGCAGGCAGAGAAGCATCAGCTTAGCTGAGGAGACATACTTACACATGTGCACGCCTAAACACTAAATATAAATCGGTTCATGTGGGAATAAAAAAGATCTATTGTGCTGCAATAGTTAAATATTCATAAGTTCTTTCTTTGGTATTTGACAAGTGTAGGTCATTTCTGTGCCACACATACATGTTACTGTGTCACGAAATATAATTTTATAAATGAACTGGGGGTCATGAAACTTCAACTAAAATATTAAAAAATTATTTTTGAAGCAAGATCCGAAAACCACAGAAAATCAGACAAGGAATAATAAAATCCAAGCCAGTACATGTGGGCATGGAGACCCAGACACACGATCAGGAGGAAGAAAGGCAAGCATAAGTTGTTAGTAATATTCATGGTTTTGCTGAGTTCACTAGAGTTCAGATCATGAGTCATAAGTCAAAGGTCACTAGCTGATCCAATTCTCTATACCGGAGTCACTCCATCACAGACACTATACACAGACAGACAAATAAAAAAGGAGACAGGAAGCTGCAGAAATGGCCTTATTGGTTAAGGACCCCCAACACCAGCGTGAGGGTCTGAGTTCTGATCCCCACAATACAAATACAGCGTGAGTGCAGCCTACATCACCAGCCCAGGGAGGAAGGGAACAGGAAGATGACAAGCTCATCAGCCAGCCTAGCTAGATTGGTGAACTCACGCTCTGTTCACAGCTAGGGAGACAGCCCAACAGTTAAGAGTGCTTGCTGTTCTTGCACAGGGCCCAGCCTCAGGTCCTACACCCACATAATTCATAACCCTCCATAATTCCAGTTCCAGAGGACCTAATGCCTCTTCCAACCTCCGTGGATACCAGGTACACATGTGGTACACACATACATGCAAGCCAAACACACAGAGACATAACAAAATTAAATCTACACACACATACACACAGTGGATCATCACTGAGGACACCCACTGTTCAACACACACACACACACACACACACACAGTGGAGCATCACTGAGGACACCCACTGTTCACACACGCGCGCGCGCGCACACACACAGTGGAACATCACTGAGGAAGACACCCACTGGTGCCCTCTGGTCTACCCTGGCTCTGCATATACAAATGTGCACAATGCCTACACATACAAACACAAACATGGAACACAACACGCACACACAGACGTGCACACACACAACTGAAAGGCCAATACATGTTTAAAAAGATAATTACTGGTGCTCTTAGCCAAACTCTACATTCAAGTTAGAACAATAAGCTATTACCTCATACTTACCAACTGTCAAAAATTCAGACACTTAGAAGTCTAAGAGAGGACACTGGTCAGTGACGCCACACACTGAGGAGGCTACCGACTGGCTATGTAGACGAATGGAGTAAAACTGAGAAAGACTTTGGTGATAACAATACTCCTTCCTCCCAGCAATTCTGCAGCTGCAAGTCTGCAAAGAAACTCACATGTGTGTATCAGCAGCTTTGTGGAAGCATACCCACAGGAGCCCTAAGAACCCCAGTGAAATTTTGGAAAATGTCTAGAAAACTCAAAGGTAAACACAGACACACTGTAGAATCACCATGGAACGGAATGGAATACGTAAGTTTAAAAATACCACAGTGATAAATCAAAATGAGCCACTTTCTAAAACAATACTTTTTCTCTCTGATATGAAGTTTGCTATCACTTTCAAAAACTTTAAAATAGTTATATTTTTTACAAATGTGTGTCTGATTAAAGTCTAAAAATATGCATGTAATGCTACACTATAAATCTAGGACAATGGCTCCTTCTGGAAAGAGAGCGAAGGGAATGCGCAGAGGTTTCCAGCTGGCGGTGGTGTTTATTTCATGTATTGAGATATTTTGACAACTACCCTTTGAACGTTTAGATCTGCGAGAACTTAGGAATTCATTATAACACTCTGTGCAAGTTGCTAAAATGTTCCGTCAGAAAGAAAAAGAAAGGACTAATGCAACCTGATCAAAACCTAGAGGATTAGAAGAAAACTGTTAGTGCGTGGCTATAGTAACAGCTAGCAAAGTCGGCTCTACAGCCACACTCACAATTCACGCCCAAGTATCTGCTTAAAGAGCCGGGCGAGCGCTCGGACAGGGCCCAATCACTCATCTACTCATCTCCACGTAGTTTTAAATGTGTGTGGTCGTGTGTTTACATCTCTGTATGTCTTATCATTAGCACATAAACTTTCCACCAGACAGCCCTCCATTTCGTTGCTAGTGTTGAGACAGGCTCCTTGATTGATGTGTGGTGCACGCTGGCCTCCATCTCAAGAGCTCACTGCCTCAGCCTGCTAAGTGCTGTGGCTACAAGTGTATGCAACCACACAGGACTAGACAGCTCTTAAAAAGCAACAAAACAAAACAGCATTACTAGGTAGTATGGAGCAAATGTCTTTGTTCCCACAAAATTCCTATGTTGAAGTCCTAGCCCGCCACACACCACACAGTGGGATGGTGTTAGGGATGGAGCCTGTGAGGTGTGGTCAGAGTCAAATGAGAGTGGCACCACCACAAGGGAACCATGAGGGCACCCAGTCTCCACCACACCAGCCTCCAGAATACTGAGAAATAAGCGCCTGTTGTTTTTAAGCCACACCCCACCCAGTCTGTGGCATTTTGTTATAGCACCGAAACCTGACTAACAATAGGATTAAAAAAACTTCTCTGTTCATCAGTAACACACCTTTCTGAAGTCTGGTAGTGCATGTTTATAATCCCTGCACTCCAGAGACTCATAAGTGACCAGCCTGGGCAACATAGAGAAATCCAGGAACAAGGAAGGGAGCCCTTTCCTGATCAACAGGATCCAAGACTTCCACATGTCATCTGACTGCTGTCTCCTGAGCCAGCGAAAGTTCTGTTTTCAGGGACTTGTTTTAAATATTAAACCTATAAAGTACATAGGAAAGTCTCTGGTGGGAAAGGAAATCTAAAAGAGCTGAGCTCGGATATCTAACTATGTGGTCCTACACAGACAGTTTATCTGCCTAAAACCCTGACAGAAAACATGAGCCTGGTCCAGGTAATCACGATCTTTTCCTATCTCAGAATAAGAATACTACATTCATCAGGAATGTCTAAAACTTTCAAAATATATGGCATTCAACTGCATAAAAACACATTCACAAAACATCGCTTAGAAAATTATGCCATGCTAAACTTAAGATGACAGTTCTATCAATTTCCACAAAACTACAGGGTAAACAATTAATTCTTAGAAAAAAAATAGCTTTTCTCAAGGCTTACTCCCTCCAAATAACAGTCATAATCCTGCAGTTGTCGTTTGTGTCCTCGGTTGAAGATGGCCTTAGCTGAGAAAAGCAGCCACCACTGCTACGAAAGCTGGAGGACTTCCTGCCTTGCTGTCCTGTACCACCTGACACTAACCCCGGCCTCAGATCATCCCATTTGAGGGCCATCCAGATGGTGTAGAGATGTATGTGGCAAACAAGCACACAAAAAAACACCTGGCTCTCTGGACGTCATAAGAACTGACCAGACTACTGATAATTACAGCCCACGGTAAGCACCTCAGGATGCATTTTCCCATTTTACCAAAACATTTGCTGAGATAATACAGAGCATTTATCAGCCATTGCTCAAATTACACACAGAGAACACTCACAAGTGTACAAAGAGGAGTAAAGGAGCAGACCACCAAAATGAAGTGGGAGGGTCTGCCCTTCACAGCTCCACAGGGCTTGCACACGCGCGCGCACACACACGCGCACACACACACACACACACACACACACACACACACAAAACAAAACAAAAACCTCAACATTCTTCCTTTATGCTTTCCCAGGGCTCTGGATGCTAGGCTTCACAAGTGCCTACTCTAAAACCAAAAACAAGACAATGGCACCGGTTTGAAATCTTGGAAATTGTGGTAGGTTCACAGAGGTGAGAAAAGAGGGTGTGAAACAGCCGATAAACCCTAAGGTAAATTCCTGTGAAGCTTTGTGGATGGGAACCGCTGGGTTTAAGGTTGACTCTGAAGTCACCTTAGCCCTCTATTTCTAATTTTACCAAAGGCCAACGGTGGGCTGTTCATGCCCTTTCTAAACCACAGCCCTCACAGGCTCCCGGAAGGCCTGTGCTCCACACTTTCCCAAGGACAAGGCTGCTTTCCCAAAGGAAGTGTGGTCATTCTACCGTTATCAATGTGCCCATTATCAGAACAGAGTTAAGGCTATCAATGACTGGTCACGCACACAAGGTGACAAAATTTAATGGTCGCTGGTCATGGAGCCAGGAGGCCCTGGTGAAGAAAGACGGAACTGGTACTAAGAGGTGAAGCAAGGAGGCATGAGCTTGACCATGAACTCCCCTTGGACAAAATGCCCTAGAGGTGGTACTGAGGGGACCCTAAAATGAGATTTACCTCATTCTACCTCCATCACTAAACAGCTGCACACTAGCCTTCCTGTTCATAGGTCTGGGTCCTGTCCACCCACTGCCTGGTAAACACAGCCCCCAATTCCTCAGCTGCTATTCACTCCCAGCCTGCCACTGGCTCTGCTCCTATGCTGCCTACTTCCATGATCACCCCACCCCACGCCCGCCAAAGAATGATCCTGTTTACCTCCCAAAGCTCTGGCTCCTCCCTCTGCTGAAGTTTTACTCTGGAGGTTTCCAGTGTTGAAACTACTCCTTAATCCTGTTTACACCAGTCTTTACTCAGTAAAATGTTCCGTGCCAAGTGTCTCAAACCTAAGAAAAGAACTTCAGGAGCACATCCCTGAAAGATGCCACACCTGACCCTGCAGCCTCACATACTTCTCTCAACTCCAGAACTCTGTCACATCTGAAGCAGCTTCTATCTCGGCTGCTGGTTGAGGAGTTAAGACTAGTGAGCCAAAGAGTAAACTTCTTGGGCTCCAGGAAGGGCACTCCAAGCCCTTCTGGACATAGAAGAAGGTGCTCAGAAACACGTGAGTGACTTACAGTATGGCCAATGCAGCCAAGAACTGAAGCCAAACAGCAGATGTGTGTACTCAGCACTGAGTCCAAGGAGGTCAGGAGTATGACCTTAGTGGGGATAGCATCAAAGTGGGGAGAGCAGAAAGCAGACTTCAGAGGTCAAGATAAAAGTGGAGACAAACCGGGGACAGTGGTGCATGCCTGTAAGTCCAGCCCTCAAGGAGGCAGAGGCAGGCGGATCTCTGAGTTCTAGGCTAGCCTGGTCTACAAAGTTCCAGAACAGCCAGGGCTACACACTCTGGGAAAACTGTGGACTGTCTGTGTGTCTTCCAGTCTGACTTTGAACTGGTGACCATCTACCCTCAGCCTCTCAAGTCATGGAGGAAGTATACAGTGCTGTGCTCAGCCTTGTTTTTTGTTTTTGAAATGTAGCCCTCCTTAATGGCTGAAACTGGCACCAAATCCTCAAATACCAGGAGTGAAACTAGGACTCAGTAGTACATGATGAAATCCGGGTTCAAAACTACAACTTTTTTCCTACAGCGGTTTCATGGAATTGTCCCCCTTCTGGCCACAGTGATGGGAAAGGATCCTGGTTGAGAAAAGAAAATGTAAGAAGAAGAAATCCGTTCCCACCCTACAGACCACTGTCACAACCCAGCTCCTTTCCAAGCCCTTGGGGCCCTCAGTTCTCAGGGGTAGGCCGCTGGTGCTGCAACTTGAAGGCTAGTGTTTCCAGACTCACAGAACAAGTACAAGCAATGACTGGGCTGGTCTCCCCCAAGAACACTAATGCACACCAGGTATTTGACAGGATACCACACTAACTACTTCCTGGTCCTGCTTCAAAGTCTCACACTCCTAAGTCCGGGTATCACTCTGCCCTACTGTGAACATGAAAAAATAGGAAACCAAAGCTCTCAAGTGATCCACCCCCCAAAAAAAAAAAAATCTTGTCAATAAACATTACCAAACTAACCTTAATTTTCTTTCTTTCAAGATTTATTTCATGTGCACGAGTCTTTTGCACATAAGTCTGTGCACCTCCTTTGTGTCTGGTGCCCACAAAGGTCACAAGAGGGAATCAGATTCCCCGGAACTGAAGTGAGACAGTTGTGAGCCTCCATGTGGGTGCTGGAAATTGAACCTGGATCCTCTGCAACTGATGAGCCGTCTCTCCAGCCCAAAACCTGTTTTCAAAACGTCAGAAAACAGGTTTGTCCTGTAAAAGGAGTCTGCACAGTTTTTCCTAATAGCTAGACTCAATTTCCTAGTAGCTAGACTTAATTTTATTCATTGATAAATTATGAAAAGAGGGAGTGGTTTGCATGCCTAGAGGTTAAGGAAACAGTCATCATTTAATAGTCACCTATGAGCCAGAACCTTTGTGATGATTTCTAAACTGAATATAAATATTTTATGGGGCACAATCATCTACATATGAGATGACGGCGGACTGTCCACACATACCATCTACATATGAGATGTCCACACTGACTGAAAGCGGCAAATGGTAACTGAACAAAGAACAAAGTCCTATCCTCCCAGGGGTATTTTCACTAGGATTAAGGAGGAAAAAAAACACCTCATACAACTATGTTTGTGGGGAAGAAATTATATTTAGATGGATGTTGCCTCGTGCCATTTATGTCCTTGAACATCAGAGAATACATCCATTTCAGGAGTGTCCAAGGAGCACTGTGGTCGTGAAGACTCCACTGAAAGTTCTAGAACCCATACCAGCCAGTCCGCGGTGCTCTTTCCCATTAGCCTCCAACTCTCAGGAGGAAACTATCAACACACTTTATCATCTGGGGAGCAGCTACAGTGTGTCTGTCATAAATTACAAACCCTTCCCTTGGCCTTCTGCATCTCCAAAGAACTTAAGAATGAGCTCAAACCAACCAGGACCTGTGAATTTCCCAGAAGTGTCTTCTTTCCTGCTTGCAAACTAGTGTGACCCTCTGAGCAAGTCATAACAAACTATATCGGGCACCTCCGACAAAGCAGGCAGGCATGCTGCAATTAGATATTAGCAGTGGCAGAGCCAAGGAGCACACAGAGCCTTACAGGCTCATTCCAGTCATCTGACCCCAAGACCTACACTCCACTCTCCCAAAGCAGATTCTGCAGCTTCAGTTCTTGGTGAGCTAAGGAGAACTCTTTTGATGACAGCCATTGCCACAATGTTCTCTCCGGAGGAGCTGACTGGTCAGCCACAGAGCGGACAGGAAGAACACTCCTGGAAGTACGCTTTGATTTATCACACGGTAAAATCTATGATCACAAAAATCTATCACATCAAAAATGCCACCAGAACTCTCCACACGATGTCATACCTCAATGAAGTCATAACGAATCACATGCCTCATGGTCAGGATTAACAGACCCAAAACCTGATCCTTTAACCATTTAATACCAACTTCACAAAGCACAGTAATTTCAGAGTAAAATCTATCCGTGCCCACACTCCCCACACTGCAAAACAAACGTCCTGATCCAGTCACTACCGGACATTTGCAGGGCATTGCAAAAAAAGGAGAGGAGAGGAGAACAGAAAAAGTGCACTGGAAGCCACACTCAGTCTGACCCCTCCGTGCCTCAAGTCAGACAGAAAAGTTAAATGGGAAAAACTATTCAGTGACTTTTTCAGAACTATTTCGCAGTGCATCAAAACTATCTCCAAGCAACCTCAAAAATTACATTTAAGACGGATGCCTAGAATGTGGTGATATGCGTGAGCTACTATACAAACATAACCTAGCTTTCTATTCCTAGGAGGTTGGCTTCAACTGGAAATAACCAGATATGTTTATTTTGCTCTCACAATAGCAGATGGTTCAACGAAAACCTACAGTAGCCATTTTATGCCACTTGGTTACGAAAACTCTGCTACACCTACAAGATGAAACACAAACCGTTAATATTTTAGTAAAATATTTACCATGTCAAAATCATCCTGACACAGCAAGACCTAGTGTTTTGATTTTTTAAAAAGGAGAGCAAGCGGAGTGTGGTGACACGTGCCTTTAAGCCCAGCAGAGGCAGGTAGATCTCTACATCTCTGAGTTCGAGGCCAGCCTAGTTATGAAGCATGTCCAGGACAGCCACAGCTACACAGAGAAACCCCGTCTCAGGAAAAGAAGACAGCGACAAGGAAGAGGAAGAGGAGAAGAGGAGGAGAGGAGGGAGAAGGGGAGGAGGAGAAGAGGAAGAGGAGGAGGTAGAAGATCAGAAGAAACAGGTCCTAGTAGAAGCATCAGCTTGCAAAGGCGGCTCCCAGCCCCCGAACACACATGTTCAGACACTCCCAGCGGCAGGAGACCCCACATCATGCCCACTATTAGTAGTAGCCCAGGACAGACAACAATTAAACACTCAATCGGGAGACTAGAGAGTCCACAACCTGGGCTGTCAAAAGTGCTTGTTAGAACCTGAGCTTGATCCTAGAAACGGCGGAGAAAACGGAGTCCAAAGATCTCCACATGTGCTCTGTGGCATGCACATACCCCTACCCATATACGCACGTGTGCACACACACAGACTATAATTAACTTAAATGAAAATGTTCAAGAAGAGAAGAGGAGGTTAAGGCTAGCCTAGGCTACAACTGTACAACCACTATTAACAAAATACTTAAAAGACTATAAGCAGCTAGCTGGGCGAGGCGGCTCATGCCTGTAGTTCCAGCACTCAGGGAGGCAGAGGCAGGCTGTGACTTCAAGGCCAGCCTGGTCTACAAAGTGAATCCAGGATAGCCAGCTACACAGCGAAACCTTGTCGGGGGGGGGGGGGGGCTAAGAAACCAAGGCTGTAGTCAGGAACAGAGAGAGCATGCACCTGGGTTCAAGGTCCTAAGATCACCAACAATTGTTTCCTACATCTTGTGGGCTCAAATCTGACATGGAAACCCTTTGATCCTAAAGTTAGAGGAGGAAGGGCTGACACCCCCCACACACACACAGAACTCTTGCCGCTTTGTGGCCTTGCCTCCACAGGCTCCAGCTGTCACTTCTTCCACAGCACAGCATGCTCCTGTTAAACCCCTTAGGCAGCCCCACTGGCAGCGCTCAGGAGCCTCTGCTGTGCCGTTGCTGCTGCCCTGTCTGTCATCTGCCAGCCACAAGAGGCTGACCTGTCAAAACTTCAAATACTTCCTTCTCCCTAAAGGACAGACAAGTGACTTCCTCTTCTCTGGTCCCTGTTTCCAGATCCCTGTCATGGTGACCAGTTCATCTGAGCATCTTAGACTCCTCCTTCCAGAGGTCTGATCTAAGTGAGTTTTCCAGTTAGAACAGTCCTCCATCAGAACTAGTCACACACCCCCTTCCGCCAGGTCCCCGCCTGCCCCTCTTTCGTCCCAGGAAGGCTATGTAGACAGATACCTACAGCATTCGTCATCTAACTCCTGAGGGCTGAGGAGTCCCGGACAGCATCCACTGCACGCCCCAGTGGACGTGGAGCCACGGGAAAGGCTGTGTTAAAATAAATGCCAGTGTTATAGCCGTCACCTACAGGTAGTTCACACACAGTCCGCAGCCTTGGTGCCAGGGGCTGAACGTGAACTTCACACATGCTAAATACACACTTTATCACCAAGTTTTAGATTTTGATCTTATAGTTATGCCCCAAAATTCCTAAATAAGTGTGTGTTACTTTGAATAACAAGAAAGAAACTAAGTATTATCTATGACTGACTTGTTGCAAAATGGTTACAAACTGATAAAGGGGGTCAGGAAACTGTGGCAACAGATTGCTACCCTACCACTTAGGCACAGAACTAAAATTCTAAGTGACTTATAACAAGATTACTTCACTTTCAGTTAGGAAAGACTATGGGCTAAGAACCTAGAAAAATACCATGAAATGACTGGTGCTGCTTTAAATAAATACATGTGTACCCTTCCATTTAAACTACAGGATACAAGGAGATTAAATTGGGAAATATTAATATTACAATGTTCAGATCCATGTAAAGCTTAGATATTCAAAACAATTAAAAGGCTGGGTGTGGTGGTACACGCCTTTAATCCCAGCACTAAGCGGAGGCAGGGCCAGCCTGGTCTATCTAGTGAGTTCCAGGCCAATAAGACTTTATCAAAAGGGGGGGAACAATAAAAAGGCATAGAAAATTACATGGGGCTTTGTTTACAAGACAGGATAGACAGTAACTTCTTCAGAAGAAAACTACTTGAATTCAGTGTAAAAACAGACCCTTCCCCAGTTTCTGCTCCACAGGATCATCAACTGTAGGTGGCCAGCTGATGGGAAAGCCAGGCCACGGAGATATGCTTCCTTTTCCGCCTTCTAGTAGCACGAGCGGCTACAGTTCTCACTAGCATGCACTACTGAGACAAGCCACCTTGACTAAGGCCTCTTCCCCATACCTGGCCACTTTCTCCTTCAGGAAATTCCAACAATCTCTGCTGATCAGAAGCCATCCCCAGCTTCCTACTACGGATCCTGCAATGCCTGCTCCTGAGGCTAAGGAGACCTTCTGAGAATCAGTGCTTGCATAACAGGGGAACACAGCTCCTGTGTGGGTGGCCATGGACCTGCACAGCCTGGCTGTCCGCTGGATGCAGCTCTGCTCCAGCAGGAGTCCTTCAGGCTCAGCTTTTCAAGAGCAGAAGCCAGAGCAGCAGCAGCCACATCACCTGAGAACTTGCTAGAAATGGTCATTCCACAGACCCAGGGAAACAGGCTGCCGGCTTGCAGAAGCTCTGAGAAAGGAGGGCAAGAATGCCGGCCCTGCAGACATGCTCCAGGCTGGCTTGCTCAGTCCCAGGAATGGAGTTTGCACTTCCTCTTCCATCTCTCCATTCAGAGAACACCCCTCTCCTCCAGCTACCTAACTCCTGCGTGCCCTCCAAAACACAGACCAACCTTTCCTCTTCCAGAAAACCTTTTCAGATCTCTCTGAAGGTTCCCCCATCATCTTTTGAACTCTGCCTGAACTAATGCCCAGTCCACTCAGCCAACATTAATTAAAATGACAATGGAGCGAGATGACAACATTAAGTGCCCTTAGGGCAGGGATTATGACAGACTGCATAAAGATCCATACTTAGGGGGAAAAAAAAAATATATATATATATACACATATTTATTTATTGATTGATATAAATATATATTTATATATATATATATATAGAGAGAGAGAGAGAGAGACCATCAGAACCTTGTATTAAAGAAGAGGCTATACACATAGGCGGAAACGTTTTCAACTAGCAATGACCTATTAATAGTATAGGGGAAAGCAACTGGTAGTAAGTACTACGAACCCCCCATTCCTTTAGGGAGGTGGTTCTCAACCACCGAGTCATGACCCCTTTGGAGATTAAACAACCCTTTCAACACAGGGGTCACCTAAGACTACCAGAAAACACAGATATTTTTATTATAATTCATAACAGTGGCAAAATTACAGTTATGAAGTAGCAACAAAAATAATTTCATGGTTGGGGTCACCACAACATGAGGAGCTATATTAAAGGGTCACAGCACTAGGAAGGTTGAGAGCCACTGCTCCAGGGTTTGCAACCAGGGTTTACAGAAAAGGGACTGCGGCAAAACTACCAGACTACAGCCAGCGTAATGTCCCATCTTATTGGTGACATCTGAGCCTTCCTTCCTTCCTTCCTGAGACAAGGAAAATTTATATTGCCATCTAGATGGGCGTTAGGCTGCGTTAGGCTGCCCTTAAACTCCATTCATTTCTTACAATTTTTTTTTTTTTTTTTGAGTCGGGGAGACAGGATCTCACTATGTTAATTCCGGTTGACCTAGAATTCCCTAGGTAGACCAGACTGGATTCAAACTCAGAGATCTGTTTGCATCTGCATCCTGAGTGCTGGAACACTATGCCTGGACAGAAACAAGCAACTTTGACCATGCTTTCATAAGTCCTTCTACAGCCCAAGCTGTAGAAGATCTCCATGTGTTATGTCAGAGAGGTGGCACACTGGAAACAGCAAGCATATGCTGTCCTAGAATCCCAGCTATCCTATATCAGACAAGAAAGAACAAAGCTTACTGTCAATCAAAATTGGTAACATCTACCCTATGGCAAACAAAATCCATCTCCCACCCAGAACCTTGATGTCAAGTTAAGGAGCGTTTCCTTATTAGCTTTCCACACTATCATAAATAACAGAAAACTCAACTTAAAACCTGATTTAGTTTAGCTGTTTCAGGCCAGGGCCGGACTGTTCCGTTGTTCTCCGTTCTGGGGGGGGGGGGGGGGGGGGGCAGCACACCATGGGAGAAAAGGACAGAGCAAGGCTGCTGACCTCACAGCAGCCTGGAGCAGCGGATGACACATGGGCCCACTTCCTCCAGTAAGGACCTCCAACTGTCTATCTGCCGCTGAGTCCATCAATGGCTGGAACCATGGATGAGGCTAGAGTGACCCAACGCCTCAACACTACTGCCCGGAAGCAAGCTCTCAAGGAAAGACTCTTGAGCAAGTTAGGCACACATTCACACACAGAGAAATAGACACACACACACATGCACAGACACAGAGAGACACGCATGCACTTGCTAGCCAACAAAGTCCTTTTTAAAAAAAAAAATTCCTGTGTGTGTGTGTGCGCACGTGCACGCGTGTACAGGTCCCGAGGAGGAATGTGTCGGATACCCCAGAGCTAGCGTCACAGTGCGATGAGCCACCTGACGTGCACGATGAGCCAAGCAGAACGGCAGACACGCTCCACGACCAACAGTCTCACCAGCCAAGTCCTTTGCTAGTTGCAAGGTGTCAGCTTCTCAGGACCCTCCTGGCCTAGAGAACAGTCTTGCTTTCAAAAATCTGGTGTGCTAAAAACACACAAAACAGCTGTAAGAACCAAGGCAAATAAGCCCATACACAATTGAAGGAAATTCAAAGCAGAGAACACTCTCCTAACACCTCAGAATCCATCCTGCTAGTGGGAGAAATGGGCGGTTGGGGTGTGAAGGAAGTCACTGGGACAGCCCTGTCAGTGTGATTCGTAATTAGGCATCTGTCTTCCTGACAGAAGGCTACATCTCCAAGCCTCTGGGTCAACATGAGGACAAGTTAGAAAACAGTTCATCCCAGCCACACAGCTCTTAACGGGCAAAGCATGAAAACCCAATTTCCTATTGCTAAGGAGACATGGACATATAAGTAACCAGGCCTGGCACACCCACAGCCCGCAGTCTGACGTAGCTCAGGGCAAGCACACTCAGAAGGCGATGACTCTGAGTAAGTGTATCAGCACACTCTGCTGCCAAGCCAAACTCTGCCAAGTTTCTGGACCGGTCCATGATTAATAAGCCAAACTCACAGACCAAGAACCTCAATGTGACTGTAGCCAGCAGGGAGGGAAGACAAGCTCCTGACTGTATAGAGCGTACCCCAAACTCTCACTCTGGTACCACTGCCACAACTCATGACCAGAACAACCCCGCCATATGCTGTCAGCCTCCGCACAACAGCGAGTCTGTGTTTCGACGGACTCTGTCCCTGAGCTCCCCAAACCATCCCCCCTCCCAAGGCGGGGCGGCTGCTTCCAATCAAATCCAGCAGCACAGAGCAGCTCCAAGTTAGCTTGGCTTGAACAAACACACGCAAGGAAGAAAGGGGTCTGGAAAGCCTCTCCTTCACCATTTATCACACAGTCTCCAACAAGGATTCCTCGGCTGCCAGCTGTCTGTGGGAACACCACAAGGCATCCCTGGGAGGAAAACAGGCCGCACGCTGGAACAGAACATCTAAACATTCCACCAGTGACATCTGCAAAAGTCAACTTTCTCTGTGCCGTCCGCATCTGAGGCCCAGGGGCAGGGCCACAGAGGACAATGCACCCTCAACATGCAAACTGCTACGCACAGACCTCAGAGATCAGGAAGAAGTGGCTTTTACAGGATCAAATGTGTGAGAAGGTGCCAGAAACTTCTGCATCAGGGAGACTGTGGAGGCTGCCATTCAGTGCCTAGACTCAAGTGTGCCCAATGCCACTCACTGTGTCCAGGTTAACCTTTCTGTTTCTTAATAAGGAAAATGGACACTGTGGGTGCCTAACAAACTTATCACTCCTCAAGACAATACTTAATACACAGTAAGTGTTCTATTAGGGTCAGCGGTGCCAACTTCAAGGTCGAAGGTGTACTGCATTTGACAAGATAGTTCACATCCTTGCCCTAGACGCAGGCGGAGGCAGAGACCCCTGTTCCATGAGGGTACTGCGGCTCACTGCTTAGTTTATTTGTGGCCTCAGCCACGAAGCCATGATTCAAGCCCAAGCAGATACCTGGAGCTACCTAGCCAACCAGTCTAGCCCAATCACCAAGCTACGGGTTCAGTGAGATATCCTATCTCAAAAAAATAAGGTGGAGAGCTCCTGAAAAAGACACCTAACATCAACCTCAAGCGCTACCTACACACATACACACACACACATTCTCATTCTCTCCTTCTCCCTGTCTCTTTGTCCGTGTGTGTGTGTGTGTGTGTGTGTATGTGTGTGTGTGTTGTGTTAATCTATTGAGGTGTATGAAAACCACCAAGTAACTGCCGTTGAGGAACTCTGTAAATGACAAAATTTTTATCATCTCCACCTCTTTGTGCAAGGCTGAGGAGAAAGCGCGGGCACGGGCACGTGCGCACGCGCGCGCACACACACACACACACACACACACACACACAGTGGCTGATGAAAAAGCATTATCAGTTTACACAACCTTCCAGGACAAGCTTGGTAACTTCTAGGTGGTCTCATTCCACAACACAAACAAAAGTGGGGGCATAAAGGTTAAAATTAAGTATGCAACAGAATGGAGGAAACTAGGGGAAATAAGTAAAGCTGGGATCTCAGAATCACTCGAATAGAAGCCTCATCCTAGAGCAGCCACAAATATGGGCCATGTCCTCCTCCTCACACACAGTCTTAGTACACGCCAAAGCTGTCAAACGACACCGGCTCTGAAGCAAGGAATTCTGCCAGGCAGATTCCACCAAGAGTTCTTGCTTGGCCAGCCTGGTGACCCTGAGACTCCAGCTAGAGAACCCAGCACAAATTAGGTCAGGAATGGAGCATCAACTGGTTCTGACCAAAGAATTTATACCAAGGTTCTGAGATCAGCCTACACTAATACAGGACCAAGTTCCTGTCAGGTTCTGTCACAAATGCCTTAGAGATAGAAACTCATCATTACCACAGCCACCTTTGAATACTTATTGCCCCACCTGACAGCGAAGGAAACCAGGGAACAGAGAAACCGGGACCTTGCCCAAGCTCACAGAGCAGACACGGGAGTCACCCTGACAGTGGGGTTCTCAGGCCCACACTTTCAGCTGGTCGACCAAGCAACTACAGCCACACACAAGCCACAGAGTACAGAGGCTGGACTCTGAGCTGACCAGGGACCTCCCAACGGACAAAAGACAGCAGTTCTTCCAGCCGGCTGCCCAGCTCTCACCACAGCCATCTCACAGCACACCAGCAGCTAGACATCTTGAGGTCAGAGGCTCCACTCCTCCTCGCCCCGCAGGGATCCCCTACCATCCCACCTTGATTTAAGACTTTTATTACTCACAGCACATGCTTTTTAATACACTGTTTTAAACTTCACCCAAGAAAAACAGAAGATTGTTTTTAAATCCTTACTTGAAGGATCACAGTAAGCCTGGAGACCACATCCCAGGAAACACTGTCGTGTCAGCTTCGTCATAACTCAGAATGCAACACTCACGCCCACACAGGGAGCCGAGCTGTTTCCTAGAAGAGACTTTTAAGACTTAAGACTTTCCCAAGCCAGCCCTTGGGTTGGGAACCAGAACCTTACAACAGGAAGCCTTCCACTGGCCTTTTTACTATGCAGGGGAACAAGTCAATCCTGGCCAAAAAAACCTTCTCTTCCCAAGTGATGAACACACAGGACAGCGCACCATTCAAGTCTGCAATGGACTAGGTAGAAGCTTTATGGAACTCTGTGAAGTATCTGGGACGGTGGTCTTTTCCACATCTATAATTTACGCATAAAAAATAAAAGTAAGGTCATGCCAGTTCACAATCAGTATGCATAACCTCTGTTAGGTATGGTGCTAGAAATCAAACGCATGTCCTTATCCACAAAGCACAGGCTCCTCTGTGACCCTTTTTAACTTTATTGATTCCTTGTGACTTTCACATCATGCAGCGCAGTCCCACTCATCTCCCCATCACTTTCATATCCTCCCTCCGCCCTTGCAACCTCTCCCCAGAAAGAAAACAAAAAGTAAAACCAAACTTAAAAAATCAAAAAGCTTTAATCCCACTGTGGAAGCTACAGTGTGTCATGGTGTGTCACACATACCAGAGATATCCTTTTGCCCAACATCTTTACTTGCAAATGTTCACTGCAATGAGTCACTGGTTTGGTGGGCCTCTGCTACACTATCAGTACTGGATCCTCACGGGGACTCGTTTGCCGGGATGGTGGCCGAGCCGGTCAGCCCACCGGCTCTCCCACATTCGCGCCACCAGGGCCAGTTCTCCAGCTCTGCCATACCTGTGACACCAAGACCAGCTCTACTGGGCAGCCCAGACAAGGGGCGGGCACAACTGTGCAAAGCCCTCAGACATCAAGATGGCCCCCGGAGGCTGCTCAGACCAAGGATGCGCATGGCCTTGGGTGGTAACATGGGTCAGGTACACTGGCACAGACCCCTGCTGCTCAGGACCATGGGCCCAAACACAGCCCTCAGTGGCAGCACAGGCAGGGACCTCACCATGGCCTCAGTGGCAGTGCAGTCTACCCGGGTCAGGCTGTTCCTCACCACCCTTACGCCTCTGGTCCCTCTTTCTTCATGGTGCTCAAACCACCCACCTCTCTTTCCCTCTCAAGTCCTCAGCACATACTTGCTCTCTGCAGTGGCGCCCACCCGCACACCGCCACACAGTGCCAGTGTGCCAGGTGTCTTCAGCCCCTCTTCTGTGAACCTAATCCCCAGAGCCATTCTTTTAAATATGTCAATGTACCCTAGCTTTCCTTCTTTCTTTCCTTCCTTCCTTCCTTCCTTCCTTCCTTCCTTCTTTCTTCCTCTTTCATGTTTGTTTGTTTAATTAATGACAAGGTCTCATGTACCCAGAGTGGTCTCACTAATGACCTTAAACGCCTGATCCTCAGCCCTACTACCTGAATATCTGAGTTACAGGCATGAGCCACCATGTCTGGTTTACATGGCACTGTGGACTGACAACAGGACTTCCTGCATGCTAGGCAAGTCCTTTACCAACTAAGCTGCATGCCCAGCCCAAATGACCCTATCTACACCAGAAAAACATGCACTTTCACTAACAAAACAGAGGGAAGCAAACACAAAGACATCTGCCCAGACCCTGCACATGACAGGCTCTTTTACCAGTCACACAATGTGGGTCCTGTCTAGATCCGCCCCACCTAACTGCCTGCAAGCAGCTTTTGGAACACTAACCAGCTCCGCCCACCCAGTGACTCAAAGCAAAAATTTAAGAGATATGAACAGCTGCACTTATCCACCACACCAAGAATAGCTTTCAGGAAACCCAGCTCCACTTGGAGACCTGCATTTAGTAGCTCTGCTTAGCTGCAGGGAGCACTCTGGGAATGTTCTCCTAATCAGTAGGGAAAATGCCTGCCAAAGCTTTCAGATAGTGCTAGAATGCATATTTTCTCCTAGAAGTCAGCACATTAGGAGTTCGAGCGGACGCTACTTGTAGCTCTCACACTGATGGCATTGCTAATGCTTTGTCACCATCTGGGAGGACCATCTTGGAGGATTCACCATCAGTCACTCAGTGGTTTAAAAAGCTCAGCATGAGCCAGGCGTACAGTGACGGCACACACCTTTTAACCCCAGCACTTGGGAGGCAGAGGCAGGCAGATCTCTGAGTTCAGGGCCAGCCTGGTCTACAGAGCAAGTTTCAGGACAGCCAAGGATGTCTTTAAAAAAAATAAAATAATGGAGGCCTGAGAGAGGAGGAGAAAGAACAAGAAGTAAGAAAGGAAAACAAAGCCCCATGTTGGTTTCCTAGCCACCTCCTCCTTCAATGTGGCTGTATTTGGACGTAGACTTTAAAGAGGCAATTAGGTTAAAATGAGTTCTTTAGTGGGGGTGCTACTCCACCAAGGTGTCCTGGGTAAGATAAACGTAGGCACAGAGGTAAGTCCTGCTCTCACAGAATCCCCAGATCTGGGTAAGTAACAAACATTTATGTTTGCAGCTCTGGAGGCTTGGAAGCCCAAGGTCAAAGAGCCAGAAAGGGAGTGGAAAAAAACAACAACTCACCCTTTCACCAGGAGCCACCTCCCATACTCAGCCCTAATTAGAGGTCCTCCTTCCCAACCATGTCACAGTGGGGTCACTTCAAATACACTGGCCCAGGGGAACACAACAGACCGCTCTAGTTTTCATCTAGAATGTTACCCAAAGGCCCTTGTGGCTAAAAGGCCATCAGGAGATGGTAGCTTTTCAGTTGGGCCTACTGGAATGTTTGTGTCACGGGGTTCATCATCAGTGCCCTCGGGACCATGGTCTTCATCCTCTGATTTCCATCCAAGTAATGGAATGGTTTGTTCTGCTATACCCACCACGACACGCTGTGCCACTTGGGGCCGAAAGCAATGGGAACAACTGGTAACGGACTAAAGCCCTCAAAACTCTGAGCCAAAATATATCTTTCACTTCATTAGTTGATTAGAGCAGGTATTTGTTACAGCAACACAAAGCTAACACAGAGACATGAAGATTTACATCTGCAGAAGAGGAGGGACTCCCGGGAAAATCCTACTCTGCCAACCCTGTGACCTAGGATCTCTGGAGCCAGAAGGGTAAGACAATGAAATTCTGCTGAAGCTATTCTATCTAGGGTTCTGGGCTCTGACTAATACAAGTACTCCACACTACACCTCAGAGAGACGTAGTAATTTGAGCAAAGATACAGAGGTAGCTACGGCAAGTGGATTAGAATCCAGGCCAAAATATGAACAATTCTGTCTAATTTAAGTACTTTGCTTTTCATAAACTAAGTGCTCAATCAATACTGGTTATACTGTTTAATTACATCATGTGACAGGAAATGAAATGCAGGACAGAAACATGGCCAGTGTTATAAGATCACCTACATGCTGTGGTAAACAAACACTACTGTACCAGCAATGCGATAAATTGGAAGTACACTCACAGCAAGACAGCGATGTCCCCACTGAATCACTCACGCTGATCCTGGTGGCACATGGCCTAGGGCAGTAGCAAGAATGAAGAATATCGGTGAACACACTACTTCTCTCCATTAGCAGAGAAGGACACTCTAAAGCTGGGTGCAGTGGTACACGCCTGTGCTTCCAGCTCCTGGGATGCCTAACAAGAGGCTCACTTGAACCCAAGAGTCTGAGACCAGCAACAACACAGCTGAACGACACAGCACAACCCTGCGGAGAATACTCACAGACAACATGTAAGACTATGGCTCAGAACCTAGTCCTCCTCTGCTCTGCTTAGGCCAGCCAGGCCCTACTTTGTAATGTGAAACATGTGCATGAAAAAAATATTTTTCAGTACACATTTTAATTATTCATAACCCAAAAATGTGCTGTTTAATGCCATGGTTAAAAAAGTTGGCAGTCACCTATGGCGTTCCCAACATGCTCTTGGTTCCAGCCACGGGTCTATAAACCTGCACACCTTTTAAAAAGGCCCCTTGGTAGCTTCCTAAAAGGATGGGGATAGAAAGCATTTTAGAAAACAGAACAACAAAGACCACACGCTGATGCTCAATTTCCAAACAACTGAAAGGTACTAACATGCGTCAGGAAAGCTGGGCATCACTGCTGATGACACAAAAGGACTTTTTGTGTCCCCAGGGGAATCACTATAAACAGTAATCACCACTGTGAAAAGAACATGCCAACCTACAGAAATTAAAGGGAGACAGCGGCAGCAAATTCGGACTTCACCAGATGTAAACCATACTGGCGCACAAATTTGATATGAAATCTTTGATGTGTCACTCATTTTTAATCATGTTTAAAACCATGAGTAGAGAAATACAGAAACCTAAGTTTCAATTATGAATTACAATAGATACTTCCATTTCTCCCTTCCTCAAGAACATGTACTAAGTACTTCCCATAAGATCAGAACAACGTATGTTGAAAACTGCCTCACCATATCAGGCTTCCTTCAGAGATCATCCCATTCTAAGAGCAACAAGGTTATAACACTACAGTTAGGCGGGTGGCTGGCTGGCTGGCTGGCTGGTTGGTTGGTTGGTGTTGGTCATTTTTGTCTTGGTCAGGTCCTAGCCAACCTTCAACCCCACCCCAAGCTGAGGATCCAACCAAGGGCTTTTGCTCTCTACCACTTAGCTAAATCCCTAAACCTAACAATGTTCTCTGGGACCACCTCAGTACACGCATATCTTACTTCAAAAGACTCAATACAACACAAACATTACCCTGCACTCTGGGAGGAATGAAAATCATGTGGCACACTGAGATACACACACATATCCCTGACTGTAATTTGGAACACTTCATTTGGACAGTACAGATTTTTTCAAAGCACAAGTTCATGTTTAAAACTCAGCTCATTATGGTAGTCAATCTCTATGATCAGCTTTGCTGGGTTTGGGAGACATAGCCTCTGGGCCAGACTATGAGGGTGCATTCCAAAAAGCGTAACTTCGGAGGCGAAACCCACCGTACACAGGAGTGGTGCCACTCCATAAGCCAGGAAACCGGCACGGCAAAGGGGTAAGCAAGGTAATGCCCTTCAGCTGAGTGACGGAAGGGGAGCCCCAAAGGAGAAACACCAGTTCACCTCATCTGACCCACTGCCTAACTCCTAGTTAACTGTTCCTCAGATAATCAGTCAGCAGGTCAGGATCTCCTTTTTCTTACTTTCTTGTTTGTTTGCTTTTCGAGACAGAGTCTCTCCGTGTAGCCCTGACTGGCCTGGAACTTGCTCTGTAGATCAGGCTGGGCTCAAACTCACAGAGATATCCCTGCCCCTGCCTCATACAAGAAATGGACTCCAAGGAAAACATGGGAAAATAAATTCGTTAAAAGGACTGTTATTGGGCCTGGTGATGCAAGCTCATATACCCCCTGCAGGGGGGGGGGGGTGCTGAGGATAAAGAATTCAAGGCTAACCTGGAGTTTCTGTAACAGACCTGTCTCCAAGACCTAAGGGAAGGCAGGTATAATGTTATGAAATGTCCCTTTTTAAAATATGTGCTGTGCGGGGGCTTGGTTTCTGGCTGGTAGTGTACTTTGGACAGGTACTGGAAACTGTATAGAGTGTGGTTCTCAGCTGAAGTAAGTAAGCCACGGTGGGTTAGTGGAGAGCAGTGGATGGGTGGATCTTGTCCCAGGCCCTTGGCTTCCCTTGCCATGAGGTGAAACCACACTGGCTGGCTCAGGTACTGCCACCATGATAGTCTGCCCAAGCAGCCACGGAGAACCCTCTAAAACAGCAGTTCTCAACCCTCTGGGGATCAAACGAGCCTTTCCCAGGGGTCACCTAAGGCTATCATACAACACAGGTGCTTACATTACGACTCCTAACTGTAGCAAAATTACAGTTCTGAAGCAGGAACAGCAACGCTTATGTTTTGGGGTCACTACGAGGGGAACCGTGTTAAAAGTTCACAGCACTTAGGAAGGTTAAAAAATCACTGCTCTAAAATCACGGGGCACAAGTGGGGGACACACCACACACAGACACCTCTGCGGCTTTAAGGTGATCTCTCGGCAGCACAGAAGTAACTGATAGCTGAATCCGGTCTAAAAGATGTGACCCCAGAAACACAGCTGTACGGTAGAGGCACGCCTAACGTGTGCCACCAAGTCCGAGTCCCAGTGTGTGGGGAACACCCATACAGATGTACGATGTGAGCTGAATTCAACTCCTGACCTGGCCAATGAAAACCTTTGGACATCTGGTCACTTTACTGAAGGTCTCTAGATCTTGATGTCATCATCTGTGAAAATTCACAAGCTAACTAGCTGAGCCTAAATTCTCTCTCTCCATTAACTAGGAAAATCAAACGAGGCATCAGCACCTGTATGTGGTCAGCCATTCACAGGTCAGGTGGAGACACTGCTCACTGCCGGCCCCAGCTGGGACGTGGCGAGACTCAGGCTGACTTCAGCTCTGCAACAGCGCAGTCCCTAGCAAACTGACAACCACTGGGAATGCGGTCGTTCCAAATGGAGAGAGACTGTAAGCAAGCTACACAGTGAACTCCAATACTCTACCTGAAAAAGAGGGGATACAAATCCCTAATAACTTCCATACGGATTGCATGTTAAGTGGTAGCAACGATGGATTACCTTCACACTCCTCTTAATGATTAATAGAAAACTTTTAATGAGACAGTTCACATTGGTTTTTGTTGTTGTTGTTTTTTCCTCCTCCCCTACTCTCTGTGTAGCCTTGGCTGTCCGGGACTCGCTTTACAGATCTGCCTGCCTCTGCCTCCCGGAGTGCTGGGATTACAGGCGACCACCACTGTGACCGGATCACTTTCTATTTCTAATGGAAGCAATGCGACACATTTTGATGCATGAATCTGCTCCGGCAGTTTAACTTTCGGCCCCACTCTCCATCTGAAGACAATGAAACCTTCAAGGCTAGGGGGACGGCAGACACGTCACGCTTGGATCAAAGGACAACTCTGGAGAATCAGTTCTCACCTCCCACCTTTACACGGGTCCAAGGCGCAAACTAGGTCAGCAGGCTCAAGCCACAGCCTTTTACTCACTGAGCCAGCTCTCCAGCTCCACAGTGCATCCTACGAATACCTTAGTACCCACCCGCCACACACTGAACACTGTCATCTACACCCATCTCCGCAGGGCTGACATTCTTTGAAAAAAACAGACAATAACAGACACGGAAATCACTCCACTCCAAGGGCAGGCAGAGGAGAAGGAGCAGGGAAAGGGGAAAGCCTCCCTGAGCAGAGCACCAAAGCAGGAATCCACACTACCCATACCCTCTCAGCATCAAAACGACAAACAGGCACAGGGTTTCTTACAGGGGTGAAAAAACACGGTAAAGCTGACTACGCTCGCAGCTGTACCAATCTGTTGCCTTAGAAAGAGCCATCAGGTTGTGTGCTTTAAATGAACGGATCATGGGATAGGTGGTTTGTATGTCAACAAGAGCGGACCTAAAAATTACTAGTCACAAATCTGTAGACATACGTGCAACTGGGCTCAGCCTTTACAGAATGAGGGGGGAAACCGCTTAATAAACTTAATAAATCCAGCAGCTGCGGTGTAACAGATACACGCAGAGAGCTATGGCACAACTGGCAGGCCTCCCAAGTGCCCGGCCTCTCAGTCCACCTGGTCCTGTTCTTCTGAACCCTGCTGAGCTGGCAACATCACACAAACCACTAAACAGGAGCAGGCTCCATGTCCAGAAGCAGCAAACCTAGGCTAGCCAAGGGCCACCCCTTTCCAAATACAGACACTGATATATTGCTGGGTCAATCCAGCACTCTAAGGAACAGAACAGAAGAGTACGTATCTACACAGGAGAAACAGCATCACGCAAGACTGAGATACTAAACCTTGGGGTGAAGACCCGTGACCACAGAGTTCAAGAAAGCAGAAGTTATGACAGGAGATAAGCTATGAATGCCACAGCAAATGAAGAGAAATCAAGATGGCCAGCACAGAACATCAGAGATTAGGAATACCAACTAGGCCAAAATAGACAGTGACTTCCTAGTTTCAAGCTGTCAGCAGCAGATTTTTCGACAAACCTAAAGAAGCCACTACATCATGCCAACTTTCCCCTTTGACAACATTCATTTCTCCCATTCCCTAAGGTGAGCAGCCTTCATTACCTCAGGTATCCAGCTGCTATCATTTGGATCGTAAATGCCCACGGTCTCCTCTATTGACTGCTTAGTCTTAGCTTGGCACTACCAGACAGAGGTAGAACCTTGAAGGGATGGAACCCAGTAGGTCTTTAAGAGGACAAGGTAGGATTCCTAGGCCTCCTCCCTCTGTTCCCAGTGGTCCTGAGGTAAGCAAGTGCTCTCACCAGCACACACTCTTCACCACAGCAAAGTCGGGGCCACTGACCCAGCACTGAAGCCTCTGGTGCTGAGCTCAGGTAAACCTCCCTCTTTATGCTAACACCTCGGCTATTCTGTCAACAGTGATGGCAAGCTAACACCAAGAATGCCCTCTCCTGATGAAGAAGCACAGAGCTCAATTTCACAGCCTCTTCTAGTCCTTTTAGACTGGACTTCCTACTTAGATGAAACATCTGTGTCCCTCTCTCTGATACCCTAAAACCAGTTAACAGCACAGCTCTTGTCAACAGCTCAGTGGGCTGCTGAATGACTGAAATGGTCCCCTCTGGAATATTTTCTGGAAGATCCAGGAACTGTTTCATTCAACAGCCATTACACTCCTTCATTCCTTGCTGTCCTCGAGCTGAGCCACAATGACTATCTTCCCACACCTCCTTCTAAGTTGAAGGAAACCATGTAAAACTGTGGCCTACAGGATCTAAGCAGAAGCTCACTGGCAAGTCTTAGAGATGCTTCCGACACAGACCACAACCTCTTTTTCTTTTTCACCCTTCTAAAAAATGGCTGTGAGGCACAGGGGGTCAGCCAATCTTGGAATCCTCAATGTTGGCAATCAGCCAGCAAGAGCCAAATACTGACTAATGCAAGAGCAACATGGCCAACTGGGTCAAGTAGACTGGCTCTTCTGCCACAGGCAGCCACCAGTCCTGATGACCTGCTCACTCCACTCGTGGGACAAGCAATGCTTTATCAACCAAGCTGCCCTGGAGGCTTGCTCACAGTGCGGGGCCCAGCAGCCACAGGACTCAACCTCTGGCGATGGCCCACTGTCCAAGAAGTATCACCTAGGTGTGGGCATGGGGGAAGACTCTCCTGCCACAGCTCATTAAGGAGAAACCACTGAGGCCAGTGCCTTCATGAGGAGCCTGGACGCTTCATGGTATCGGTGGTCTTATAGCAGAGCCCCTTCCCGGTCACAACAAGCAAGGAGATGGAATGGAACACTGGCCTGCACTCTCTGGAAAAAATTAAGTGGAACAAGATGTCATGGACAAAGAACATTAGACTGTTTCTCGCAGAACTGGCCATGCAAGGCAAAGTTCTAATAAGTAAAATAAGCCTGGTAAGTAAAAAATTTAAGTAGGAACAAAATAACACACCATGGGAAAAACAAAAAATTGTCATTTTGTTTTAAAAGTAACAAGACTGTCTAATGTTACCGATTTTGTTTTGACTAAATAACAGACTTACTTTATTATTATCATTGGGAAATTTTATAATTGTACTTTTTGAAACATTTGTGTTTCTTGGGAGACTTTAATCTATTAAAAAATGTGACAAAAGCACATACAATCTCACTGCATAGGAAGATTATTGTTCTGTCTTTTCTGGTTGTTTTTCTTTATCTGACACAAACACTAACATGCTACCTTTCCTCACACATAACAAACAAAATTCGACTATCTTTATCTGATGATGAAAGACAGACACCCTTTCAGCATGTTAAATACAAGAAGACATTGAAAAATGGCAAACGGCAATGGAAACTCAACTAAAATGAAGCCTGCTGGCCCCAGCTGAGCTGCCCTTTACATGACAGTGTGAGGAGCTCTGAGAGGCATCCCAGCCTTGACTAACATCTCCTAAGTCTGGCTTCAAGGTTCCAAGATTCATCAACTCAACTGAAGCCCAAGGACTCCACCCCATCACCATCACCCACCCAGTAAGACATCACAACATTTCTGATTCTGTTTTCACTGAGGCATACAACAGGAATTTGAGAAAAAAAAAAAAAAAAACTGGAGTATCACATATGGTACAAATTCTTTCAAAAGTTACTTCAGGCAAGGGCTACTCATTGCACCACAGCCCATGAGAGAAGCAAAGAAAGGATGGCTGAAGCAAAGGTTTCCACCCAACTGCAGCTTGGTGATTTATGAGTTTAAATGGAGGTTCTCACAGCACACAGGCGGCTACTCAATGAAGAAAAACTCCCTCCCAGCAACTGTCTACACAGCCTTGAGGAAGATCAGGTCATCATGAGTGCCTCCCAGTCAGCAACTGTTAGATGGCTGGGAGTTGAGATGCTTCCAAGGCCCTGTCCGGCAACCCTGATGACCACCTCTAAATCCTCGGGGGGGAGGTAGCCTTTAGGGGAAAGCTGGTGGGCATAATCTCATGCCTCCCGCACGTAACCTCAGCTGCTGACCTTCAAGAGAAAGGGTATAGTGTCAGCACCACTGCCGCCACTGTGCGTGCGTGCTACAGCCTAGGCAAGCACTCTACAGCCTAGGCAAGCACTCTACAGC
>NW_026590809.1:4909210-4925400 GCF_907164565.1 Psammomys obesus | reverse complement strand
CTACAGCCTAGGCAAGCACTCTACAGCCTAGGCAAGCACTCTACAGCTGAGGCACACTGTACATTCTGGGGAGGGACAAAAACAAAAACAAAAACCTTCAGTCTTTTTTATAGAATACTAATGCAGGCCTTGGCCTGCCAGAGGTAAACTAGCCAGGCGTAAGTGTCAGTACTGGACTGTCAGTGTGTCCCCTAGATAATTAGCAATGGCATTCCTTTGGAAATCTTGTTTTGGTTAGAGGCAAACAGCGCCCCTTTTTTGTGATAGACATAATCGTGTAGACACTAATTCAGATTGCCTGAGAATGACTCTCTTTTAGTAACTATCTTAGTTGCCGTTCTATTGCTGTGAAGAGACACCAAAAACACGGCAACACTTACAGAAGAGCATTTAACTAGCTGGGGCTGGCTTACATCTCAGAGGGTTAGTCCATTTATCACAATGAGAGCATGGCAACACACGGGCAGGCATGGCCTGAAGCTGAAGAGTTTTACATTCTAATTTCCAAGCAGCAGAAAGCAACTGGTCCTGGCATGGGACTGAAACCTCAAAGCCTACCCCCTGCACACTTCCTCCAACAAGGCCACATGTGCTCCAACAAGGCCACACCCCCTACTCCTTCTAATCCTTTAAACAGCTCCACTCTCTGGTGACTAAGCATTCAAACTTATGAACCTATAGGGGCCATTCTTATTCAAACCACCACAGCAGCTTAATTTTTTGCTGAAGATACTTTTAATTCCCTAAAACAATTACTACAGGCATTATAACCCATGGTCTTATGCAAAATAATGCCTCAACCCAGGTATGTAAAACACGCTTATCAATGGTGATAAGGTGTGCTCCCCTAGATTCCTGAGAGCTCTGAAGAGGGTGAGAGCTGCAGAAGTCTGAGCTCTTGAAGTCAGCACTCCTGGTCAGTGACATTCCTCTTCAAACCCAAGTTCATGAGTTGCAAAGTGGTATTTGCTTAAGAGTAATAACTATGGTGACGGGTAATGTTACACATCTTAATCTGGAAGCAGGGGCAGGTGACTCTGTAAGTGTGCGAACAGCTGGAGCTACATGGAGTTCCAGGGCCAGCTGGGGCTGCACGGTGGCCCTGTCTCAACAGTAACAACAACCAAAACTGGACAGGCTAGGACTGCCATGAGAAATACACAGTCCCCGAGACAGAGTATGTGCTTGGAGATGCAGATACCTATCGTCAGCAACAACTACAGCCCTCACCACAACGAGTAACACACCACACACCGTGTTTAACAACTGCTCCAAACCTAAGGCTACCAGGCGAAATGAAACGTAGCATCTCTGAGCAGCAGCAATCTACTCCCTGTTGACTAAAGATATTTTTGTGTATCTTCATTTAAACAAAGCCGGCATATAAAAATTCATACCAACAAAAACCAAGTGGGTGACAGCTATTACCTATAAGGTCCTCCTTAGGCGGTGCTTTTACCTTAAGCCTCTGGGGTTCCTTCATACACAGAATATGTCCACCATGTTCAACACCCATAATTTCATTTATTTACTGACTGACTGAGAGAGATGCCAGGCAAGTCGTCTTCCAGAGGTCCTCACTAGCACCCATGGATTCTGTGTTATTCTAACTTTTCTTTCTAACATAAATGTGGAAAGTCTGCATGCACTCATTAAACGGTGGCCACAGGCTACAGAAGTCGACCAGCGGCCTTCACTGTCGTTGGCTCTCCTAACCCTTCCAAAGCTCATGTGCACAGTGAGCCCTGCCCTGGCTTCCATGGTGGTACCAACTCTCTGGCCACTGCCCCCTTCTGCCCTCACCTCATGCACTGAATTGAGGTATTTCCACTCAAAAACGACACTTAGTCTTAAGGTTTGGAACTTAAATTTCAAAGCCACAATAAATTTCTTTTACAAATTCACCTCTGTTTTCTATTTTTCTAAACACAAAAGGACTTCTTAAAAGCCTTTTTGGTTTTACAAGGGTCAAGATAAATCAGACCTGCCACTAAGGCAAACACTGCCAAAAAGGCACTCAATCGTGTTATAGCAAACAAAACCCTGTTAACTGTGGCTACAGGATACATCCGGTTTCTTCATGAGTGACTGTTCACCAGCAGGCTAATTTGCATAGTCATGCCAGCCTTTTAAACACACCAACAAAAGACAACTGTCAATTTTAAAGGAGCCCAGAGTTTCCATAACAGCTCTTTGGCTCTCTCCAGTCTCTACCTCCCAGTCCTCACTTCAGGTGCTATGCAGCACACTCCACACAAACCTACAAGAATGTTCCCAGAGATCGTAGTGTTCTCAGGAGAAAACAAGGCTCCTCCTCCTCCTCCTCCTCCCACCCCTACTGTGATATACTGTTACCACAGGTCCAAAGCAGTGGGGCCTAGTGACCATGGACTAAAACCAGAAGCCAACATAAATAAACCTTCCCTCATTGAAGGTTGCCTCTGGGGGACAGAGAGGTGATGTAGTAGAGACGGCTCAGTGGGTACAGCGCTTGCTGTGCAAACATGAGGACCTGAACTTGAATCCCCCAGTACCCTAATAAGAAGCCAGGTGTGGCCTCATGGGGAGGAAGAGCGCCAGCTCAGGGTTCAACGAGAGACCTTACTGGGCAGCACACGCCTGCCATCCCAGCACTCAGGGGACAAAGGGGAAAAGAGAGACCTTGATGTCCTCCTCAACAAGAGCCCTACTCTCCGCTCCTGCTTAGGCACCTATACTTACCAAAGTCCCATCTTACTAATGAACTCTGAAGTATGGCCCTGGCTGCTCCTCCTTAGCCTGTGACTCTCTCCAAATTCATCTAGTTCCTCGTTCATTTTCATTTACTCTTTCCTCCCTTCTCTCTATGTGTGACTCCTTTCTCATCCTTCTGAAACTTCCTTCTACAATATTGTAGCCTGAATGCAAAAGGTCCTCCATAGGGTCGTATGTTTGAATACTTGGCACCAAAATACTGACACCATTCTTGAAGGCTATGGTACCTTTAAAAGAGCCTTGCTGAAGAAAGTCAGTCACTGACATGAGCCGAGACGTCACAGCCCATCCCACTGTTTTTATTTTTTTTAATATTAGTTACAGTTTATTAACTTTGTATCCCAGCTGTATCCTGCTACCTCTTTCCCTCCCAATCTCACCCTCCCTCCCTCATCTCCTCCCTGTCCCTTTCCAAGTCCACTGACAGGGGAGGACCTCCTCCCCTTCCATCTGACCCTGGTTTATCAGGTATCTTTCAGGACTGGCTGCAAAGTCCTCCTCTGTGGCCTAGCAAAGCTGCCCCTCCCTCTGGGATGGGGGTGGGGTAGAGGGTGTCCAAGAGCTGGCCATTGAGTTCATGTCAGAAATAGTCCCTGTTCCCCTTACTAGGGTACTCACTTGGATACTGAGCTAACATGGGCTACATCCGAGCAGGGGTTCGTTACATCCATACATGGTCCTTGGTTGCAGAAACAGTCTCATAGAGGATCCCGTGCCCAGATATATTTTGTTCTTGTGGAGCTCCTGTCCTCTCCAGGTCATATTAACACCCCCTTCTTACTCACTCCGGTTTCTAAGGGTAGATGTGACCAGCCAGCCTCCGGCTCCCAACACCATACGCCTTGCCTGCCTGCCACACGCCGTCCTCACCATGACAACCTGGGTCCCTCTGAAACTGTGAGCCAAAATAAAGCCTTTCTCCTGTCAGCTGCTTTTGTCAGAGCTTTTTCACCGCAGTGAGAGAGTACAGCACCCAAGTCATCGTTCTCAGGGTCTGCCCTGAGGCAATCCTGCCATTTTTCCCAGTCTCCAGGGTAGGCTCACAGCATCACCTCCGTGCAATCCCTCCAGGACCAACAAGCCAACTAAACATGTCCCCAGACTCAGCACCAAAACCTAAAACCCATCCCCCTTTCTGCCAAGCCTGCGCATCAGGCTGAAGGGTGGCCAGCACTCACCTCCCACAGACAGGAACGGACCTCGCCCTGATCCCCACACCCAGTCGCCAGCCTCTAACCTGGGATTTTCCTCCTGCCACTAGACCTGGTCCAGGTAGTAGCCGTCCACCCAGGCTCACAGAGGAGTAAATGTCGTCAGGGCCCTTGGGATCAACTATTCGCCTCCTTCACACACCCTCAGACGCCCTGACTGTCTGCGGCATCTGCTCCCCACCACCCCGGAAGCTGGATGGTGCTGGACTCCCAGGCACACTCCCTCTTTACTTGGAGAATTCCTCTTCCCCACTCAGCAGAAACCCCTAAGCCTCCTTTGGTCTTACAAGTTACTTCATGAGGAGTGGCCTTTGTTCAAAATGCTTGAGACCAGAAGTGTTTCAGGGTTTTGAGATTTGGGTTGGAACCCAACTCTAAGCACCAAACTCGTTAGTTCCATATATAAAGCCTATACGTGTGATAAAAATTCTGGTCATGAAACAAAGTTTCACGGTATAGAATTTTCCACCGCAACTTGTCAGCACTCAGATTCCAATTAGAAAGCTCTGTGTGAACTTCTCTGTGTTCTTTCGTGCCCTGAAACCAGTTAGTCCTGTTAACTATGGCATTCTATACTTCACGAGAAATGAAGCTGCCTCTAATTAATTTGCATAACCATCACTGGAACCCCAACTTGTGCATGCAGCGAGCAGAGCCTCCACAGCGCCAGGCAACACCTCCCCCTAGACAGGCTTGGAAACCTTTTCATACTGTACTAGCAAACACATACCAAGTTTACCACTTCTCCTGAAAGTTAACTAGAATGCTGCATGGGTTAAGTTCATTCAGCTTACCTACTATCCAGACATTACAGAAGAGGAAGGACAGGCAACTCGCCTGAGGCCACGCAGTGAGCAAAGCTGACTTTATCACGGTGACTTGTGACTTAATACCTCTGCTGCCTTTGACCTGAATGTCACAAAACACAGCAAGGCCGTCGGTCTCAAAGACAAAAGTATTTTCAAATTCTCAAATAAGTATTTGAACATGCCAATGGCACTCTCATTCCCAGGCACTTTTTCCTTTCTTTTTTGGTACTCCTCTGTTTGACAGAATGAGATTATAAAGTGGCTGGCAGATAGGCTATGGGCGGTGGCCATATGATCTGATAAGGGAAAACCAGAAGGCACCTCAGCTATACCACCGGTTCAGTAAGTGACCTTTAGCTCTAACGACAGGAGGGTGTGGCTGGAATGGCGTGGCTTTCTACATGCAACTTCCTACAGTTTTCCCATTTAATCACTGAGAGGCCTGTATCCAGCTCTAGATTGCAAAATATTGTTAGCTTAAAAAACAAAAGCTACCCGTCTCCCAAGACTATTTTGTTCTTTATTGTTAAAGCTATACTGCTCATCCAAAGGAATTTAGGACGGAGCTCTTTGTGGTTGGATATGGTCTCCCTATACAGCTCTGGCTGGCCTGGAACTCACTGTGTAGACCAAGATGGCCTCTTAGTTGAAGTGATCCTCCTGCCTCTGCCAACCAAACACTGGGATTAAAGGCTTGCACCCATCACACTTGGCTAAACAGAGTTCTTTTAATAATGATTATAAGCAATTCTCTGATTTTTTTTTTGTTTGTTTTGTTTTTGTGTTTGCTTTTCAACACAGGGATTCTCTGTGTAACCTTGGCTGTCCTGTCTAGGAACTCACTTTGCAGACCAGGCAGGCCTTGACCTCACAGAGCTCCACCTGCCTCTGCCTGGCATGATTTTTTTTTTCAATGTTTGATGTGAGTGTTAAATAGTGCCACCCAGCAGGTTTGGAGCCACTCCAACCCATAGCCAAGGTAGTCAGATGTCTAAGGCGGGGGAACCAATAACAAAGGCAGGTGGATCTCTAAGAGTTTGAGGCCAGCCTGACCTACGCATCAAGTTCCAGCGAATGAATGAATGAATGACCCAATGAGAGTTTTGACTCACAAAGAAACCTTAGGTGCTGAGGGCTTAGGTTAACTTGCCAACATCATCCAGCTACTTGGTGATGATGCCAACTTGACAGTCATAGTAAAATCACTCAACTGTCTAGAAGCCATTACAAATCCTGCATGCAGGAGGTGACACTGCTCAGGCTCATTGGGCTCCTCCAGCCACTTACCTCACCACCATTTGCTGCAAGACAGCACTGCTTCAGCACCCCAGGGCAGGGGTGCCTGTGGGTGAGCAAATCAACGACCGAGGAGAACCCACAGTCAGAGATGAAATACTAAATGGCACAGGATTAACATCTTCCTTAGGAAGCACAGGGAAGAAAATCTAGTTGGACTAGGGAGGCCGACGGAGCTGGGTCAGAGGCGGGGTGTGACTCCTGCCTCAGAGGAAACCTCGGAAGCTTCTGTGGGGTTGTTTAGTAAGAAGGGTGCTATGCAGAAGCAGTCCCTGGCCAGTCCAGGAGGTGTTTCCATATTTGGGAAACCACGCAGAGTGGGCCACGGGTCTACCAGCAGTGAGGAGCCACAGCTCCAGGCGCTACCTCCGGCAGCCTGAGGAGCTCCGCTGATCTTCAGTGACCTTGACTCACAAAACTTCAACACAGGAAAGAACTTCGGGACTAGATAAGCTTACGAAGGAGAGGTGGGATTTAACAAAACTATTTTAATGTACGCCAAACTCCAAGACATAACTCAGGGAGAGAAAGTTAGTTACACCCAAGAGCAAAGAGTTGTGCTTCACCAAGAGAACTGCAGACAGGACAGATAGAAAAAATGGGGGAGGGGTGCGGGGGAGGAGGAGTATGTGGGCAATTAACTAATTCTCTTGGCATCAGCCCTTCTCGTGCACCGGTGGCTCTCAGGTCACATCTGAAAACGCTGGAAAGGAAGCCCTTTTCCTTCTTTAGCGGAATGAGATCTAAGTGGGATAAAGTAGGTAAGTCTTGAAGCGGAAGCCACTGAAGACATGCAGGGGCTTTACCAGCGTGCTCCCCCTGCAGGGGCACAGCTGGGAAAGGAGAAAGGCCTCTCCTTGTGCTCCGCGCAGTTCTTGCTTCCCTGCTGGCAGGAGATGCGCTGGACTCCAGGAGAGGGCTCCTCTTCCTTCTCCTGTCTCGTCACTTTCCTGTCTTCCTATCAGGCCTCCTTTCCAGCTCACCTCAGGACACAAAACAGCCATTCCTCACACTCACACGCCTTCCACCTGAGGGGCTCACACTCACATGCCTTCCATCTAAGCTAAAGTTTCTCCATGTACACGGTGTTTAGAAACACAATTATCATTTTCCCTTCATGTTTTAACACTGAAAGTCCAATTTCAATTACACCAAAAAAAAAAACAAAAACAAAAAAAAGTCCTCAAGGTTTTTTATTGTTAAGTCAGACCAGTCAGCCATTTCTTCAGTTGTGAAATGTACACTCGCTTTCTCTGATTATAGCACTGAGCTAATAACACAAAACGTTGAACACATGATTTAGCACTACAGAGGCACCTAAGCACTAGAGAGAGGCAGCACTTGCCCAGCACACACAGGCCAGGGTCTGAGCCTGATCACCCCAAAACATCTTAAGGGTTCCATGGATTCATTAGTTATAGATCATTTTCAAAGGTAGTCTTTTTGATTTCTCACAATAAGGCTTTTGTAATGAACACGCTCTAGACATACTTACAGTCTCACTAACAAGATAAAAGCTTGGAGCTGGGATACACAAATATAAAGCAGATCTAAAATGCAACAGAACTATATATTGGAAGTCTAAATCCCAAAAATATACTGTGGTGAGGGAATACATGTTCAAAACCATCTTGTAAAGTCTACGGGCATGCCAAAGCTGCTGTGTGAAACTACAAAAGGCCTAGTAACTTGCTGGGTGTGGTGGCACATGTGTTTAATCCAGAGGTAGAGGCAGGAGGATCTCTGTGACCTGAGACCATCCAGGACTGCAGAGAAAGTCCCTGTCTGGGAAAAAGAAACAAAACAAAACAGCAAAAGTCTAGCAAAAATAAGAACAGAGATAGGCAGTTGCCGATCTTCAGGGAGAATGAGAGAAGCAACCAAAGATCATTTGTTCATTCATTCACTCACTCATTCATTCATTGGAAGCTGGACAAGAAAATACATGGAGGTAATTATAAAGTTCTGTGTCTTTAAACTCAGGACCTCATTCATACTCTGCCAATAAGCCATGTCCTTGGGGGTATCTGAAATTTTGAAGTTTAAAAAAAAAATTATTTTTTTTTTTAGAGGCTAGAGAGATGGCTCAGAGGTTAAGAACACTGTCTGCTCTTCCAGAGGTCCTGACTTCAAGTCCCAGAAACTACATGGTGGCTCACAACCATCTATAATGTAATCTATGTCCTCTTCTGGAATGCAGGTGTACCTGCGTTTCTCAACTAAAAAGTAAAATAAGAAATGGCGTAGCCAGGTATGGTGGCACAGGCCTGTAATCCCAGCACTCAGGGAGGCAGAGGCAGGCGAATCGCTGTGAGTTCGAGGGCAGCGTTGGCTACAAATGAGTTCCAGTACAGCCAGAGCTACATAACAGAAACCCTGTCTAAAAAGAAGAAATGAGGAAAAGAGGGAGGAACAACAAGGGAAAGGTCCATACAAAGACAGAAAAGAAAGGATGAAAAGAATTTTGAGCGGATCTATGCCTTACAATGAATCTTAAACAAATATAGCTTCTGAATATCTATGCTTATAAACTGTCACTTTTGTTTCTAACAGTGACCACAACAGTCACACTTCGATATTTAATCACTGTCACTGTACTGAGCTAGTGAGGACTCTACAGATTATCAAATGTACACTTTCAGGTAACCAGGATCTACCACGCAGCATTACCTGCAGAGGACATTCACACACAAGTTACACCCCCTATTCTGAGATGGCTCGTTACTGCGGTTACGGGCTGGGGAATCAGACAAAGCCATGGCTGTATTCTACCTCCACACAACTACCATTCGGACATGCAGTTAAACCTCTCTAAACTGTCTCCTAATCTATAAAGCATGATAACAAATACCATGGAGTAAATCTTAATATATAATAATCATGAGTTTAGCATCAAGTAAAAGAGACAGTCACTATAACTAATTAGCCATTATCATACACAGTTTAAATAAGAAATGTTGGGGTTTTTTTAGATTTTTAATTGTACATGTATGAATGTTTTGTCTTTGTGTTTATGTATGTGGACCATGTGCATGTCTGGTGTGCACACAGGTCAGAAGAGGGTGTTGGGTTCCTGGGAACCGGAGTTTCAGATGGTTGTGAGCCACCATGTGGGTTCTGGAAATCCAACCTATGTCCTTTGCAAAAGTAACATATACTCTAAAACACTGAGCCATCTTGGGCCCAAGGAATAACTTTTAAGTCTCTGAGGTTTAATTTTTAAAGGAATCTAGTTAGACATTCAAGACACTTCTACTCAGAATAATCTGGGAAGTTCAACACGCCTCCACCAAAACTGAAAATAAAGCCAACTTGGCAAGTTTCCTTTATATATATATATATCTTTAAAAAATCAAAGGCAAAGTTAGAGGACACTGAAAGCCAGAGACAAAGTCTTCCCATTTAAATTACTAACAAGAGGCTTCAGACATGACAGAAGACAGTGTTACCTCAATGGTCAGACAATGGTCTATACAGTGGTCTGTACAATGTCACATCTGCCCAGCACTCATTCAACTACGATTTACAGTAACAGGGCACACCTGGTGCAGGGCAGGACTGCCCAACAGCTCTCAGGACAACCTCTCTCCCAGAGGTTTCGGCTCTCTTCTAAGTGCTGCCATTGATGGGCTATGGCTTTCTTACATGGCAGAGAACGACTAAATATCCTCAAGCACATCTCAGTGATGTTAAGTGTCTCAAAGTTCTGGTCACCGGTGTCACCATTTCAACCCTGAACAACTGGATGACACTCCTGTCTGGCTGCTGGCACCTCAGCTGTTCATGGTCCATTAGAGTCTAACAGCCTTGTGATACCTTGAACTTGACATTCATCACTGTGAATCACGTTTCCCCAGGGTATTGGTGAACACTACTTATTTCTAGAACTTTCCAGCATTGCCAGAATGTGGTTCTTCCCAGAGTCTGACAACTCTGTTCTTGCTCAGTAGCAAGGACCATTTGGGCAAATGCGTTGTTTAGGAGCAGTGAGTACCGAAAGGTTAGATTACTGCTCTACAAGCCACAGCAGCCTCTTGACCCCAAGAAAAATGCCTTATAGATGATATAGCAAATATTACCTTTGAGTTGATTCTGAATGTTTTGCACGTGTCAACCCAGTCTAATGAAGCAGGTTCCACGGTTACTAAGTGGCAACATTTGAACAGGGACTGACAGGCTATACCGTTCATTGTTATCTTCTTTCATACCTTTCCTTTACTTTTGTTTTGAGACAGAGCAGCCACAACTCTCAACCCCGGAACTCTCTATGAGCAGGCTGGCCTCAAACTCAGAGTCCCCTACTCTTGCCCCCTGAGTGCCGGGATTGTGAGCACTGCACCGCCGCACGCGGCTCACCAGCTGCTTGAAAGAAGAAACACAAGAACGTAAAGCCCCCTCCCCTCTGTCCCGGTCATCTTCCAAAATCCTAAAGAACTGCGGAAAAAGGCTGTCAGGAGCCAGCTTTGGTGGGGCACACCTCGTGATCCCAGCAATCACAGGACTGAGCGGAAAGGGTCATAAGTTAAAGGCCAGCCGGGCTTCGGTCTCAGCTGCGTCTCAGACAAATAAACCAAGGTAAAGAAGCCCCAGTAGATGGGATGGCTGAGTGGCCAGTGCAATAATGGCTCACACAAGGACATCAGCTCACTGAAGAGTGAACAGTCAATGAGCAACGCCCGTGCTGCTGGTGGATTCTAAGTCAGAACCAAGGACCACCTGCGGCGAGAAAGGCGTTCCAAGCCAGTCTTCCCTCCCCCCAGCTCAAACCTGATCCTAATTATTTTCCCAGCCAGCATTTCTACAGGGGACCAGGCTGCGGAAATAAACTCCAAGTAGGGGGCTTAGGGCTTATTCCACATGAGGCCCTGACTGCAGGAGAGTTGGGGAGGGAGGGCCCTCCTCAGTGAGAGGTACTCAGGACAAAAAACATGCACAAACATTTTTCTATTCAGGGAAAAGTTAGACCTGGAATGTTATGAGCTTTTTCAAATATTTCACTTTCTATACTGCTCTAATTCCCACTTGGTAGCCACATCAGCACAAATCTACAACCCCAACAAAACAACCAGGAGAACACCAACCCAGACAGTCCCACTGTGATTTAAGGAAGATTCAGATGTGGCCTCAGGTCTAAAACAATTCATACCTCACGCGGTACCATGAACACAGATGTAATTAGTTCATTACTCTAAGACTGGTTCCACTCAGGGGCCAAAGTGGCAGGGACAGTCCCAGACGCCACAACCCAGAGTGACAACCTTCTTTCCGTCCCCTTGGTAAAAGACAATCTTTCCCCCATGTCTCCAGCAGGCTTCCTGTCAGCCAACTTCACCGGAATTGGAATCTTCATTCTTTTCACTTATCTCACATTGCCCTAAAACCTGCTATGTAGCAGAGAATGACCAAGAACCCTTGATCCACCCACCCACACCTTTCTTTAGAGTACTGGAATTACAGCCTCTGCCACCAAGCCTCACTCATGGGTGCTGGGGATTAAACCTCGTGAATGCTGTGCAAGCACTCTACCAACTAAGCTCCATCCCCAGTCCTTGGGCTTCTCAATGTTAAAACAATTCGCCAGACCAAGAAAATGGATTGACCTAAACCGAGAGTGGTGAATTCTACATCTCAGCCTGTGTGGTGAATTCTGCCTCTCCTGCCCATGTCCAAGTCACCTGGACAAAACGGGCTCAGTGGCAGGAGAGTCTCCTGGATCAAGAGAGCGGCTGAAGAAGCACTTCCCAGGTGGCCTTCCCTCCCACTTCAGTCAACCTGCACTGATCCACTAACACTCAAGTGACAGAGAACTGAAATTCTCTCCAGCCCTCCAACTCGGCAAAATGTGTAAGGGCAGCGTAAGAAATTTTCCCAAAAGAACGTCTCTCAACCAGTATACGGAAAGAAAGGGGTTTTTACTGTTTGCCTCACTGAAACAAAGCACAAGCCACTAAACCACAAAGGTCTAGAAATATCAAACCCTAGCCTGTGCAGACCTATTCCAGAAGAAAGCTCAGAATGAGCGAGGACCCTCTGGTCCTTCACTTGTACAGGATGGAGACGGGGCTCTCACAAAGCCAGACAATACAGGTTTACTGCAGAGCACCTCATGTAACCAAGGAGTGATCACCGATGGCTAGGACTGTTTGCTGGCGCTGTTTATCCTACAGGTCAAGCATTCTGTGTAAATCACAAGCACCTAAAACTAGGCATCTCCTGGAAAGTGCACAGTCGTTTCAACTGCTCTGAAAGTGGATGCTGGCCATTCTATGGAAGGGGAGGAATGACAAAAGCAAGAACTAAAAAGCCATTTGAACAAAGAGTCCATTGAAGTGAGTGGATGATCTCTCAATCTCCCACAGAAGTCACTGACTCTCCTGCTCTTGAGTTCCTCCCAATCCAACCACCCCAGGCCCCGTGCTTTTCCAGCCCATCCTACACACACACACACACACACACACACACACACCCCACAGCCTCTAGTCTAACCCATCTCTCTCCTCTTATGTCAAGCTTCCGTCAAAAGCCTTTGGCTTCTCCTTTTCCCACTCAACACCTTAATCTATAATCAGAAACTGACCTTCCCATTCCTGTCAGTCTGCTCTGACACGAAATCTCCCTTCCAGCCAAACTGGCCACATCATTCTTCCCCCAGCACTGCAAGTGTTCCGGCTTCTCCTCAGCTGTTTCCAATCCGTATATAAAACGCCACTGCGTTCTAAAACTCCCAGCTGTCTTCCCCTGCTGTAGCTTACCACAAACTTGGTCCTGACACCACTGGGATATTTACTGTCACTTAATCGTTTTACTCCCTTCAGGTTCTGTTTTTGTTTTGTTGTTGTTGTTTCATTTTTGTATTATGTGTGTCTGTGTGGGGTTATGTGTGTGCAAATCCAAGTGCCATGGAGGCCAAAGGTGTCAGATCCCCTGGGAGCTGGAGTTACAGGTACTCGTGAGCCATCTGACAGGAATGCTGGGAATCGAACTCTGGAAGTGCAGTAGACCCAGCTCTCCTGGCCCCCCACAGTTTAGTTTCTGAAGATAGGGTCTCACTTGGTAACCCAAAGTAAACTCAATCTGCAATCCTCCTGCATCGGCGCCCGGAATACTAGGACCGCAGGGGTGCACCTCCATAGCCCAGGCTTGGCTGGTATTGTTTCGTATACTTTATTTCAAGAACTGAGCACAGTACAGATAGTTCAAAACTGTTCCCCAGGCTGAAGTGAATTCACTGGAAAAAGCACACACAGGGGCAGGACTTCTCTATGGTGCCCACACAGCATCAAACTGTGAGCTCTACTTACTGCTGCCATGGAATAGAACTCACCAGGAAGCCTCCAGGCCTCCAACTTCCTTAAACACTATGGAAGAATTCAAAAATGATTCAAGACGTTCAAATGACAAGCCAATTGTCTCCTTGCAGGACAATGAAGAACAGAAATCATTTAAACACATAATCCAAAGAAAAGCCCAAAAGGCCTTGTTCTGTTAACCAAATTATAAACTATCAAGAAACCGAGGCCGTCTAGCAATGCTCACCAGCTTGATGGCTGTTCTGTCTGCAGACCCTTGCCCTAATGTCCTCTCCTGGATCTCTAGACTCCAAACTTACGGACATTTTGCGGACAGACAACTGACTAAGTGACCTCACGGCGAGTCTCCAAATGCTGAGGAGTGACTGATGCTGCCAAGAAGTGCAGCAAGGGAGCACGGTAAGAATCGCATGACCCGACCGACCAAGACCCCGCCGCAGAGAACTAACCTAGCTCTCCTTACTTAAGCTCGGCCCTCGCCATCTCTGCTAAGAAGCAGAGGCCAACTTCCATGGGCCAGGTGGGGAAAGGCCAGCGTCCTTCAAACTTGCCTAAAGAGCATATACGAAAGCTTTTATTATTGTGGGAAAAAAACTAAAGCTGAAAGATGAAGCTAGAAAAGATACTACTGTCTACCTGCTCTCCTAAATAAGATAATCACCCATTTTGTGTCTCATCTTTATCCACAAGCACAAGGATCAAGACAAGGAGTCACAAATTCCAGAAGATCTACCTTCTGAGAAGGAAAGGTAACATCCCACCCACCACCCCAACCGCAACACACACACACACACACACACACACACACGCACGCGCGCATCGGCTGCCCCAGGAACATGAGCCATGCTTCCTGCCAGCAGAGCAGCTAACATGCAGTCACAGAAATAGCTTCCTATCCATGGCCAAACTGACTTTGCCATCTGCCCCTCTCCTCACGTCCCTAGCTTCAGGGGAAACTACTAGCCAACCAAACAGGCTGGAGGGAGACGACTGAAACCTGAACCCCCAGAGCCCACATAAACACGGAAAGGGAGCTCAAACTCCACAGAGCTGGCCTCTGAACCCACTTGTGCACAATGGCACAAGTATGTCCCTGTCTAATGATGCTACTTCACACTGGGCCAAAGAAATCTGAACACAGACACTTCACAGCCCCTGGCTGGGTCCCACCCCTCTCACTGTCCACCTTCACTCCTCCACATTCACAGACTACCCTCCTGTTTCCCACTCATCACAAAGTAACTCCCAATCCCAACTCAGAAACACTGGAGAGGTCACAGAACCAAAGGAACCTTGGAGATGGTCCAGAGAGGTTGAGTGACTTGTTTCCCAAATTACAGGGACGGCTCCACTAAATTCTTCCCATTAAAAAATATTTCAACTAATTCATTAAGTGCATATTAACTGGGCCAGGCACTTGGATGGGAAGATGAGAAGGCATGCTCAGTATGGTTTCATCTTCCTAGATGCAAAACGGTGTGGTGAGAATATACATGGGGTATTTTTCCAGAGGTGACATCTACAAACACACGGAATAAACTCCCAAGGAGAGCCGTTATTGAACCAGGGAACCTACGCAACACTGAACCAAGAGGCTGGGTAGTAGCCCTGGAGCTGGGCCCCAGGGCGGTCAGGTTTTTAAGGAGAAAGGAGATGCTCACAGTAACTCAAGGAAGGGACGCAGGGTTCCAGTGTGGCCTGGATGCCAGCACCTGGCCCTGGAGAACTTCTCCCCATTTGGAGAGCATTACAACTGTTTCTGCACGAATTTTAACTGGCCCTACTTCTCGAGGTTTTGTTTGTTTGCTTGCTTGCTTGCTTGTTTGAGTATGGGATTGTTTGTTTGCTTGCTTGCTTGTTTAAATATGGGATCGGACCGAGTCGGAAGGCGTCAAGCCTGAAGAGATTATAATTTCCTACTCACAGGCACTGCGGGCCAGAACCAGGGGGCAGTCTGCCCACTGACCCTTTCCATCCCCAATCTTTGAACCCGCCTCAGCACAGGACAGAAGGAATGTGCAGAAGGCAGCACAAAGCCAGGTAGACTTTCTGGTTTAGCAGACGAGGGACCCAAGTCAGGGTTGTCGCGCAAGAGAGAAAGGGAACGCATAGGAGGTGTAAGTTAAGGGAATTTTGAAGAACTCAACTACAGGCAGGGTCTCCAAGAATCACCAAGAAAGTTACTTGGAAAGGTTATGAGACAAAACTGTCGAACTGATTGATGTCTCTGTTTTGAGGGAAACTGGGAGCAGCGTTAGGGCGCACGAAAACCTGACTCCGGGGCCGAGGCGTGCTCCGCCGGGCCAGGCGGGAGCCCCGGGGCAGCTCCCACGCAGGGCTCTAGCCCCCGCGCCGCCGAGGGGCCGGGCGGGAAGAGGGACGCGCCCCAAGCGCCTGGGAGAGGAATGTCCTGGAGCTTATCCCCCAGAGAATCTCCTTTTCCTCCAGCCCAGTCTCGGGGCTCGGAGCCATCCCACCCGGGCCGGGAAGACGCTCCTCCCCGCCTTCCTCGCCACGCCACAGCGCGAACGCGAGCGGGCCCCGCTTACTCTTGGTGGCGGCGATGAGGTTCTTCCCGTCCTTGATGAGCTCTTTGATGAACTTGTTGGTCCTCTCGAGCTCCGCTTCGTGCGCGCGGATCCTCTCCCGGAACCACGGGCTGTCGAGGTAGCAGTCGCTGAACTCCAGGGGCTGCAGCCCCATGACTGCAGCGGGGCGCGCGGCGCAGGCCGAGCTGGGGCTCCGGGCGGCGGCGAGGTGCGGGGCTCCGGGCGGCGGCGCGCGGCTAGCAGAGCTGAGCGCGCGGCGAG
>NW_026590809.1:4844934-4908810 GCF_907164565.1 Psammomys obesus | reverse complement strand
GCGCGGCTCCCCAATCCCGGCAGCCCCCGGCGGCCGCCGAGCCCGCCGCCGCCCCGCCCCGGGCGCGCCCGCCCCGCCCCCGGCCCACGCCCCTGCCTCCCTCCGCGGCGCCCTCGGCTCCCCTCCCTGCCTGCCCTGCCCCGGACGCCTCTTCCTTCTCTTCCCCACGCGCCGTCGCCCCTCCTCTTCCTTCCGAGGCGGCCGCGGTGGCGCGCGCGGTCCGTGCCCTCCGCCCTGCGCCTCCCCCGCCGCGGCTCGCTCGGTCCAGGTGACTCAGGCGGGTCGTCGAGGCGGGCGCCCGACCGAAGGGGAAGGAGTCTTAATAGCAGGGCTCGGCCCCGCGGTCAGACGACTTCGGTCGCGGAGGGCGGGCGGAAATGGTTGACTCATCTATCTGTACCCGGGAAGGTCGCCTCGCCGTGCCGCGCGAGGGCTGCAAGGCTGGGCGCTCGCCCTCGGTGTCCTCCCCGGAGCGCTCAACATCCCCACCTCGGCGTCGCCTCTGCAGCTTCTAGAGCATTGTTCCTCCTGTCGGTGCCGAACGGCTTAGGGCAAGGGAGCGCGTAGTTAAGCCGCGCTGACCCTGTTTTCTGTTCTGTTCCGCAGGTTAAATTTACACAGGAGAGGCAGGAGAGGCGACCTTTATTCTAAAAATAGCCCGCCGAAAGTAAATGCCAGACTTCATGTGGTTCCTCACCTGATGGGAGGGGGCGAAGACACGTGTGAATTCGTGTTAGTGCGCCCACAAAAATCCTTTCGTATTCCATGCATTCTAAAACAGAGCTCGGCACTTCCCCAAGTGTGCACACCAAATCATTCACTGGAGACGCATCATCAACCAACAGTTTTTTAAGCAATTACGATGTGCACACATTTCTCACGAACTCACAACACATGTTTACATGTGAAGGTTTAATGATGGTAACAGTACCAGGAAACTTCAAAGCGATTCTTTAAAACGTTCAGGCTGAGTGCAGTAATTAAGAGTCTGTTTGGCCTGAGAGCTGTATGCTAACCCTCTGGAAGCAGCTAAATAAGCCTACTCCATAAACTCTCCTGTTAGAAAAGAGCACCATTTGAGGGCCGAACCCCCAGATAAGCATTGTTTTACTGTCCATCCTCCACCCTCAAGACATTTTCCAAATAACTTCTGGGCAGTTTGAAAGGTTCATTTCCTACTAAAATCAGCAAGGGAGTCTACAGAGGAGAGAGTTAGAGGCAAAGGGGAGGGAAAACTGGAGATTGAATTAGGGCCCTACAAAACAGCCAAGCCTTCCAGCACCACAGCCTCCCACACAAACACACTCAAAGCACAAAAACTAAACCTAGCCCGGCATAGTGCCTGAGGCCCAGAACCCCAGAATCCCATAAGCTGAGGCAAGAGGCTTGAGGGTTTAAGTCCTGAACACATGGTATGAAGCCAAGCAGGCCTGCAGAGCAAGGTCCTACCTCACAAGCAAAGCTCGGGCCAGTGGATTGCCTTGAGTAAGAATAACAAAGGGTGTATATTTGAGTGTTTGGTCCTAGTGTGGAACTGTTCCGGGGGGAAGGATTAGCCGGCCTCACTGCGGGAGGTTTGTGACTGGAGGTGGGCTACCTGGCCCAGTCTCTCTTTCTCTGCCTCATGCTTGTGAATCAAGATGTAAGCTCTCATCTACTGCTCTAACGCCAGGCCTGCCCCATGCTAAGTGCCGTGATGGACATGGACTAACCCTCTGATGCTGGAAACCAGCCCCCAGTCAAATGTCCTCTTATAGGTTGCCTTGGTTGGCGCATCACAGCAATAAAGGCGTAACTAAAACAGCCAGCTAGATTGCTCAGTGGATGATAATGCCTGGCTCCACGCCAATGACCTGAATGCAGTACTCAGGGCCCATATAGTAGAAAGTTGTCCTCTGACCTTCATCTATACTCATGCCTATACACACACACACACACACACACACACACACACACACACTAAATAAATTTTTAAAACCGACTGAGCATACCCCTCCAAAAGAGAGTCCAATATGGACAGAATAGATACATAGTCAGCACTTCCCAGAGAAAGTAACTAGGGAATGAAAACATATATCCACAGACATACTTGTGCATGAGTGTTCATCGCAGCGTTCTCCATAACAGCACAAAATGAATCAACCCAAATAGCCACCAGCTGTTGAACCAGTAAGCACAGTGCATGTGTCTGCACAGCGCAATAGTAACCTACCGTGGAAAAGAACACAGGACAACATGCCCGACAGAACAACGAACTGTGAACTCATCATGCCAAGAGGACAGTCACGAAGGCTACATGTGATGTCATCCATTCATACAACATGTCCAGAATAGGAAAACCCAGAGAGACAGGAAGTGCATTCGTAGTTGTGGACAAGTACGGACAGGGCCCAGGTATAAAGAGCCTCGGAGGCCATGCTTAGCACTGGAGCTGTCATCTCCATGCTAGAACAAGCCTTAAAGGCATGGTAGGAATATGATCTGGTTTGAGATTTCTCTCTAGCAGCTGTATGGAGGAGGAGAGTCCTGAGGAAAGCTATTTGAAAAGAAATGGCATACCTTAACTCTCCAAGGTGACATTGGAAACAGCTATATCTTACAGAAAGTTTCTATGGCTGCAAAATTGTCTGGACATTGGAAGCAAGGAAAGTGTCAAAATGAACCCAAGTTCCTGGCAAAATGGCAAGATAGGTGGATGGAAATGTTACTTATTGAAAGAAACCAATGTGCCAGCGCAGTGATACCTGAAATGGACAGGGAATTTCAGAATTTGACTTGTGAACCCTACGAAATGTCTGGGAACTTTGCAGCATGTCAGGGACCCGGTGACACCATCTACATCAAAGTTGTTGGGCTTTGCTGAGTGCCTGGCTAATTCAATCTCAGTACAACCTACTCAGGTTTCAGCCTAGGTGGAAGAAGGTACCTGGGAAGGAGCCCCACCGCGTGTGATGGTTCAGGTAAAGACCGAGTTTCCCAGGGGAGGCCCAGAACTGCCATTGTAAAGCCAAATGCACGTGCTGCTGGCTGCATGCTATGCTTCAGGCTGTGAGAACAAACTGAATTAGGCTCAGGTACACTAGCAGAGAATTCAATCAAGAATGGTTTTAGCCAGAAGAGCTTCTCTGTAAGGCAGCCTTGAAGGGTCCTCCTGTCCTTCCCTCTCGAGTCCAGAAGACAACAGGGTGGCACAATGACTTAGGAAACGCTAGTGTACCATATGCAAGCTTACAATGCAACATGGCTTCCAAGGAGCCTTCCGAGGAAAAAAAGGAGAAAAGACCAAAAGACCTCAGCCCCCAGCCAATGCAGCCTTTCTCAGCCTTCCTATGCACATCATAAAAAAGGATTTCCTTTTCAACTGTTTGGCCAGAACTAAGCCATATAGACTCATTTTGCTACAATAGTAAATGTGATGTTTTATCAGTTAGATGGCCAACGAAAGATAAAGGACAATAAATATTGAACAACAACAACAACAAAAAATCTGTAACACAGGCTGACACTTTTTATGAGTGAGGAACTTAAGAGTGAGTGACAGAGCAGGACGAAATGGAGGGGTGCCTGCTGGGTATCCTCCAAACTACCGGAGGCCGGCCGCTTCTCACAAAACAACAGCCGACAACAATGAAGAAAATGCCAATGCGGCTTCGTGACTACATCAGTGGACCAAGTCATTGAAAAGTTCAGGCACTGAGGTGATGTAGTCGGCTCAGCCTCCTCCTCCTGGAGCCGTCTCATCATCAGCAACCAGCTGACGTTAACTGCTAGAAAGCTTCCTTCCCAGAACCAAGATGACTGCAATCTTTCCAGACACCCAGGAACCATACCCTTCCTAAGCCAGAAGGATGACCCCACTACAACTCTTTCAAATTCTAATCAAACCAGTTAAGGGGGACAGCATTCCCTTACACAGTACAGGCTAGCCACGCCCTCAGTTACTACGGAGAAGAGCAGGCAAAGCCAAGCAGCCCAAATCCTGCCATTACGTGAGCAAAGGACAGGTTAACCCACGAACATATAAGCAGCTTCACGATGAGCCAGTGAATTATTGTCAGTGTTCACTGGAAAGTACATCAGTGATGCTCGCACAGGGAGGTAAATACACCCAACAGCACTGCCCTGCGCACCTAAGAACCATTAAGGTGGTACGCTTTGTAATGCATATCTCCTCACCGCAAAGAGAAATATAGTGAGGGGAGACGAAGAGGCCCCGCTCGCCGCTCTCTCTGCTATGTGTTCTTCTACACAGAGCTACTGCTAGCAATGCACAGGTGCCTTTCCTGAAAAGACAGCTCACCAATGAATAACTGCCCAAAGGCACTGGCATACTTACTACGTCTGTGTGTCTTCACACAGTACTATCAGAGTTTGTGGCCGCAGCTTTCAAAAGATTGTGCTGAGAGCATCATGCTGGGTTAGCACTATTTTAAAGCGCGCTTCCCAAATCCCCGCGGCCTCCAGGACTGCAGTGGCCACACCGTGCGACATGAAGCACAGCTTCTCTCGCTGCCAGGAGTCACTGAGAGCCCAGTACTTGAGAGATACTGACAGCATGAGTTCTCAATGACAAGGGTGAGACAAACAAGCACAGCCCTCACCTTCAGGGCCAGCAACCTGCATCACACGAACAGACCTGTCAGCCAGGCATGGTGGTACAAGCCTTGGATCCTAGCATGTGGGGAGACAGATGCAGGTGATCTCTGTGAGTTTGAGGCCATCTTGGTCTACAAAGCAAGTCCAGGACAGCCAAGGCTGCATGGAGAAACCCTGTCTTGAAACAAAACAAAGCAACACAAGAGGATCCCCAAACAACCCCAAGTACAAATGTTAAGTGAAAACTCGGAGCAGCGCTGGGATCATGGTGCTCCCAAGGGCACTTTGGACTATGTGGACGTGCTGGTGAGTATGTGACAGTCTCAGGAGACCTGCAAGATTGGGCTTAGCAGGCAGGAACGCACCTGTTAGGTGGAGGGAGACAGAGAGGAACCAGCTTTGGAAAGCGTCACGTGGTGGGAGCCTGTGGGCTGAGGTAGGACTGGAGAGGGAGTAGCACATCCCATGTGCTCTGCACCATGCTTGTTGCTTTCCATGAGGCTGTGGAGCGTGGGCTTCGGGCATGTATGATTATTTCCAGCAAGAGAGCACTTTTTCCAGAACTCCCAGATATTACCGCTTAAAAGAGCCTGGGATCCTCCGTCAGAAAGTCAAGCCAGCAGATACTAAGGGCGTGGAGTAGGCAAGGCATCACAGCACTGCAAAATCCCCCATCTGGTGGTGCCATCTGGTAGACTTGAGCCAGAAGGAATAGCTGCACGTGGGTAAGCAGCGCCCTGATGCTTCCCCTACCAGCCTGGCAGCCTGGCTAAAAGTGACCACTCCTAAGGAAGCAGAGCGGAGAAGGGGGGAAACAAGCTTCATGGAGGGGGTCAGACTTTCTCACTCCACCCACACTTAAATGAATATCCTCTGGGGGGAAAAAGCTGGTATTCCGACCTCTTCAAATCTGAAGAGACAAGAACCTGGCTAAAGGAGATGTAGGTCATGGCACACTGGAGCACTTCCCCAGGTGGGTCCCCTGTCATTATACAGCTGTTGCTTCCCCCATCCCTAGCTTTCAGAAGGGCTTGGCAGGGAGGAGAGGGCACTCGCTAGGCAGGTCGTAAAACAGGCAGGTCATAAAAATGTCTATCTAAATGAATGAGCAAGCACTCCCCAATGCCCACAGACACACACCCCCCGCCCCAGGCAAACGCTGCCCTCCTTCCGGAGACATGTGGATGAACTAGCCGAAGAGGTGACCTTGCAGTTTGCTGTGCCCAGATATTAACAACATGCATCTGTAACAGTGGGTTACATGCATACGCATGTCGGAGAGGAGAAAGAAGCCATCTGCAAAGAATGCTTTTCCCAGCATCCAAAGTGCCCCTGGTGTGACCTAGAGAGCTCTCCTCATGTGACCTTCAAATGGGCAAATATCCAGCCCCTGGAAAATCAACCCACAGCAACTGAAGGTGTAGAGTGTGAAAAAGTATGAGCGTCTGTACTCTTGTCCTCTGGTCATGCAAAGGTTCATTAACTTCAGATCTGCAATTTGTCCAAAGAAATAGTAGTTTTAGTGTGTATACTTAAGAGCAGAAATAAAGGAGGGAAGAGGAGGCAAAAAGAAAAAAAGGGGAAAGACAGAAGGAGAAAGGAGACAGGAGGAGGTGGCTGCCGCCAGTTAACATTTGGAAAATACTAAACCAACGTGTGCCAGCCAACACCCACAAGGTTCATGAGCCTGATTCCCATGAAATTCCCATTCTTTGCTCTCAGCAAGGGATGCTGGCATTTCCTGGGTACCCCACTTCATTCCCACTTCCCAACAGCAGCTTGATTTCCACCCTGGTGCCCATTTTCTCAGGTACCATGCCCATGCAGTCTCAGTAAAATCTAGAGAATCTGAAGAGCTCTCTGGAGACTTTTGCTGTAAGTCTTCTTCTGGGTCCTGCCACAGCCAAGGTCCAGGCATGTGACTTAACCTCAGAAAACCAGCCCTGCATTCCCAAGACTTTGACTTCTGAACCTAATACAACCCTGGCAGAGAGTCAAAGTTCATGTACTACAGCCAAGCGTGTTGAGATAGAGAGACCTGCTTCTTCACAGGCTACCTGCCATCTTCCAGGAAGGCTCTGCTCTGTAGGCTTCCTTAACACCTCACAAGATGAATAAAGTATCTTTCTCTTTAGTGGCCAGAATCTATGTTTTTTTCCTTGCAACCAGGGAAAACTGGCGGCATTTGAAATTGGTCATCTTGCTATAAATAGAGCCAGGTACAGCAATATACTATCTGTGCCGTGAAAGGAGACCCTAGGAACGTAAGGGTGTCTGAACAAACCAGGTTACGGCTATCACTCACCGTGATCACTTCCCTCTGAGAAACCAGATCTACTTCCTCCTCTGCCTGGAGCTGACCTCCTTTGCACCTAGTATTCTTTATTGTTTTCCTGTGGAGTTTTCATTTTTAAATGATATGTTGCTCTAATGGTCGTAATGAAAAGATTTAGTGCTGGAGAGATGGCTTGGCAGTTAAAAATACAGGCTGCTCTTCCAGAGAAACAAGGGTTGAGTCTCAGAGCTCACTTGCTGGCTCAAGACCGTCTGGAACTCCAGACTCGGAGCATCCAACGCCCTCTTCTGGACTCCAAGGACACTGCATCCATGTGTTGTGTAGCAGACAGAAATGTAAGCAAACGCTCATTTATATATAAACATAAATAAAACAAAAGTAAGCTTGGGTGAGTCTTCTGGACCCTAGTCTGAATTTCCAACTTGTCTAGTAGCACACAAGACATATGTTCTCATTCTTTGACACAGATGACCAGAAACAAGGTCAAGAGTGACCCAGCTTTCTTCGCCACCCTTCCAAGAACCACTGAGAACACATCCTTCCAAGAACAGCATGAAGGCCACGCACAGTGTCACACGCCCACAGTCCCAGCACTGCAGGGCTGGATACAGGATCAGAATTTCAAAGCCAACCTCAGCTTCGTACCACGTTTGAGCCAGCCTGAGCTATGGGAAACTCAAAAATTTCAAAACAAGAAAGCTTGAGGCCAGCCTGGACAGCCAAGGCTACACAGAGAAACCTTGTCTTGAAAAACAAAACAAAAATTTTATTTTATTTTATTTTATTTTGTATAAAAGAAAGAAAAAAATCCAAAACAAGAGGCTAGAGATGAATCAGGAGTTAGGAGCCTTTGGTACTCTTGTTTCACATGACCTAGGTTGATTCCTAGCACCCTCATCAGGTCATTCACAAGGGCCTGTAAGCTTAGCTCCACCAGATCCAGAGACTTCTAGCCTCTGCCAGCTTCTGCTGACACGCTTTCTCCCCTCCTCTCTCTTACTCTCTCTCACACTCTTTCTCTCTCACACACACATATACACACACGCACACACACAAGCACTCCCACACATGAATACATGTGTACATAACACAAATAAAAACAAACAGATCTTTAAAAGCATTCTAAAACAAAACATGGCAACAACAACAAGAGAAGAGGCTGAAGAACAGGAGGCGGTGAAGAGCTTGGAAAAACTAGAAGTGGACATAGAATTATTTTGTGGACATAGAATTCCTGCTTGGGACAATGGAATAGTTCTAGAAATGGAAATGCTGATGGTTGTGCATCACTGAGATTCTATTCAATGCCCCTAAGAGTTACATAGTAAGGTGTATTTATCCTGATAACTGGTGTGTTTCATCTACTTTATCACAACTTTTTAAGCTTTCTGTTGCTATCCAGTAGCAGTCGGAGGTTGAGAAGACAGTTGTAGTCGTGAAAATATACACAAGCACTTCTTTCTGGAAATGCCTGGGTGGTATTGACCTGGAGGCTGGCAGCACTGCACTCTTTGAGTCACTCCTCGAGAAATATTCTAATTAAAACAAAAAACATGAAGCCTGCCAAATGGTGACACATAACTTTAATCCCAGCACTCGGGAGACTGAGGCAAGCAGAATTCTGTGAGTTCGAGGCCAACCTGGTGTACAGAGCAAGTTCCTGGACAGCTAGGGTTACACAGAGAAACTCTGCCTCAAGCCCTCCCATCCCCCACCCCAAAAATTGTGAACATGATCATAATTCCAGCATGGCTCTGACACTGCAGCTGCTCTTGGTTTTGAGATGGTTGTCAATCTCCAGTCAAGGCTGGCCTGCAGCTTGAAATCATCCTGCTGCAGCCCCATGAGTGTGAGAGTTCAGGTTGCCATTCCTGAATCCTGGTATGATTTTTAAAATAATTCATTTAATTTATTTTGTGAGCATTGGTTGGTGTTTTGCCTGCATGTATATCTGTGTGAGAGCATCACATCCCTTGGAAATGGGAGTTACAGACAGTTGTGAGCTGCCATGTGGGTACAAGCAATTGAACCCTGGTCCTCTGGAGGAACAGCCAATATTCTTAACAATGCTCTTCGCCATCTCCCCAGCTCCCTTAATATGATTTTTAAAAGCCAAAGCTTTAAAGGTTGAACTTGACCACAGTGGACTTGTTAAGTAATTTATTACATATTCACATATCTGAGTGCTATGTACATATATATAGCGTTCAGTGTACGTATATTACAGTGAACAGGAGTGTTCCGGTGTAATGCTAATGAAAAAGACACAGAGTTTCTTAACACTGAGCCACTGAGCTCTGGGTTCTGAGGTGTTGAATTTATTAAGTTTTTTTATAACTAAAATTAATGTAAGGTTACTTTGATAAATTTAGAAGGAGAAGAAAAAGGAGGAGGAGGAGGAGGAGAAGAAGAAAGGAAGGAGGAGACCAGGATATATATATATTTTGGCGACTTTATTGTTTGTTTGTTTGTTTGTTTGTAACTGATCTCCGTGCCTGTAAGCTCCTTCTGGATTCTCTTCCCAGATGCTGTGCTTGAGGGCCATGCTGCGCTCTACTTAGGCACTACACGTCGCTGCGATCGCCTCCTGTGTGCAGTAGAGGAACGCTCCTGTAGTCACTTGTGGTTTACGAAAACGCCTGTCTGTTCGCCCTCCCCTAGCCAGATTATTTCAGACAGCATGACCAACTGAGTTACCAGAGCCCCTGCATTATTCCAAGACTCTGTAAGAAGTGCTGTTGATAAAGATGATGCTATTTCCAGGTCCTTCCTTCACAACTTGATCTGCCTAAAAATCATTTTGAAATTCTTCCTTTCCGCCTCCCCTTTCATATCATCTTTCCTCAAGGTACAGGAGAAGGTTGAAAGGCACACTATAAATCTCCTTACCTGTACCTTTGTCCCAAGTTTGTTGGTTTGTTTTTAAATCCCCATGGTAGCAAGGGACAATTTGAATTATTTTCCTGGATCCTTTCTGAAAGAATCCATTATAGTACTTTCTATCTTTCCCTGTCTTGTGTACATGTCTGTGAAGGAAAATACACAGCCTTAGGAACTATCCTATTAATGTCTGCATATATTATAGAATGAGCTAGTAGGAGTGGTAACAATTTCCTTTTTCTAAATGATACCTTGCACACACATATTTGCCATGAACACACGTGGAGGTCAGGGGCAGTTCTTTCAAGCATGTCATCACTGGGATCAAAGTCAGGTCATCAGGGTCATCGGGCTTATGCATCTTGCTGGCCAAGGATGCCTGTTCCTTATTTATTTATTTATCTATCTATCTATCTATTTATTTATTTATTTATTTATTTGTTTGGTTTTTAGTTTTTTTCAAGACAGGGTTTCTCTGTGTAGCCTTGGCTGTCCTGGACTTGCTTTGTAGACCAGGCTGGCCTCGAACTCACAGAGATCTGCCTGCCTCCGCCTCCCAGAGAGCTGGGATTGCAGGTGCGCACCACTGCACCCACCTTTTTCGGAAGCCTGCACTGCAGGAAGACTCACATGAAAGTAAGTAACAAAGTCTTAAGGAAATACCCAGCACTAGGTGCATGCCAGCGGAAGAGTGTCCACCTAGTGTGTGCAGGGCTGGGACTGAGAACCCGGAGCTGCCAGAAAAGAAATGGACGGGAAGGATATAGAAGAACAAATAAGCTCCCTGGTCTCTTGTTTTGAACATAAACACTTTATTTTTCAGTCTTCCTAATATTCAATAACATAGAATATGTTGTTCATCTGAAAAGAGATGTGTAGGCTTAGATTCTTTTTAAACACCTACTTTATTTAAGGTTCTTTAATGCCTCTACCTCCCTTCCATCCCTCCCTCCACCACGTTAAGTATGGGATTAGTAGGGAAAGGGGCTGTAGACCTTTTTTTGCTGTTTCCCGCTGATTTGGGTCACTGGGTTCTTCAGGGATATAACAGTCTCTGTAGTTAGGATACCAGCAGTCCAGTCAAACAGCAAAACACAGCAGCAACAGCAAACAACAATAACAGCAAAAGCAGTGATACCACTCAGCAAAAGCAGCCAAACTCCACCCAAACAGCATGAGTCCACTGAAGAGGCAAAGCTCCTCCAAAGCAGCAAGAAAATTTCTCTGGAGTGTTTTCTCTCTGTGAAAACCAGCAAAGCCATGCACACTGTTGCTAAGTGAGAGATGCAAAACGCCCTGTCTCACTGTCTGTGGACCTCTATTTATCCCTTCTCAGAGTCCACATGAGGATGTTTTCCAGCTCACAAAAACCACGCCCCTCAAACGAGGTAGTTTCCAGCTGACAAACATCAAGCACCTTTACAAAGGACTGTTTTCTTCAGAGGGGTGTGGGGAAGGGAACATTCCCATACCCCACGCTTAGGACCAAAACAAACAACATATTCACATGACACAATTGAGTTTCCAAAGAAATCAGAAACTTCAACTTCAGAGATGCACTTTTGAAACAATTAGTCTTTTCTTTCCTTCTTTTTTTCTTTTGTTTATTTTCTTTGTGAAGGAGTTTCTTTGTGAAACTCACTTTGTGGACCTTGCTGCCCTTGAATTCAGACATCTGCCTGCCTCTGCTTCGGGAGTGCTGGGATTAAAGGTGCGCACCACAACCGGGCTTGGAATTATTAGTTATGTAGATTTAGTTGACTTTCAATTCATAGAGATCCATCTGCCTCTGCCTCTCAAGTTCTGGGATTAAAGATATACACTACCACACCTGACTTCTTTCTTTTTTTTATTTTATTAATTACACTTTATTCACTTTGTATCCCCCCATAAGCCCTCCTCCCCTCCCGGTCCCACCCTACCTTCCCCTTCTTCACACTTGCCCCTCTCCAAGTCCTCTGATAGGGGAGGTCCTCCTCTCCTTTCTTCTGATCTTAGTCTATCAAATCACATCAGGAGTGGCTGCATTGTCATTTTCTGCGGCCTGGTAAGGCTGCTTTCCCCTCAGGGGGAGGTGATCAAAGAGCAGACCAATCAGATTATGTCAGAGGCAGTCCCTGTTCCCATTACTATGTAACCCACTTGGACACTGAACTGCCATGGGCTACATCTGTGCAGGGGTTCTAGGTTATCTCCATGCATGGTACTTGGTTGGAGTATGAGTTTCTGGGAAGACCCATGTTCAAATTTTCTGGTTCTGTTGCTCTCCTTGTGGGGTTCCTGTCCTCTCCAGCTCTTACTATTTCCCACTTCTTACATAAGATTCCATGCACTCTGCCCAACAGTTGGCCATAAGTCTCAGCATCTGCTTTGATAGTCTACAGGGCAGAGCCTTTCAGAGGTCCTCTGTGGCAGGTTCTTAAGTTGTTTCCTGTTTTCTTCTTCTTTTGATGTCCATCTTCTTCTTTTGATGTCCATCCTCTTTGCCTTTCGGGATGGGGATTGAGCGTTTTAGTCAGGGTCCTCTCTCTTGATTAGTTTCTTTAGATGTACAGATTTTAGTAGGTTTATCCTATGTTATATGTCTATATGAGTGACTATATACCGTGTGTCTTTCTGCTTCTGGGACAGCTCACTCAGGATGATCCTTTCCAGGTCCCACCATTTACCTGCAAATTTCATGATTTCCTTATTTTTCATTGCTGAGTAATACTCCATTGTATAGATGTACCACAATTTCTGCATCCATTTTTCAGTTGAGGGGCATCTGGGCTGTTTCCAGCTTCTGGCTATTACAAATAAAGCTGCTACAAACATGGTTGAGCAAATGTCCTTATTGTGTACTTGAACCTCTTTTGGATATATGCCTAGGAGTGGTATGGCTGGATCTGGAGGAAGTACTATTCCTAGTAGTCTGAGAAAGCACCAGATTGATTTCCAGAATGGTTGTACAAGTTTACATTCCCACAAGCAGTGGAGGAGGGTTCCCCTTTCTCCACAACCTCTCCAGCTGTGTTGTCACTTGAGTTTTTCATCTTGGCCATTCTGGTGGGTGTAAGGTGAAATCTCAGGGTCGTTTTGATTTGCATTTCCCTAATGGCTAATGACATTGAGCATTTCTTTAAGTGTTTCTCTGCCATTCAATATTCCTCTATAGAGAGTTCTCTGTTTAGCTCTGTTCCCCATTTTTTAAGTGGATTACTTGGTTTGCTGCTGTTCAGCTTCTTTAGTTCTTTATATATACTGGATATTAGCCCTCTGTCAGATAAAGGGTTGGTGAAGATTCTTTCCCAATCTTTAGGCAGTCGTTTTGTTTTGATGACAGTGTCCTTTGCTTTACAGAAGCTTTTCTGTTTCATGAGGTCCCATTTATTGATTGTTGCTCTTAGAGCCTGTGCTGTTGATGTTCTGTTCAGGAAGTTTTCTCCTGTACCAATGAGTTCTAGGGTATTCCCCACTTTTTTTTTTCTAGCCGATTTAATGTGTCTGGTTTTATGTTGAGGTCTTTGATCCACTTGGATTTTAGTTTTGTGCAGGGTAATAAGTATGGATCTATTTGCATTTGTCTACATGTAGACATCCGGTTAGACCAGCACCATTTGTTGAAGATGCTATGTTTTTTCCATTGTATGGTTTTGGCATCTTTGTCAAAGATCAGGTGTCCATAAGTGTGTGGGTTTATTTCTGGGTCTTCTGTTCGGTTCCATTGATCCACCATTCTGTTTCTATGCCAGTACCATGCAGTTTTTATAACTGTTGCTCTATAGTACAGCTTAAGATCAGGGATGGAGATACCTCCAGAAGATCTTTTATTGGAGAGGATTGTTTTAGCAATTCTGGGTTTCTTGTTCTGACTTCTTTCTTTCTAGTGTGTGTGTGTGTGCATGTGAGCACGCAAGCCACATGTGTGCAGATGGAGGTTGAGAGTGTCACCTTCTGTAGCTGGAGGTACAGGTTGTTGTAAGCCACCGGATGTAGCTGATAGAAACTGACCTCAGGTCCCCTGTAAGAGCAGTAAATGATCTCAACTACTGTAACACTGTAGACCAGGCTGGCCTTGGACTCAGAGGTCCACCTGCCTCTGCCTCCCGATTACACCACCACTGCCCTGCTAATAGTTTTTAAACTGATGAAACTTCTGAAAAAAAAAAAAAATTCCCACGGTCTTTTTAAGGATAAGTTTGCATTATGTGATCAGTACATATATGAAATATTTATTATATTTGTGCTTCTGATTTCTCCTCTGTGAAATAAAGATTACAATTGCACTTCTGGCATAATGGCACATGCCTTTAATCTTAGCACTAGGGATGCAGAGGCAAAGGCAGGTGGATTTTTGAGTTCAAGACCAGCCTAGTCTACAGAGTGAGTTCCAGGACAGCCAAGGCTACACAGAGAAATTCTGTCTCAACAAAACAAAACAAAGCATTGCTTTGGTAAAATGTTTTGTAGGTTGTTAATAGCCTGGCATGGCTGCGCACGCCTGTGGTCCCAACAACTCAGTAGGCTGAGGCAGGAGGATCTCTGTGAGTTCAAGGCCAGCCTGTTTAACAAAGTGAGTCCTGGACAGCCAAGGCTACACAGAGAAAGTCTGTCTCGCAACACAGAACACGTAGACCATGCCTGGTACCAGTCACTGTTCTCCGTGTTGGAAGGCGCCCCCAGCTTTCAGCCCTCCTTTGGTTATACCGACCCCCTCTGGAATGTAACTCAGTCTCCTGGATTTAAAGATCATTTATATGCTAATGAACCCCAAATACATATTTGCAATGCTTCAGACTTCTAGATTAATACTCATTGCCCGCTGGATATCTCTATTTGAATCCTTACCAGTATTTACATTCTACAAATCTAATCCCTGCTTTCTGCTTCTAAGCCCATGCCACATCCCGGCTTTCTCCTGTTACTTGAGGTCAACACTGTCTTTCCAACTGCTAAGGTCTCAAAGCCTTGGAATTAATCTACAGTTTCAGGCCAGTAAAGGCTACATAGTGAGCCCCTGTCTTGATGGTGATGATGATGATAATGATAAAATAAATTGTTTAAAAATCAAGACAAAGAAAAAATTGAAAGCAGTCTAAGTGTGTAACGATAGGAAACTAATAAATTATGTTATGGCTAGATTGTATATAATTTTACAAAGTGTTATGGTTTTTTAACAATTAAACACACAGTTAGTGAAAAATATTATGAAATAGATCAACTTTGCAAACTTTATATATATATATATATATATATATATATATATATATATATGAATAGAGGAAATTCTTAGAAATAATATAGGAGTGGCACATGAGTAACACAAGTCAAGGCTGAGCAGTCACAGAAGAGCCAGGCTACCTCCTAGCAAACTTGTTCAGAGCAGCGGTGCCAGTTCTAATCAGCGCTTGCTGCATCGTTTTACAGGGGCAGCTTCAGCGACCACCTCTTTTGTAGGGTTCAAATGAGCTCACAGAGTATTTGATATTATTAAAAGGGAATCTTATTGAATTCTAACACGGCATGCTTAGCAAATAGGAAGAAAATTCTCCTAATGTTTTTAGGGGCTTAGGCCCTTTAGTCTGCCAGATCAGGATGCTTAGCTGAGCTATTTTTTGAAGTTTCCCAGGAGGTTCTGATATATATTCTAACTTGCTTGCAAGAGTATTTCACAAGAGCAAGATATAAACAGCTTGTCATAGCTGAGCATGGTGGCGCATGCCTGCAATCCCAGCACTAGGGAGGCAGAGGCAGGCAGGCAGGCAGAACTCTGAGTTCGAGGCTAGCCTGGTCTACAAAGAGAGTCCCAGGACAGCCAGAGCTATGTAGAGAAACCCTGTCTTGAAAAACAAAACAAACAAACAAAAGTTTGTAGAGAATATGGCTGTTCTGGCAAGAGATCACATTCAAAGGCCTTCTAGTCTGTGTGATCTGGCTAGAATACAATCAAGCCTTTAATCCAGGAGATAGAGGCAAGCAGATCTGAGTTCAAGGCCAGCGTGGTATAGAGCAAGTTTTAGGTAAAGAAAAGCTTAAGGCCAGGCATGGTGGTACATGACTTTAATCCCAAGCAATGAAGGTGAAGTTAGTTTGTAAGAAAGCACCGTTGTCTGAAGGTGAGGTCTAATTGAGGGGCAGAAAAGATGACAAATCAGGGAAGATTTGACAGAATTGGGTAGGTCCAACTCTCATGAGAAGGGAGGAGGGAAGCTACTTGAGGGTGATGCAGAGGGAAAGAATGGCATTTTTATCGGGCAGTAATAGATGGGTTGCAGAGAGAGAGAGGACTCAGGTGAAGACTGAATGAGCCAGAGAAGGAGAAGAAGCAAGGAGAGTCGAGCAGATTGCTGGAGTTAATGTGAGGCAGAGGCAGGAGGATCTCTGGTTTGGAGGCCAGCCTGGTCTACAAAGTGAGTTTCAAGGCAGCCAAGTCTACACAGAGAAACTCTGAGAAGGAGCCAGAACGGGGGCATGTGCTTGTATTACCAGCTACTGCAGAGACTGCGGCAAGAGGATCGCCTGAGCCTAAGAGTTTAAAGCCTGGGAAACATGGGCATGAGTGGACCCGTATGCCCAGGCCCCACAAAACCTCAAAGTCAAGGAAGTCTTTTTTGCATTTTTATTTTTGTTGTTGTCTTGTTTTTGTTTTCCTGGGTTTCTCTGTGCAGCCCACCTGGCAAACAAGCTTGTGTGTCTTGTTTTGTGTTTTGTTTTGTTTTGACCCATGTGAACTGCCGAAGGTTTCGGGTGCATGACAAGCCTTTGTTTCATCCACTTAGTTCTGGCATAAGTCAAGGAGGTTGAACGACCGCACACTTGATAACAGGAGCACGGCATTTATGGGACTCTAGCTGCAAAACTACCAGTGTGTTAGGACATAGCCACGTTGCCCCTTTGTAACATTAAACAGAGTTTACTGCAAACAATCTTTAGAACGGATGGGAAGCCCTTCTCCTGTGCTTACACAGCTTAAGACTCTCCTGAGTTCCTGATGCTCTCGGGGTTTTTCAGACTGCTTTGGTGTTCGGTCAGAACAAGATGGGGGATGGGAGGCAACAAGTCTATTGCTTTCTGGGAACAGAAGAGCAGAGTAGAAATTACCAACCTAAAAGATGAATATCCAAGATTTAGGAGATTAAGTCCATGTGAACCACGAAGCCACACCTCCTCCCCCAACCTCACCACTGTCTTAAAAAAATTCTCACCAGAATTAAGTTAGTTCATCTCCAAAGATATGTATATGTTCATCACATTTAAAACCTATCAAATGACATACATGTTTAAACAAACAGAAACCCATGTATACTGTATAAGGAGTATGAATAAAAAGAAAATCATTTGTTACTAAATATTCTGTCAAGGCTAAGGTGGAGCCTCTTTCTTAATGTACACAACAGTGCTTTCCCTCCCCTCCCCCCTCATTCCTCCCAGAGGCAGAGTTCGAGTTCAAGGCCAGCCTGGTCTACATAAGGAGTTCCAGGATAACAAAGGCTATAGAGAGACCCTGTCCCAAAGCACACACACATAAAAACAAAACAATGGACACTTGTTTGTCCACACATGGACATCCAAACTACTCAAATAATTAACACTGAACATGCCAAACAGCCTACAAAGATCAGCTGGGCACGTCCGAAGATGTAAGGGACTCAGCTGAGGAGGTGTGACTGCTAGCTTGTCACTGTAAGAAACGCTAACTGGAGGGCAGTTCCCTTTAGTCTTTGGAGGTCAGCCCCTTTCCCTGCTCCCCAGGTCTGCATCTAGAAGGCTGGTCTCCTCCTGGCCTTTGGCCCCTCCCTCCTGCTGTCTGTCTTTCCATTACTTTGGCATCATGTTGTCAGACAGAGGAAGCCTTGGAGTGGAATGTTGTGTCTTACAGGGGAGGGGGGGATGGTCTCGGTCACTTGCCTCAGTTGTTTGGTAAAGTCTCCCTGGTTCCCAGGGGAGCTGACTGTCCTTTCAGTGGACAGAAAAGCAGACAGGACACTGCTATTTCTTGGGCCACTAAGTTTTAACCACACGACCGTGGATGCTCTTCTTCCTCATTGCAGCAGTTTGAGCCTTTATTTCCTATCGTTGATAACCAACAAACCCTCTAACTGCATTAGCACTCTCAGAACAAATTGAAAATAAGTGTGGTTCTTCATGTAAAAAGCCTTCAGTTGCACCTTGGAGTTTAACCTTTTTGTTGCTTTTCAAGATGGGGTTTCTCTGTGTGTGGCCCTGGCTGTCCTGGAAGTCTATTTAAAGACTAGCTTGGCCATTCCTGCTTCTGCCTCCCAAGTGCTGGGATTAAAGGCATGTGCCACCACTGCCTGGCTTAACATTTTATTTTGTAAACACTTATTTATTCATTCACTTATTTGTGGGGTGGCGTGTGCCAACGTGCACACACGCAAGGTCAAAGACAAAGCACAGAGATGGTCCTCTCCTTTCACCATGTGGGTCTGTAGAATGAAAATCAGCTCATCAGGGTTGGCCGCAAGGGGCTTTGTCCACTGAGCCATTTTGCCAGCTGTGAGTGTAGCATTTCCCCGAGACATACAGTTGTCTGTTTTTGGCTTATTACCCTTACCCAAAAGCAATGAATGTTACTGATCCTATATGTGATACGGGAGTCTAGCCATAAATTCTAAAACCCTGATCTCTGTAGTAAGTCCTACCACTTGTCAGGAAGTGCGTCTATTAGCAATTGTGTGTGAGAGAAGGCAATGCACGCCCTCTGGTGGGCACTGGGAAATGTGCAGGTTATTTTCAGCTGTCCCCACAGCCAGGATTTGGCCCAGGTGGAGTACAGGGGTCATAAGTACAGTACTGTCTGCAGAACACTCTTCTTGGCTGGGTTTTTCTCACCTCTTGCTATACAGTGCTGTCCCAGGACTTGCCCACTTATTTGTAAAAGCTGAGGCCCGTAATTCCACCGGATTGGACTGAGTCCTCAGGCATCCTTGTAGCTACCCAGTACAGATTACTCATGAGAGAGCAACATTAGCTACAAAGTGTCATCTGGAAATTCTTTTAGTTATTTTTTGACAATAAATGCAGATAGTGTGTTTTAATCATATTCATCTCCCATTACCCTTTCCCACCAACCCCCATTTCCACTTAACCTTTTATTCCCGACTACTCCTCCTTTGATGTTCTCTGGTTTTTTTAGTGCTACCCTGAGTTCGATTAGGATTGCTCGCTGTATGCACAGCCAGAGATTATTTATTGTTCTTTATTATTACTTATTATTTACAAGTGGCCCCTAGGATGGAAATAATGTCTTCCCCTCTCCCAACTGGAATTTCTATTTCTTCCTTCTGCCAATGTCATCAAATATATTACTTGACTCTGAGCATCTTGAGGCCAAGAAAAGGAGTTCTGAAATACCAATTAAACACAAGAAATTCATTTTTGTCCTGTTTCCTTGAGCGGAGCTATGGATGAAGTGGCCTCCAATGCTGTGTCACAGTCACTTATCCCTTAGCCCCACAGCAAGTCTTACCCCCCCCCAAAAAAAAAGTATTTAATTGGGACTTTTTACAGTTTCAGAGGTTTAGTCCTTTATCATCATGGTAGGGACCATGGCAGCCTACAGGCAGATATGGTCCTGGAGAAGGAGCTGAGAGACTAGTACATCCGGAGCTGCAGGCAGCAGAAGGAGAGGGGGAGACTGGAGCCGACATGGCCTGGGCTCTTGAAGCCTCAAATTACTCACCTCCAGCGACACACTTCCTACATCAAGGCCGCACTCCTAATCCTTGTGAATAGTGCCACTCTCTGTTGACCAAGCATTCAAATCTATGCTCCCATGGGGTTCTCACCCAGACCACCACCTCGGCCCTGCTTGAGAGGGCACTGAGCAGTCTGCACATCATTTACTGACATAAACCACTTTTGAATAATCTTTTCTAAATCACGATATACTTTTCTAAAGTATATCGTATCCTTGAACCTTCAAAACTGTGAACTAAAGAAACATCTTTTCTTTTTTTTTAAAAAAAGATTTCATTTGCTTATTTTATGCATATTAGTGCTCTAAGAGGGCAGTAAAGGGTATAGATGGTTGTGAGCCACCATTTGGTTGCTGGGAATATGAACTCAGGACCTCTGGAAGAGCAGACAGTGCTCTTAACTGCTGATCCATCTCTCCAGCTCCAACATCTTTTCTTTTTAAAGTTAGCTACCTCCAGTATTCTGTTACGGTAACAGAAAACTAACTAGTGAAAACTCTTAGAGTTTACTAATCAAAGACAACCAATAAAAAACAGGTCAAGGGGCTCAGGATGCAGAGTGAGTTTTGGGCTTAGGTCCCCAGTTCCATAGCAACAAAAGGCCATGCAAGATAATGCAGCCTACAGTCCCAGGTGTTTAGCTCTCTGAAGCAGGGGAATCACAAGTTCAAGGCCAACCTGACCAACATGGCAACTTCTTTGTCTCTTATTTAAAAAAAAATAAGCTAAATCTGAATAAACCTTTATCCAGTGGAGAAGGTAGTTAGGTAACCAGCAAGCCCTGCCTGTGATTCTAAGTACCTTTGGTGGTTAGAAAGTTACAAATCAAAACCACAGGAACAATGAGGGTGTTGTGGGTTACATATATTTATTATTGATTTATCTTTTGGTTAAGCTGTGGTTATTCCTAAACAAGCTGTATACCCAAATCACCACACAGAGACTAAGATTTATTTAATTAACCTAGAGCACAATGCTGGGCAATAGTTATTCCATCCTAAACCTCCAAGCCTGCATAGTTTCCTACCATTCAGATTTTGCCCGTTATACTTGCTTTTAGTCATACCTAAGGTCTGGTCCATCTCTCCACGTGGTTCCAAGACCTCTCCTGTGGATTCTCTGCTCCCACCTCCTTCTCGATTCCTTCTTCTTCCTCCCACTGGGGACCAGGATGTCCCACCCTAGCTTCTCCATTGCTCAGCCTCGTGGCTGGTTGTTTTATTGGGAGTTTAGAGAACAAATGGTGTCATGTTTATACAAATTTGAGACAGGTGATACTTAGAATAAGCATCACAATGCAACGACCTGATTGAAACCAGATAGTGGGGTAGAGAAATCAGCATTTGAATGAACAAGAGTAAGCTGTATACATTCCAAAAGAACGTTACACCAACACAGGGGGTGGGTATCACGGCTCAGCAGGTAAGCACATACTGCGCAGCTTAGTGGCCTGAGTTTGATTGCTGGAACCCACAGGGTGGAGAGAGCGAACTGATGCCCACAAAAGTTGTCCTCTGACCCGCATATGAGTGTTCACATATATCATGCAAATAAATCAGCAAAATGTAAAAAAAAAAACAAAAAACAAAAAATGTAAAACAATGTAACATGTAAAACAAAGTAACAACAACAACAAACCCTTAAATCTACAGTAAAAGAGGACTTCATTCCACTAGGTTAGTTACACACCAAAACCATAGCCCAATTACAAGTGTTGGTCAGATGTGGAGAAATTAGAACCCTCATTGTATTGATAGTTGGAATATAGATGGAACAACATCCTTGAAAACTGTTTATCAGTACTTCAAAACCGAAAATACAGACTCAACCATGTGACCTAGCCACTCAGTCCCTTAGGTGTCTAAGGGGATTAAAAACATATATTCACACAAATCCGCACTTGTGAAAGCCCACAGTGCTAAGTGATTGGGGCTGTTGTTTTTAAATCTAACCATGAAGGAGAAACTTGGAAAATTTCAGAGAAATAGGATAAACAAATCAAACAAAACCAACCAGCCAAACCTAGTGTACATGCCAGGGTAGCCCTGAAGACCAGAGAACAGTCAGGAATGCGGACAGGGACGGCCAGGCTGACATTTAAAATGGGAGTGAGAACTCTATTTCTCATTGGACTAGTTTTCATTCGAATTGGACTAGAAGCTAATCTGGTTATGTTCTGATAAAGAATCTGTCTCTTTTGTGTGTCTCCTGAGGTGTGGCAGCTCGCGTGAGATGTCACAGTCTTGGACGTTTAAGTGCTTGATTTAGAGCCTGTGGTGCTGTTTGGGGAGGCTGAGGAAGTATGTTATGGCGGTGGGCTCGAGCTTCAAACTCATGTTAATTCAAGCTTGCTGTTTCTTGCTTGCAGTTCAAGATGTGACCCATTAGATTCCTGCTTGAGCCATTATGCCTGCTGCCAGCTGCCTCCATTTTATCATCATTTATTTTTTATGTGCGTTGGTGTTGTGCTTGCATTCATGTCTGTGTAAGGCTTGTGGTACCACTACCAACCCTGGCTTCTACATTCTTTTGTTTGTTTGTTTTGTTTGTTTTCCAAGACAGGGTTTCTCTGTGTAGCTTTGGCTCTCCTGGACTTGCTTTGTAAAACAGGATGGCCTCAGACTCACAGAGATACACCTGCCTTTGTCTCCCTGAATGCTGGGGTTATAGGTGTGTGCCACAGTCCTAGCTGGCTTCTCCATTCTCAATATTTCTTGTAATGAAGAGTGTGCTAGACTAGCATCCCCTTTAAACTCACGTGGAAAGCTTAAAAAAAAAATGCTAAGAAGACACAGCACCTCTGGGATAGATTCTCAGACACTGGTATTTAAATGTTCCTCAAAAGATCTTAAATGCAAAGTTGAAAATAAGGTTCCAAACACAAAAATAAGAAAACAGACCATACAGAAATATATTAATTTCCACATTTATAAACACAGGATTTTTTTTTTTTCCAGCAGGTTATTCATTCCTTCTTAACCAAATTTCTGAGAGCTTTTCCACACCAATTGACTTCAACTTCTGTCTTGGAAAGTTGACTTAGAACTCTTCATCTGGCTTGATTTTTTGTTGTTGTTGTTTGGTATGTGCGGTTGGTTGAAGAACTGCCTAGGGGCTGGAGAGATGGCTCAGAGGTTAGAAACCATGGCTGCTCTTCCAGAAGTTCTGACTTCAATTCCCAGCAACCTCATGGTGACTCATAACCATCTAGAATGAGATCTGGTGCCCTCTTCTGGTGTGCAGATGTACATGCAGGTAGAACACTGTATATATAATAAATTAATTAATTTAAAAAAATAAATAAAGAAGAAAAGCTGCCCAGAATATGGTGAAAGACAACCACAATTAAACCAGCTTTGGTGTCAGCAGTGACTTTTTACATCAAGGAGGTTTTTATATAAAAGAGTGAAAAGAAAAGGGAGATAAAATAGATCTCAGAAGTAGTTAAAAGCATATATGCATAGCGTGTGTATAATAATATGCTATATATTCTATATTATGAATACTATATTGTATGTTACAATAATATTGTAATGTATATTACATTTATACTATATGCAATGTGTATGTGTATATACATTATATATTACATTATATATAGCATATGTATCTATATAACATATACAGTATGCATGCACACATATACATACACATTACCTATACATAGTATATATGTGTGGATGTTCCTGGGGATTGAACCCAGAGTCTTATGCATTTAAGGAAGCACTCAATCATTGAACTACCTGTTTGTAGCAGAGTATATAGCACTTTCAGTAGCAACTACATTAAAATTCAACTTGTAATAAAGATGGTTATCTTGAGTAATTCTCAGTCTCTAAAGAACTGAGCCAGTGGCCAAACAAACCCAGAGATCTGTCCACCTCTGCATACAGAGTACTCCACCATGCTCAGCTCTATTGAGGTTTCTTTTCTTTTCTTTTTTAAGGATTTATTTATTTATAGAATGTTCTGCCTGTATGTCAGAACAGGGCACCAGATCTCATTATAGATGGTTGGGAGCCACCATATGGTTGCCAGGAATTGAACTCAGGACTGTTTTGAAGAGCAGCCAGTGCTCTTAACCTCTGAGCCATCTCTTCAGCCCTTCTATTGTGGTTTCTTAACATGACCAGGTGTTCATTCTACTCTGTCAATTATATTTTTGCAAAACACCTCAGCTCGTATCTGCAAACTGTATTATATAAAGATGCACAAATGATCTGTGTCAAACCTATTTTATTTATATCTTTTCTAAGTGATATCTGGTAGCCCATGGTATCTGAGTATTTTAGAAGCAAATTCTCCTTTTTATTCACAGGTTGACCTTAGAGGTGATGAGAAAATAACCGGTCCTGGCTTCTTTAATTGTTTTCTGTCCTTTCTACACTTTATGGATAGTCTCTTCTCTATCTCTCTGTTTCCAAATATTTAGTTTTTATTATTTGTAGTTATGTGGATGTCTGCTCATGGAGTCAGGTCCCCTGTTTTAGGGTTTTATTACTGTGAAGAGACGCCATGTCCATGGAAAGCCTTCTAAGGAAAACATGGAATTGGAGCTGGCTTACAGTTTGATGTTTAGTCCATCGCCATCATGAGAAGCACGGCAGCATGCAGATAGACATGTTGGAGCAGGAGCTGAGGTTCTCCATCTTTATTCTCAGGAGACCGAGCTTGAGCTTCTGAGACCTCAAAGCCTGCCCTCCCACAGTGTGGTCTTGGTCTTTCTCCAAGACCACAGCTACTGCAACAAGGCCACACCTCCTAATACTGCCACACCCCTGAGCCAAGCATTCACACGCAGCAGTCTATGGTGTCAATCCTATTCATAATACCACATCCCCAGAGCCAGAGTTACAGGCTTTGTAAACCATCTGATGTGGATCCCGGAAGCTGAACTCGTCCACTGGAAGAGCAGCATCTCTAAACTGCTGGTGTACTTCTAAAAAACTCTTATTTACATTTCTTTTCTCTTTTTCTCTCTACCCCACCCCAATCCCTTCAACATCCCAACACCAGGTAGCAGAGAAAAAGGGCTAGTGGGAAAGGGGGTGTAGTTCTCTTTCTTAGCTGCTTCCTGCTGGTCAGGGTCATCAGGTTCCTTGGAGCCAATCCAATCCTCATTTCAGGAGATCTCCAACTTCTTGTTTCAGAACAGCAACTAGGAGCAGCAAGGGGGAAGCAGGAGCACCTTGTTCTTTCTTTTCGAACCACACTCTTTGGGCTCTGGCATTTATTCCCTCTCCAGAGTCCTCAGATTTATACTATCTGCTGCTGGCAAAGACCTTCTCTCACAGCCTGGAGGAAGCAAAGAGTGCTGCTGTGGACCCTCTGAATCAGCCCTACATTTCCACACCCTGAACCAAAACAAAAACTATTTATATCTACAACACTAAGCCAATGAACTATCTCTCCAGCCCTGCTGCTCCAACTCTTAGCCAACGTGGTTGATAAAAATGTAACTGGCAAACTTTTTGGGACAGACTGAATAAATTCTACAGTAGAAAAGAAGTGTCAATGGAACATTTCCTGCAGAAAGTTAAATTCTCTATGATTTGTTCTTTCTCTGTTTCTGTCATGGAAACTTTTTCCTTCTGAGTATCATTTATGTACTCTAGTTGTTTCAGGTACTTGGATCATGTCATGGAACTGAGCAGATAAAAACCAGAATGTAAGAAACCTTGTCCTGTGGATGGGGAAAGCATGCCCACAGGACAAGACAGTTTTCAAAGTGAATTAATTCAGCTGCAGCAGAAACTCATGTGCTGATGGAATGACCAATCTTCCCTGTGTTAGTTGCTTGTCTTGTTGCTGTGGAAACACCTGACAACAAACAACTTATAAGAAGAGGGGTTCATTTCTGTGGTGTTCTACTTTAAAACTCTACTTTATTTGGGGTGTCTAGACCTCAACCTTCCTTCCAAACTCCCAAACCTATGTAGGAGACAGAACATTAGTGGGGAGAGAGGGCCCCTTTACTTTTCCTGGCTGTTTAGGGTCAATGCATTCTTTTAGGGCTCTATACTAATCGACCATCAACTGTAGATGCAGCCAGCAGTATCCTCCAAGATGCTGCACCTTGAAGCACTGCTGTCTGCCTGTCTCCTCCAAATCATCACACCATCCTCTCTCTTGGGTCTCTCCAAACTGCTACTCACTACATGCCAACACTGCATGCCACAACACCACTTCTCTTTCTCAGCTCTCAATTTATATCCTCTAGTCCTAGACCACGCCCCTCTTGGTGCCACACATGGAAGGCTGTTACCAGCTGGCAAAAGCCATGCCTGGCAGAAGACAATTAACAGGTGTGGACAAACTAAAGCCCAACTAAAATCCCACACTTGGGATTAAAATAAAAGTGTATTTACATAACATAATTGAGTGTACAAAGAACCCAAAACTTCCATTAGACATTTCTGCAGACAGTTTTAAAGAAGACAATCCTTTATAGCCAGGAGGGTAGAGTGGCAAGAACCAGAGACAGCTAGCCTCATTGAACTGTCAGGAAGAGGGGAGAGTGGGACCAACCTATTAAACCTCAAGGCTGGACTTCAATCCCTCAATTCCTCCCCAAAGCGTTACCATCTTTCCAAACAGCACCACCAGCGAGGGACCAATTGTTCAAGCAAACACTCTGTCTCAGTTTCTTTTCCTGTTGCTGCAATAAAAGACTCTGACAAAAGCAATGTACAGGAGAAAAAGATTGCAGTATCTGGTTTCATCAACATCATAATCAGGAGGCAGAGAGTGATGAGTGCACACAGTAGCTCAGTTTCCTCTGTCCACTTACACAGTCCAGGATCTTAGCCAGGGAATGGTGTAACCCACTGTGGCTTAGTCTTCCTATCTCAGTCAAGACAATCACCCACAGATATGAGCACAGGCCAGTCTGCCAGGTGACTTTATATTCTGTTGAAAATTAACACCAGTCAGCATAGGCCCCAGGCCAAGTCTCTGGAAAGGACAGGGATGTCTCCCTCTACACAGTCTCAGTCTATCACCTCTGACTTTTACACCATCCAAATAACATCATTCATATTTGGTTAAATATTTAACAGGTGTAATAACTTTAATTTTTTAGATAATTTCAAAATGTTCCTAGATAGTGGTAACAATGAATCACATTAACTATGTATGTATAAGCAAAATGCTTTTCATTATATAGTTAGAGCAGCCTTATGACTTAAGCCAGGAAGAGCGCTTTATTGGTCTGTCTGAATGTCTTAAGGAACAGTTGCTAGATGAACAAGAAGAGGAAAAGCATGGGCTGGAACAAGAAAACCCTACCTCCAAGTCTTTATGTTCTACTTAGTCCCATTAGGTGTTGAGGCCTTCCTCTGTGTTTTCGATTTTATTAGAGAAATACTATATAGTTAAGTCCTACATTGTTTAGTACAGAAAGCAGCAAATAAGGAGGATATGAATAGCTAGGAAAGTATAGAAGCAAAACCAAAGACCAGGAGAAACTTTCCATCAAGTGTAAAACATTCTAAAGTTCTTATTCTGTACATACTAAATAATTGAGAATAGTTCCTGTCTTTGAAGAACTTTCTTAGGCTGTACATAGGTAGGTGCTTACAAGAGTGGGTCAGAGAATGTCACAAGAGAAAGCTACATGGCACATAAGGATAGGCTTAGAAGAACCGGAGGATTTTAGTTTGATGTCCAAAGTGCTCTAGCCTCCATTTCTTGTCAGCCACTCGACGTACCAGTAACCTCGTGAAAATAGGGACAAAAATAGCTTTTGCTATAATTCTTACACATCGCCCTAAATTTTCGTGTTTCTATCATAGAGGCCACACTCCTGTATTAATGTAACAGGAAATTCAGACTCATCCCAGAGACTTACTTGTGCAACCCTGAAGCAGTTCTCAGGGATTGCCTTTTCCTTCCTTATGGAGTGTGATCCAAAGTTCCGCCTCACTGGGTTTTGTGAGAATACTTACAGCTAAGAGAGTACACCAGGACCAAACTTAAGGAGCTTTTATTTCGTTTTGCAAAAGTGAGACTGGTGGCGCTGACATGCAGGACCGGAGCATCGCGCACGTCTGACTCGAGTAGGGTCTGCACACTCTACGAGGCGGGAGAGAGGTTGGAAACCTTCGGCTTCAGCCAGCCCAAACAAGCACGCACCGGAGCGGAAGGGTCTCAGGGCCCAGGTACTCCTAGGCCGTGGGTGGCCTCCGCGCGTCCCCCGGGAGGGCGCGCCGGCGTGACGTCACCACAGCGCGACGCCGCCGGCGCCTGCGCTGCTCCGTCGGACGCTGCGAAGGCGGAGCTTCCCGTGCTGTGGAGGTGAGCGGGCATTCTGTCCCGGCTCTGCGGGCTATTTTTCTGCCGTGGGTCCAGGGAAGTGAAGCGTGGAGACTCTCCCCGACGAGGCGCCTTCCTCGTGGGCTTCCGGGCGGAGACTCAGCCATGCCGAACTCGAGGCCCAGGCCCCGCCGGGGCGCCGGGGGCGGCGCAGGTGCGGCCGGCCGGGAGCGGCTGGTGGCGCGGTCCATGCAGAGCGCCGAGCATTGCCTGGGCGCCCAGGACTTCGGCACGGCATACGCTCATTACCTCCTAGCGCTCAGCCTGGCGCCAGAGCTCAAAGACGACGTGAAGGTGAGGCCTTCCTTCTCAGTGGCTGGCAGATCCTGCCATCCCAGCAGCGACAACGACGAGGTGGCGTGTGTGTCTGTGAGGGAGACAGAGAGACAGAGATAGAATTGAGACTCTTTAAGCATCTCCTACTGTGGAAGTCGATTCCTCTTGGGCCCTCCTGCAGCCTATCTCAATACAGCCAGGTTTTAGTAACAAAAGTCAAAAGTTGTCACACGTCTGTTTCAAAATTCCAGAGGCTCTTTAAATGCGAATGAGACGGGGTAGTTCTTTCTCTCCTACAGTGTCTAAGTTTGCCTTGGAGGCTTTGCATTATTCCGTGTTTCGAAGCATGGCCTGTCCTGTGTCCACTAGATGTCAGTAGCATCTTGTTATTCATAGAAATTTTAGGACCTGTTAGTTTACCTCAGAATATGAAAGTATTCTGCGAAGCTTGCTCTTCTGTGCAGACACCAGTAGAATAAAGGGCCAACACGATTCTTTGCTCAGTCCTAGCTGCTACTTATGTGAATGGAAAGATAAATAGTGGGTGTTGAAAAAAATATAAAAGCCAGGCGCAGTGGTGCACACCTGTGATCCTCCTGGCATTTGGGGTGGCAGAAGCAGGTGGAGCTCTGTGAGTTTGAGGCTAGCCTGGTCTACAAAGTGAGTCCAGTACAGCCAAAGCTACATAGAAACCCTGCCTTGAAAAAAAAAAAAAAAGAAGAAGAAGAAAATACATATAAAATTTGTCCTTGTGTTGGTAAAGTTCTTATCGAGGAAAGACATAAGCCACATCTGCCCTTCCTCCCAAGATCCCAGCAACAGACTAGGTCTGTAGGGGAGCTAATCAGTTCATTGGGCTTACTTGCGGAGGAGAGATGGGGGTTACTTACAGGAGTGTGGGTGCTCCACCTTCAGAAGGCTGCACTGGAGAGCCTTTACCCAGCAGGTACGATTGCTTTCATAGCTGCACAGATGGACTGACCCTCCCAGCCACCTCCCACTGTCTTCCCTGGCTTGTATACACTGGACCAGAGGTTTTCAACCTGCGGTCACTTATCCTGCATATTAAATATTTGTGATTCGTAACAGTAACAAAATTGCCATTATGAGATAGCAATGAAAATAATTTATAGTTGGGGGTCACCACAACATGAGGAACTATTAAAGGGTCACAGCATTAGGAAGGTTGAGAACCACTCTACCCGCGGCTATGCAGTTAGGGCAGTGTTGCATGTAACAGGCGGTACCAGCAGAATATTCAGAGGAGGGTCTCATGACCCTCATGCCTTCTGGGAGGGATGTAAACAAGTCCACCTGCTATGCTCTTTTGCAGGTGGCACAGCTAAATTCCCCTCCAAGATGGCGTTTGTCTGGCTGGCTTGGAGGATAAGCCTGAACAACAGCTAGCCATAAAATGGCCCTGAGATTGATGCTTTGGGTTCCACTTCAAGCACAGAAAAAAAATTAATATGTAAGAATTGCCTATATGACTGGAGATTTAGGAATTGTGTCTAACGTTCACAAGGTCTAAATCTTTTGTAGCAGCACACACCTGTAATCCCAGTGCTTGAAAGGTAGAGGCAAGGAGGATCAGAAGTTCTAGGTTATCCTCAGCTATGAGTTTGAGGTTAGCTTCGTTTGTTTTTTTAAGTAAAAACGAACTGGTAATGACCAACATTCAGTAGGACTTAGTAACTGGTTTGGTTTTATACGAAACAAAGTTGGTATTTCTTTGCAAAAGCCTCAAACTCGTGTTTGTTTTCCTGATACTCTCTGTTACCAATACCCATACTTCAGTCACATTAAACCATATAACTTGTGTTTTAAAAAATTTAAATACGTAAACTATATTTGCCTGTATGTATGTATATGTACCACATGTGTGTAGATATCTAAGGAGACCAGAAGAAGGCATTGAATTTTCTAGGACTAGACTTAGAGCCAGTCGTGAGCTGCTATCTGAGTGCTGGAAACGGAGCCTGGGTCCACTGCAACAGCAGCAAGTACTCTTAACTGTTGAGCCATCTCTTTAGCCCCTTAGTTTTATTTATTTGCTTATTTTTATTGTTACTAGGGACTAAACCCAGGGCCTTAGGCATCCTAGGAAAGTACTCAACCATGGAGCAGTATTTTTAGCTCCCAATCTACTAACCTATGGAACTCTTGAACTAGTCGTGTCATATCTAGATACCTATCATATTATAATAGGATCTCCTTCATTATCCTTGCTTTTCTAGTAGACTGTTGTAATTCAGTTTCTGGTATTAACTCTTATGTGTAAAATTTGTTGACTTGAAAAGTGGAATGCCTAAGCCTGTCTTCTTTCCTTAGTTCAGTGTCATGGATAATGGCCAGAGGGAGATGAGACTGGAGCTAGGGTGACAGTGAGGAGGTGGTTGTTGCAGTCCACCAACTAGCTGTAAGGGTCAAGTTAGGCTGTCATAATATCCATTGTCAGGAAGTGACAGATTTAAATGTAATGAAGTTAGGATATGCTTTTTGACAAAATGTGGGGGAATGCAGCACACGTCTGCTCCCTCCAGAGAGGGAGCCCATGACAGACCAAAATGTGTATACTACCGAAGTCCACCTTGATGAGCCAGTGAGTTTTATTGTGGTTACTTACAGAAACAGAAATGACTTAAAGACGGCTAGATTTTCAGTGCCACCCAGCATGGATGGCAGCTCGCAAAGGCTGAGAATCTGGAGCACACTGCACAGTCTGCAGGCAGCTCAACAGGTTGGAGAGTGTTCTTTCCAAGTGACTCAGTTGCTTTAAACTTCTAGGTGGCCAGTCTGATCTTGCAGGTTTGCTTGTCTGAGTGTTAATTCTCTCTTGTTAATGCTTTCGAGGGAGGGGCCTAGTGACTGTGGTCAGTTAGAGGGATTTCTTGAAGGTGAGTTGTTTACCTTCTGTTTTAAGGAGCTTTCCTACAAGGTGCAATGTTTCTTTCAGGGGGAAACTGTTACAGCTGTAAATAGTGACTTTGAAGTTTGAGATTGAGTACTACCTTTATGTCCTGTGAAGGGAAAGTGGTGAGGCAGTGGAGAACATTCTGGACTTTTAAAGCTTGTTAAATTTCTGTCTACAACATTCTGTGAGAATAGGAGCAAAATTTATGTTCACCGTTGAGCTTTGGTCCTAGTTTTCTTTGCACATTGATTGGTAAGATGACTGGACATCCAGTGGCTGAACAGTGGAGATAAGAGTCTGAGGACCAGAAAACAAGGGTCTTAATTAGGCACATACATGTTGCATCATTAACACATAGGTGATAGTGCATTAGAGATGAATAAGAGGGCCAAGGGCAAAAATAAAACAAAACCAAACCAAAAACCAAACAAAAACAAAAACAAAAACAGAGGTAGGAGAGGGGCAGCTAGGAGTAGATGTTTACAGAAAGACCATACTGCCCAAATCTACATATTATTACCTTTTGTATGGCTTATTTGCTGGCTTCGTCCCTGTTCCATTGCTGTGAAGAGTCATCATGACCAAGGCAGCTCTAAGAGGAAACATTTACTTGTAGGCTTGCTTGCAGTTTCAAAGGTTTAGCTCATTATCACGGTGGGGAGTGTGGTGGCGTGGATAGTGCTAGAGCAGTGACTTAGAGCTACATCCTGATACGCAGGAAGGTAGGGAGGAAGGGGTGGTGGTGGAAAGAAAGAGACAGGCAGACACTGTACCTAGCTTGGGCTTTTGAAAGCTCAAAGCCCACCCCAGTGACATACTTCCTCCAAAAAGGCCACATCTTCTAATCCTTCTAATTTTTTAGGTGATGCCACTTCCTGGTGACTAAGCATTCAAATATATGAGCCTGTGGGGGCAGTTCTTATTCAGACCACCGCATTTGGCAAATTGTACTTACTAAACATTAACAATTCCAAGTCATCACTCCATTCATAGTTGTAGTTCCAGTTGTTGGAATCATCAGTTAGGGTTATATATTCTTCATTCTTGTTTACTAATTTGTACTTCTTTTTCCTTTTGTTTGTAAAGGAAACTTTTCAGTATACACTTTTCAAGTGGGCTGAAGAGCTTGATGCACTCAGTCGAGTACAAGACTTACTTGGTTGCTATGAGCAGGCTTTGGAACTATTTCCTGATGATGAAGTGATTTGCAATAGTATGGGAGAGCATCTCTTCAGGTTTGTAGTGACTTCACTATTAAAAGGTTTGTTGTTTATCAGTCCAAAGCGAGTATAAATTATGAATTAACTTACTTTGTTTGGTTTTGAGAAGGAGTCTAACACCAGCTCAGTCTGGTCTGGAGCTTATGTGCTTACATGATGTTTCAGTCGGAGACTACACCTATATACCACTCTGCCTGAGGATAAAGTAATTTGAATAGGGAACGTTTAATGTGAATAATTAACTCTAACGGGATTGGAGAAGTGAGTGATTAGCTGTTGATAAGGAGAACGCAAAAGAATACAGGAATAATGTGTAAATATGCTATATAGTCTGGCAGTTTTAAAATTAGATTTATTTTGTATGTGCACATGTGTGTGGGTACACGTGTACGTTTGTACTGTGTGTGGGTATATATGCCATGATAAGCATGTGGATGTCAGAGAGACTTGGTTTTTTTCCTTCCAAGAAGTAGGATTGAACTAAGGTTTTCAAGCTTTGTGGCAAGAACCCTTACCTTCTGGGCTATCTTGCCAGTCTATAGCAATTTTATAATCAAGGGAGGGTTTTCCTTACTGGACTCAGATCCAGTCCTTGTTTGAAAAGGCTTAACTGTGGTTTACAGGATGCCAGAGAAGTCACAAGGAAGCCTTCCCAGAAAACTGGTGAATCTGTTCTTTGGAACATGCTAGAAAACCCCTAAAATGGGGAACTATACAATTTGGAGCATACTGTTAATGAAACCTCCACTAGGGCAGTTAATTGCCCATTATTGGATGCTGCTGGTGCCATGCACTTGGCTGCTGTTGCCTCCCCTGCACATAGAGAACATGGTACTGGTTAAGTCCTGAGTATAGTGGAGCTAGAAAGCAAAACTAGCGAAAGGAAGGGGAACCCTGGCCAAGTTGGAAAGAATCCAAGAGCAGTCCTTCAGGCCCTCTGTGAAGTCGCAGTGTACATTCCCGCCGTCGTGGTGTGTCATGTCTGCAGTCTGAGAAGCTCCTTTGAGGCCTAGTACATACGGTTTCTCTTGGAGGTTGTATGCTCAGGTACCCCCTCCATGTGGTGCATCCCCACACAGAGTGAAGCCACAGCTACGTAATCACACTGCTTATGGAATAAACATTGAGGCACACCGAATCAGTCAGCATCGGTTAGAAGGTAGCGGAAGCCTTCGTCACCCTAAGTGCCCACATGCCAGTCAGAGGCCAACCTGGAAAGCAGCCTTCTCCAGGGGTAACAGTCACAGCCCAGGCTGTAAATGTGTGCAGGAGGTTACAGGAGCTGTAAGGGTTAGCTTTGCTTTTGAGCCAGAAAGCTTGAAAGTAATGGGGGAGCATGGGTCTGCCAGCTTGGCAAGTTGCACTTTCGGATGTAAGGACTTTAATAAATTGATTCTCCCTTGATGTATTCCATGCATTTTCGTCTTCTCTCAGACCATTAACGTTGCTAGTAATGAAGTACAAAGTGCCTAAGTGACCACAGAATTTCTCCTAAATCTATCTAGAGTCTGTTAGGTATTGATAATCAACCCAAAGGCCCCTACTTGGCTCAGAGGACTGCAGTGACAGGCCTCTGGAGAAGGGAGTATATACAGTTCTACAGTTGTGACAAAGTAAGTTAACTGAGCAGTAGTCTTCCTTGTTACACACTTTGGGTTAGCATGGTGAGGCTTGTTTACATTAACACCCTGAATTTTCTACTGTGATATGTGCTGTGCGGTTCCAGCATATAAACAACATAGCTCTACCTTCAGGGCAACAAAGAAATAGCATACCTTACATATTTTAATTTTAAACTAAAACACAAGTGCCTACAATTTAATATAGCACTACCCTTTTGTTGGTTCATTTGTCGTAACCACGCCCAGAATGAATAGTTTAAGTTTCTTTAGAATGGGTGGTGGCTAAAGGTGAGAGTGTTGTATTTGTCGTTAATATTTACTATTGATATATTTTTTAGTAAGGCTGCGGTTAATCCTAAACCAGCTGTACACCCAAATCACCACACAGAGACTGGGATTTATTTAATTAACCTAGATCACAATGCTGGGCAATAGTTGCTCCATCCTAAACCTCCAAGCCCACATAGCTGCCTACCATTCAAATTTCCCACATTATACTTGCTTTTAGTGATATCTTAGGTCCAGTCCATCTCTCCACATCCTTCCAAGATTTCTCTCCAAACCTCCGCTCTCCCAGCCTCTGCTCCTCCTCTCCTCCTCCTTTGCCTCCCACTCCTTCCTGTCTTCTTCCTTCCTCTCCTCCCACACTGAACAAGGATGCCCACCCTATCCTCTCCATTGCTCAACATTGTGGCTGGTTGTTTTAATTGACAAATTGCAGAACAAATGGTGGCATGTTTACACAAAGCTGAGACAGGTGATGCTTAGAATAAATATCATAATGCAGTGTACGGATTGAAACCAGAGAGTGGGGGAGAGAAGTCAGCATTTCAGTAAACAAGGGCAAGGTATATACCTTCCAAAAGAACATTATACCAACAGTGAGAGTGAGAAGAATTCTGCTTGTTCTGCCCTGTGGAATGTTTGAGTCGTAAATTACTGATTTATGACAACTGTGTATAGAACTTGATATTAGTAGAATCCTATGTCTCTGGTCAGGGGGTGAACAAAGTGTAGACCAGTTTGAAAGCTGCTGAAGTCCGATGCTGTGTGAGATACATAATAGTCGTGGGCAGTGTGGTCAACCTACAGTTAACTATTTTAAACTGTGACAGGGAGTTCTTTTGAGAAACACTGGTCAGATGACTTTTAGTATTTTCCCTTTGTCTTTTCTTTTGTCTGCTGATAGTCAATTCAGTACAAGTCAATGCCTTGGACACCCCACCTCCCACCTCCTAAGACATCTGAGATGCATAGATAGATCTTTAGAAAAGAATTCTAGAGACTGCTGTCCTCACAGAAAGAGAAGGTTTTGCAAAGGAAGTAGACTTCTCTGGGATCTGGGTAGTGATCAAGGATTCTCAGGTGGGGTTAGTGTGTGAACAGAGAGGCATTGTAACTGGTCACATAGAATGGAACATATTCTGTCTTTTTCCCCATCTAGAATGGGCTTTCGAGATGAGGCAGCTGGGTATTTTCATAAAGCAGTGAAGCTAAACCCTGATTTCAATGATGCAAAGGAGAACTTTTATCGTGTTGCAAACTGGTTGGTGGAACGTTGGCACTTCATCATGCTTAATGATACCAAGAGGAATAGGATTTATAATGCAGCGATCCAGAAGGCAGTGTGCCTGGGGTCCAAAAGTGTTTTGGATATTGGCGCAGGAACTGGAATACTGAGGTTTGTTGTAATTATAATTTTTTAATTATATTTACATGTGTAATGATATAAATTAAACAGGTTCGTTAGCTATCAAAATTGTAGCATTTGTTTGTAAAAGTAGTAATTGTTTCTCATAATAGTGTTAGGGTTTTTTTTTTTTTCTGTTGTTTTCTTTTTTTGTTTGTTTTGTTTTTTTGAGACAGGGTTTCTCTGTTTAGCCTTGGCTGTCCTCGACTTGCTTTGTAGGCCAGGCTGGCCTCAAACTCACAGAGATCAGCCTGCCTCTGCCTCCCTGAGTGCTGGGATTACAGGCGTGTGCCACTGTGCCTGGCTATTGTTAGGGTTATCCATGAAACTATTAGTACTGTACTTTTCACTATGATTTTACTTATCAAAACTTCAAGAAGACTAAGAAAAACTTAGGATTATTGAAATGCTGAATAATGATTTTAGAATATTTTTTATGTTAACAGTCTGGTAGAATCTAGAAAGCCTATTAAGCAAACTCATTGCCAGTTGTGTCTAAATTGTGTGTATGCTGAGGTGGATGTAGTGGCACACGCCTTTCATCCCAGCAGCTGGGAGGCAGAGGCAGGTGGATCTCTGAGTTTGAGGCCAGTCTGGTCCATATAGTGAGTTCTAGGACACCAATGCTATGTAGAGAGACCCATCTCAAAAACAAAAAGCAAAGCAAGATAAAAATATGTGACGCCGTTATTTATTGAGTGATTTGTTTTTAAACAAGTGTACAATTTCATTCTTTTTATTTATTATTATTGTTGTTGAGGTAGAGGTTCTTGGTGTAGCCCTTGGCACTTGTTATGTAGACTAAGCTGTCCAGGATCTCACAGAGATCCACCTGCTTCTGCCTCCCACATGCTGGGATTAAAAGCATACACACTGTACTTGGCCTTATCTTAATTTTTAATTCGCTTATTATTGCTCTGTGTGTTTCTGTGTGTATGTGTGTGTACGTGTGTGTACATGCGCATGCAAGCCTGTTCACCACAGGATGCATGTAGAAGTCAGGTTAATTCTCAGGAGTTAGTTTTCTCCTTCCACTGTAGGTTTCAAGGAATTGAACTTAGGGTATCAGACTTACATGGCAAATGCTTTTACCCATTGAGCCGTCTTGCTAGCCCCAAGTTGTTTTTTTTTAAGCAGAACAAATAATGGTTATATTAAAGAATGGAAGAAAGATCCAGATAAGATAAAAATGTTTGAGGCATCATAAGTTTATTAAAATTGTAAAAAGATATAATGGATTTTTTTTCTTTTGTAGCATGTTTGCTAAAAAAGCTGGTGCACACTCAGTATATGCCTGTGAGTTATCCAAGACCATGTATGAACTTGCCTGTGATGTAGTGGCTGCAAACAAGATGGAAACTGGGATAAAGCTCCTACATATGAAGTCACTTGATATAGAAATTCCAAAACACATTCCTGAAAGGTGTGTTTATAATTCACCAAAATCATTAAGATACCTTTCCATCTTCTTCTGTTAAACAAAACTACTAGTAACATCCTTCTTTTGTGGAGATGCAGATGTCAACTTGTTTAATAAAATGCAGGTTTTTATAATAACATGTGCTTTTAAAACAGTACCAAAGAAATCAAGAAAAATTGGTAGTAACAAATTCTTCTTTAGCATGTCACTTGAATATATACATTTTTGTATGTGTGTGGTTTTTCGAGACAGAGTTTCTGTGTAGCTCTGGCTGTCCTGGAACTCGCTTTGTAAGCCAGGCTGGTCTCTAACTCAAGGAGATCTTCCTGTTTCTGCCTCTGCCTCCTGAGTGCTGGGACTAACGGCATGTACCACCGTGCCCAGTTCAACTCACACCCTAAACTCAGTCCACCCACTTCCTGTAGATGGACAGCATTAGGTAACTGTTTAACATGTGAGTAGTTCACCCTCAGCAGATGTCATGGTTTTCTTTTTTCTTTTTGATGTCCTGGTTTTTGTTACTATCCTCAATTAAAATGACTGGAGGTGCAGTTGATACAGTGCTTTGTCTTGTGTCCTCCAAGTGCTATACGCACCATCTTAGAGGCCTGTGTTTGTATCTGCAGTTTCGCTATGGTCAGGAGAGCAGTGGGTCTTCTATCATTTAAAGGACTTTCCCTTCCTTCTTAATGTAACATTTGTGTATAACTCTGCCTATTCCGTCTTCTGACTTACTTAAATGTCGTCGATATGTAAAGAGTTTTTTTGGTGTCCTATTGGTATTTGAACTCTGATTTTTAAGTCTTCTTCCAGTTTTAATAAAATGTGTATGGAATTACACTTCAGTGGTCTTAGTGAGGAAGTTTATCAGACCTTAATGCAGGTATATACTTATTTTATAAAAAACAAAACGAAACCATTGTCCTAATTTGTATTAGTGTACATGGTTACAATAACAAAATCTTAAAGATAGAATTTAAACCATGGGCACATAATTTTTCAGACAAGAGTTCTCCTGGCTGTGGTTGGCTATTTGAGCTTTGTGTCCCCATGTAACCTTCCTCTGCGTGTGAGTGATTATTCTCTCAGTAGGACACTGGTCCTGTTGGATTAGGACTTCATGTTGGTGACCTCATTTAACCTTAATTACTTCCTATAGGCTTTTCAAGTTGTGTGGAGTGGCATGAATCAGAGATTATTTAAATTTATATTTTTCTTATATACTGCTTTTGAAGCAGGTGAAATAAGTTTCAATTTAGACTCTCATTTGTTCGCTTTGACCATAAACAAATTCTGGACTAAGTTGTAAGACTTGATGAAACAATTTTTCATATTCTAGGTATGTGCAGTCATTAAAGTACTGAATGTTTTCTGTCTTTAGGTATAATTGGGTTTATGTATTATGGAAGAAACTCAAGTCCCATTCCTACCCTTAAGAGAGCTACAATCTAGAAATGAGCATAAGGAAAATTTATGACTTTTTTTATGTCTTTGTACTACAAAGTGAATGGTGTTGACAGTGAAAGCTGAAGGAATTCAGAGAAGGAAAAAAGTTGAATGTCTGAGTTTTCTAGAAAGAAAGAATGAATAAAAGTGTAACTCTGGAGTAGGCTTTTGTGAAGACTAGAGAAGTAGTAAGAGCTGCAGATATGTACAGTATAGAAGGCAGAGAGAACTTTTGAGAGAGAAGGTTCTTGACAGCATTAAAGGTTATTTGCATATCAAAAATTGCAAGCTGGCCCAGTGAATAAAGACATTTGTTGCCAAACATGTTGACCTGAGTTCAATCCTTTGAACCCCTAAGTAGAAGGAGAGACGTTTTTCTGATACCCGTATGTATGCTGTGGCATGCTTGTACCCACATAAATAGTGTGTACAGATATTCATACACAAAACAAATAATTTGTTTTTAAAGACAACTGAAAAAGAAGGTTTATGCCAGATGGTGCTGGTGCATGCCTTTAATCCCAGCACTCCAGAGGCAGAGGCAGATGTAGCTCTGTGAGTTTGAGGCCAGCCTGGTCTACACAGCTAGTTCCAGGGATACACAGAGAAATCCTGTCTTGAAAAAACAAACAAACAAACAAACAAACAAACAAAGAAGCAATAACTTCAGAAACTCATTTTGAGAAGTAAGGGTTATTGATGGTAGAGAATCTGTGCTTGTATCACCTACCTGATTGGTTTTTCCTTTTTAATGTAGGGTTTTATGCAGCTAGCGTCAAACCCACTATGTAGTCAAAGGTGACCTTTAAACTTCTGCCTGATTATCTTGCCTTCAGGTCCCAAGTTCTGAGATTACAGACATCAACCACCGTTCCAGGCTGTATAGAGTTTTATTTAATGTTCAGGCAGGGACCAGGAAAGATGTGGGTCCAATTACTGTTAAGGACTTAGGCAGTGAACAAAGTCTGGGAAAATAACCTTTCTATGCCCAGAGAAAAGAAAAAAGAGCTAATGAAGAAAAGAGGTGTCCAAGGGATATCTCAGGATTCAGGGGTAGGTATTAAAATGAAATGTATTAGAAAATTTTACATAGAGATTTTCTATAACATATTTGCCCCTTTCTCTCTGCTTTGACAGCTTTATATAACTAGCATGTCAGTTTACTTACATGTATCTTTAAAACATCATTCTATAGAGTATCCCTAGTTGTAACAGAAACTGTCGATGCAGGTGTATTTGGAGAAGGAATTGTGGAGAGTTTAATTCATGCATGGGAGCATTTACTTCTGCAGCCAAAGGTAAGCAGCGTGAAAACACTTAAATTTGAGTAAGTAGTCATTGTTTCAGGAAGCTAATTGAGCCCTTCAAATGTTTGCAAGACATAAAATGTGTCAGAGTACAACTGTATACCTGGAAAGAAACACAAGAAAAAACATTAGACAATATAATACAACGTGCGCTATATGTACCAGCATGGTTTACAGGTAAGAATGCTACAGGAAGGAAGTCCTATGAATGAACTTATTTGTGGAAGGGCTGACTAAAATTCTTGAGCATAGTTGTAGAAGAGGGAAGTACTTTGAATCTCACAGCTGTGTGGAATTTTGGCAGATCCCTAGAAAAGAGGGTAGTAATGTTAGTTCAGTAATGTTTTGAAGTACTCAGTGAGTTCAGGCTATCTGAGTTCAGCACCCTGAACTCTTGTAGTTCACAAGCCATATGTATATTAAAGTTAATTTATTATATACATTGTATATATTAAGGGACTTTAATAAATCCATTGTTTACAGAAGATGATACACATGTATGTAACATAGAAAAGTAGTTTGTTTTTCAAGATGACTTCTCTTCCAGTGCTAGTTGAACTTGGTGCCTTACATATGGCTAATGTGCTACTGCTGAGCTGCATTTCGAGCCTGATTTTACTTTATTTCTGTTTTTAAGGATTTATTTATTTTTATTTTGTTTTATGTATTGAGTTTGTTTGCATGCATGTGTGCCTTTCGTATATATGTGTATGCCTGTTGGACATGTTTGAGGCTGTTACAGTCCCTGTCATGTTCAGGGACTGTGGGAGTCAGCAGAAGACATCACATCCTGTGGGACTTGAGTTAAGAGAAGCCTATGAGTTGCTTGTGGATGCTGGGAATCGATCCTGGGTCCTCTGCAGGCGTAGCCAGTGCTCTTAACCTCTGAATCATCTTTCCAGTACTTTCTTTTCCTTTTTTTTTTCTTAACTAAGTCATATCCTAAAGTAACATAACTTTACACCCCTCTCTTCATTTTTGTATTCTAAACATTAAACACACACGCATGCACACACATGTACATACCCAACACTGAAAATGCTTTTTAAAGGAAAAATTCCTTAGCCTGTAAATATACGCACTTATGTATAATGTGACTTTTATTATATTTCAGACCCAAGGAGAGAATGGAAACTGTGGAAAGTATGGGAAGGTTATACCAGCAAGTGCTGTCATATTCGGGACGGCAGTAGAGTGTGCGGAGATACGAAGACATCATAGGTGAGTGGTGAGAGAAACACTCTAAGCCGGGTGGTGGCGCTGCACACCTGTGTTCTCACCACTGGCTGGGCAGGCGAAGCAGAGGCAGGCCAATCTCTGAGTTTGAGACCAGCCTGATTTACAGAACAAGTTCCCATACACAGAGAAACCGTGTCTTGAAAAGCTCTTCCACTGCCACCCCCCCCCCCCAAAAAAAAAGTAAGAACACGATTTCACAGGCTTAGTACATGTTTGTAATGTTTAGTCTTATTTTAAGTAGAATTCCGGGATCAAAACCAGCTTTATTTTCATACAGCTTACTGTGTGAGAGGTTTGTGTAGGAAAATATTTAAGTTGAGATTGATTTTAGTTGAAGTTCAAGTAAGAATTTCCAATATGAAGATAAATTTTAATATTGTTTTTCTTGGTAACTTCATTAATGCAATGATTGGGCAGAAATTTTAAATCATCAAAGAAGTATCCTTCCTGCGTAAAGGTAACATAAAAATATTGTTGGAAGTGTTGATGAAGAAAAGAGAGAAAGAAAATCACTCTGAACTGATCACCAGTAAATAGCTACTTCTTGTCTTTGCTGCGAGTTATTCCTTAGTCTTTTCGTTCCCTGTTACAGGGTGATGATAGAAAGGGTTAGTTTGGTAGGCACAGGATACACACCAGACAGATGGGCCTCCGTTAACCAAGTTGGTTGAATGAGAGACAGTGTACTGGTTGACTATCAGCTCTGTGTATGTAAATGTCTCTGTGTGGTAATTTAATTCATTTAAGAATATCAATAAATATAGTTGTGTGAGGCAGTATCCTCAACCCTTTCTACTGATTGTTTTGTGGGTTGTGTGTGGTCGTATTGTGACTTTCACCTTATTGTTCTCATGAGCACTCAAATTCATATTTTGCTTTGTCTATTCTTGTTTTCTGTTAACTTGTTGGAATTCAAAAGTATATTTTGAATATGAATCATTTGAATATATGTTCTAAATATTTTCTTTTTTCAAAGTTTTAAAATTTTTATTTCTGCATTGTGTTTGTGTGTGTGCCGTGTGTGTGTGGTGTCTGTGAAGGCTCTAAGAGGGTGTTACATCTTCTGCAGCTGGAGTTGTAGGTGGTTGAGAGATGGCATATGTGTGATCTGGAACCCACTAAACAGTCTGTCCATTTCACAAAGGTGTTAATTTTAATATAGACTTATGTATCAATTTTTTTATGTGATTATGTATATAATTAAATCTATGATCATGAGTTCTTAATTCATTTTTATGTTTATATTTTCTTGGCTATTAGATAATGATATTTGATAATTTATGAAACCTGTGTTACCTTTTCTTTTTACTAGAGTGAGTGCTAAGGACATTGCTGGTATCTGTTTGCCAACAAATGTGAAATTTCAGAGCCCAGCTTATTCTTGGGTAGATACTGAAGAAACAGTTGAACCGTACACCACTGAGAAGATGAGTCGTATTCCTGGAGGATATCTGCCTTTGACAGATCCCTTCCAGATTATGAAAGTTGATTTCAACAGTCTTCAGGTAAAACAAGAAGTTTACTTTTTACTTTTTTTTTCCCCAGTAAGGGTTTCTCTGTGTAGCTCTGGCTGTCGTGGACCTCGCTCTGTAGACCAGGCTTGTCTTGAACTAAGAGGTCCACCTGCCTCTGCCTCCAGAGTACTGGGACTAAAGGCACATGCCACCACTGACAACTATGCTTGGCTTTGTCTTACTTTTTGAATGTACATGAAGTTCTCCTTAGAAAGAATGATTAGCAGCAAGTTAAAAGTCCAGTGAAAGTGTTCCTTTTCAGTGTAAAGAAAGCTCCCTAGGGTTTGTTGAGAGGGTACTTGTGTGCCTTACATAAGCACAGTGACAGCAGAAGGAAGGTCATGTGTGAGCTCCTCAGATGAACTGCTTGCAGTAATAAGTTCTGCCAAGTTATTAAGTATGTAAGCACAGGGGCAAAAGTTCCAGCCCAGGTCTTTACTTTTCTCTTCGTCATGCTGTCTTCTCAAATTAATGATTTTCCTTGATAAGAATAATAATCTAAGCCCATTAAATCTAATTAAATCTAATCTAATTTAATCTAAATTTAAATAAATTAAAATTGTTAGGGTAGTGGTTCTCAACCTGTGGGTTGCAACCCTTTAGGGGTTGTCAAATGACCCTTTCACAGCAGTTACTTAAGACCATTGACAGGTACTCACATTACAGTTCATAACAATAGCAGAATTACAGTTATGAAGTAGTAGCAAAAATAATTTTATGGTTGGGGTCATCACAGCATAAGGAACTGTATTAAAGGGTCACAGCATTAGGAATGCTGAGAACCTCTGTTTTAGGGAAATACCATCTCATTTCACCAAGGGTTGACGGATTATTGAGATAGAGAACATTTAGGTCTTTTGTCTTGGGATGCTAGGCCTTGGACCTAGAAGCTGGACATGCTGGTCACGCCTCTGCACCACTCGGCTACACTTCCAGCTTAGGGTTTGCCTTTTAAAACCAGAGCAGGCCTGAGTGAGGCTGATAGGCTGATCATTCTAGTTTGTATATTTTTGTATTAGTGAATGACAGGAAGATGTGTGGATAAATGGCCCAAAGATCCCAGGATCTTTTAAATAAAATCCCTGTTTAATGTCTTGTAGAAAGAAGAGCATTTTTGTACAAATGTTTAAATGCTTCTTCTGTGGGGTAGGGGTGTCGTAGACTGTGAAAGAGGCTATTTTAGCTAGAGTGTTTAAAAACACAGCAGATGCTTCCCCTTTGACTTGCCTTCTCTTGGGGTGGTCTGCAGCTGTTTTAGGTTTGCTTTTGTGGATGCTGAGCAGTCCTGTGTTTTGAGGTCATTCCTGACCAGACACAGTGTTCCAGGAGTAATGGGACCTTACAGCTGTTCTTTTAATAGTTTTTGTTTGAATTTTTTCTTATACTACAGACACCCTGTAATAGGTTTTAGTTTTAAAAATGATATGTGCCTGTTTAACACTTTCAAGGAGAAAGCCCCAGTATTACCTTTTAAAAATGTTACCTCCTTTGCCTGCATCACTTTTTTGAAGTGTGTCGTTCCGGGCTTGCTTTTTTTCTGTATGCATGCAGAATAAAAAAGGTTCCGTTGCTTTGCTGCATGCGTTTGTCATTCAGCACTATGTCCCTGGTGTTTTTTTATCAGTAGTGTGTGTATGTATCTGCTATGTGTCTAGTAGTTGCGTGATATTCTTTGATTCACTAACTGCAGGAGAGGACTGAGCTTGGAAGAGGGGCTGTGGTGTGAAATTGAGGGAACTCAGTCAATTTTACAGTCAAGTTATAAAGCCTTCTCATTCTTTTTATTATTTAAATTATTTTTGGCTTCTTAAGTTTCCTAACCTCTGTTTTCTCATTCTGTTTACATTTCTTTTCAGGAATTAAAAAGTCTTGCAACTAGAAAGCCACATCCTCTTACTGTTCCTGCTGTTAAAGAAGGCGTGCTGGATGCTATTATGGTTTGGTTTGTTCTCCAGCTTGATGATGAACACAGTTTGTCCACAAGTCCTTGTGAGGAAACTTGTTGGGAACAGGCTGTTTATCCAGTACAGGCCCTTGCAGGTAAGTATTGTATCATTAAAAACATTTTAGGGGCTGGACAGATGTGGTTAAGAGCACTGGCTGTTCTTCCAGACTTCAGTTCCCTGCATCGACATGGCAGCTCAGAACAGGCTACATCCATAGTCCCATCCAGTGGCCTCTCCTAATGTGCAGGCATACACGCAGACAAGACATCCTTATACATTTAAAAAATGTATAAATAAATACATTAAAAAAATTTTAAAGCAAACCTCTCACCACCAAACCAATCAAATAAACAAATTTTTTGCTTTAATCAAGTAATTAATTGTCAGTGGCCAAAAAGAAAAAAACATAGTTTCTTTGGAGATGAAGTTTTTACAAAAGAGGTGTTATTTAAATAGTTCAGAATTATAAATTTCTTGTTCAAAAGAAAATTTAAATGGCAAGTGTGTAGATAAGGGAGATTAAGGCCAGCTGTGGTATGGCATGCTGTTAATCACAGCACTGTCAAAGAATTGGGAGGTAGGCACATCTCTGGGAATGTGCACATCTCAAGGCCATCCTGGTCTACATAGCAAGGGCGAGGCTGACCAGGGCTACATATTGAGACCCAGTCTCAAAAAATAATAAGAGAGATTAAATCATTCCCCTGGAAAGTGGGGAGAGGAGCTAAGAGTTCCTGGAGGTGAAATTGAAAGTACATATGATCAAGATGTGTTTATGTGTATGAAAGTATCAGAGTAAATAAAAACATTCTATTAAAAACAAAAATACTGTGCCCTGTGTCATATATCCTTAATCCCAGCACTCTGGAAGCATCTGGGGTTAACCAGGGTTACATAGTGAATTAAATATTTTAAATATTTATCTACAAATTTCAAATAAAAATTTCAAAATTACTGCATGTTCCTCAGCTATAACTATCAAATTAATCATTTGATAGTTTCACTTGCTAGGTATCAGTAGATGAAAGAAATACTGCTTTAAAAAAAGTAAAAATGAAACACTTCATGAGCTTGCCTGTCATCCTTGCTCAGAAATTATGCTATTCTTCTCAGTTTTATTCTAATATTAGTATAAGTGCTTCTGAAGTGACTCCTTCATTTTCTTTTTTTTTAAACAAAAATGCCTCCATAAGTTGGGGCTGTAGTTAAGTCTGTGGAGTATTTCATAATTAGTAATTGATGGGGGGTGGGGGGGTGCCATCCCTTGTTCTGGTAGTTCTGGATTCTGTAAGAAAGTAGTTGAGCCAGATGGTGGTGGTATGTATCTTTAAGTACTTGGGATGCAGAGGCAGGTGGATCTATATGAGTTAGAGGCCAGCCTGGTCTACAGAGCTAGTTTCAGGACAGCCAGGGCTACACAAAGAAACAGTCTCAAAAAAAAAAAAGTCAGTTGAGGAAGGAGCAAGCTAGTAAAGCAGCACCCCTCCATGGCCTCCGCATCAGCTCCTGCTTCCAGGTTCTACCCTGACTTCCTTTAATGGTGGACGATGATGCTTTTGGTCTTGGTGTTTATTTCAGCAATAGAAACCCCAAGACAATCAGTTCCATACACATGTACCTACATACATACATATGTATATTTTATTCCTTCCCTTTTTTTTTTATACTGATGAAGACTACTGGATAAAGCCTGGGGACAGTGTGACAATGGAAGCATCTTGTCAAGACTGTTACTTAAGAATCCAGAGTATCAATATCTTGCATCTGGAACATGAAATGGAAGTTATGAAAAGTTTTACGAAGAGTAAAGACTTGTTCTCTCTAGGAAATGAGGCTGAACTCTGTAGTGCCCTGGCTAACCTTCAGACCAGTAGACCAGATGCTCTGGAGCAGACCTGTGTGTTAGAGCCCACAGAGATTGCTTTGCTCAATAACATTCCATATCATGAAGCCTTTAAGATGGCAATGAGGAAGGTGTTGTCTTCACTGGCTCCAGAGAAGCTGTGTCAGCCCATGGATGCTCACTGTCAGGATATTGAAATGAACTCTGGGAGTGGACAGAGTGACAGTGCACTGAGCACCACTGACCCTTTCTATGTGCTGGATGTGTCTGAAGGCTTCTCTCTTTTGCCTATACTTGCTGGAACACTTGGTCAGGTTAAACCCTACAGTTCTGTGGAGAAAGACCAGCATTGTATTGCTTTGGACCTCATATCTGAAGCCAATCACTTCCCTAAGGAAACACTTGAGTTTTGGCTGAGACATATAGAGGATGAAGCTGCTGTGCTGCAAAGGCCCAAATCAGACAAATTATGGAGCATAATTATATTAGATGTCATTGAGCCATCTGGACTCATTCAGCAGGAAATAATGGAAAAAGCTGCTATATCCAGGTAAAACAAAAAACATAAATTTTGAGTGGGGGAGTTTGAGTTAAAAATTTACTAAGATTTTTTTCTTTTTTGGTTGTTGTTTTGTTTTTTAATTTTGTGAGCAATAGGGTTGAGCTGAATGTCTAACCATACCTGACTAACTGCCTAACCATACCTGACATCAGAATTTGCTCTGATGAGGGCATCTAGGCAGTTTTGGGGTAGAGGCTGTTGGTTGTCAGGTTAGACTGTGGTTAACAGTTTAGACCTTTTCTCTCTTGCAGCTTAGTTAATCACCAATAACTAAATGAATCTTCACAAAAGCTATGAATGAAAAGTTCACAAGCTTTCCAGAGTGGGTGAGCACATCGAATGTGGGAGAGTAACATGCCTCAAGATTGGGGGTGGGGAGGCTCTGAGTGTCCTCCCATAGAAAGCTGTTTCTTCCTCTAACCCCCTTTTTGCTACAACGGTCCTGATGATAGCTATACAGGGATTTACCCCACACACCAAGCAGTTACTTTTGCAGCAGACACCAACTGGTGTTCTTAAATTCAGTTCGGTTCTGTTACTGTTGTCTGGAGATAGAGGCAGAACCTAGAGGACAGTTACCAACTTCAAAAGTCAGGTGCATATTGTAGGTTTTCATCTATACTTCTAAACCACCAGATTAACATCAAAGGTTCCCATCAATTTATACAACCCTCTTCAGATTTAGTTGGATTTGCTATAGCAGCTCACAAGACTTAGGAAAATTCTTGGTTTAGCTTAACCTATTTGTTATAGGGGGTGCAGATGAGGAACCAGAAGCAGAGCTGTATGGGGCAAGGTGCATGGAAAGCTACAGAATGTCCACGTCTTTCCAGACTTACTGTGTAGGCATCTTCACATGCTGAGCTGCACAGGAGCTCTGAATTCTGTCCCTTTGGATTGTCATGAGCTTCATTGTGTGTATGGGTATCACTGGGTATTGGTGATAATTTAACCTGGCATTGAAGCCAGGCAGGGGAAGAAGACAGAAAGGCCAAGTCCTCTAGTCACTCCTTATTCTTTCTGGCGAACAAGCCTGGGACTCTAGGAGTCCCTAGCCCCTGGGATAGCCTTGGTATATGAAAGATATACTTAATATTCCTTTGACTTTGAGAAGACTCCTGTTTTAGGAGCTTTGTGCTAAAAATAACAAATAACAAAACAACAGAAAAGCAGGCTAAGGATCAAATATAGTGTTAGTGTAGACACCACTGCCCTGTGTGTATTCTCTGATGGCCGCTTCTGAATGAGTTTGTTGTCTTTTACATTTTTTTTAGATTTATCTATTTTAAGTGTGTTTTGTGTGCGTGTGTGAATATCCACCACATGCATGGCTGGTGCCCAGAGAGCTCAGAAGAGGATGTTGGATTCCCCGGAACTGGACTTACAGACGGTTCTGAACCACCGTGTGGGTGCTAGGATTGAATTTGGGTCCTCTGCAAGAGCAACATGCTCTTAACAGCTGAGCTATCTTTCCAGCTTCCCGTTTCTGAGTGTTAACTCCTTTGTAGTGAGCGTCGAGGTAATGCATTTTTCTTAGTTCTGTGAACCACGTTAGCACATTATCAAAAGACGTCCCCTTTGAGGAGGGAGTTGTGTGAATACCACATGTCCATTAGTGGTTGTGCTATTCTGAAGTGGGCCACTCATGTGGGACTGAACCCCCTTAGCTTGTGTGATATGAGTACATAGTTAGAATGGAGGAATCATAAGCTACTCAGCTGACAGTGGAGAATTAATTTATTGGCTGTATTTTGGAGAAAGCCTCTTTTCAGTTTGGCGTGAGAAGTTTTAATAAATATTGAAAAGCACTTGTTAGGGTAAGAGTCAAGTTTATGGGCTGGGGCTGTGGTCCAGTTGTGGTGAGCCTGCTCTGTATCCTCAGTGTACTACAAAGAGAAACCTAGTATGATGTCAGTGCCTGCTAAGGAATAACAGTCAAATAACAATTTAGTGTGCATTGTTACAATTCTGAGAACTTTTTTTTGAGCTTCAAATTTTGCGAAGTTAAAAAATGTAAATTGACAGAAAATTAACAAGTAAATAGGTTAATCTCATAATAGCTTACAAGCTGATAGGAAGGGTTTTGTTGAGCTGTGTCTCTTTGTTAAGAGTTAAGTCATTTTGCTAATTGAGATTGATTACTGACTTTCTCAAGTTGTTACAAATAGCATAGGATGAGCATACGATGAACAAACATCATAGGATCAGCATAGGAGCAGCAGCATAGGATCAGCAAATCACAGACAGCTCCTAAGCTGTAAAGCATCAGATTGGTAAGGGAAAGTCATCAATTTTTACTCACTGTGTAAGCACATGATCGGATAAGCTTAGAGTAAGTCCTATGTACATGGTTCAATGTAAAAATGGATGTTGCCCTGACTTAGTGCTTCACTCGTTCTTGTTATTGTTTCTAATACTGAGTGTTGAATGTCTTCCTCATTTGCTCCTCACCTTGTTCCAGTAGGGTCTGTAAATAAACACACAGTTTGCTGATTTGGCTAGTCTAATTCTTGAACTTGCCTTGAGCATTCCATTTCTGCCCCCTCAGTGAGTGCTGGTATTGCAGACAGGCTGCTAGGTTACCTGGGTGCCACAGATCTAAGCTCTGTCCTCCATTTAGCCTGCAAGTACCGTATCCACTGAATTGTCTCCCTAGCCCCTAAGTCTTAATGATCTATTTAGGGAAGCTACATAGCAACAGTTTAAACATTTATGCATATTATCTTTTAAGTATGTATAAACTGGGCATATGGCTAGTCTTTTTTTTTTTTTTTTTTTTTAAAGTAAATCCTTACATGTTGAACTCAAGATGATATAGTGTCCACCTCTGTCGTCCCTGCCCTGGAAGTTGAAGTAGAAGATATCTCAGAATACTCAGTAAATACAAGGTTCGATGTTTGAAAATATGATGGACAGGATACTTTCATTTGATCCTAAAGACTTTACTCTGTCTTCTGTTTCTTGTAGAGGAATTTTAATTCTGAACATGGCTGCTCTGGCAAGAGATCACATCCAATGACCTAGGTCTGTGTGATTCAGCTAATAAACCAGTGAGTTGAGAGGAGTTGAGTTTGTGACAGTTGAATTTGTGGAGTTCAGAGGCAGTTTTTATAGGGACAGTTTTACAGGGAGAGATTGAAGAGAGAACAAGTTGAGCACAAGTGAAGACAAAATGGTGAAGACAGAATGAGCCAGAAGATTAGAACAGATTGCTAGAGTTAGTTTAGGCCAAGCAGAGCAATTCGGTGAGAAGCCAGATTGAATCAGTCAGCTTGGAGAGGAGTTTGAGCCAGAACAGCTGAGTTGAACCAGCCAGCCAGAGCTCAGAAAAAAACTAGAAAGGATGAGCTCATTCAGCAGTAAGTCTCAGAGGCTGAACGTATTCTAGGCCCAGATTAGATTGTAGGAGGCTAGAAGCTTCCAGGAGTAGGCCTAGGTTAGCAGATGGAGGCAGTAAGCCTCCGAGATGACAATTATAACAGGAAAATAAACTTACTATAAAAATTTCTGCTTCATTTCATGACTCAGGTATGAAAAACAATACTCCATGATAGTCTAATTACCTTATTAACTCATACAGGAACTGATTCTGTCTTGACATACTCTCCAAATTCTTGTTATAGGAACACTTGGTGCTCCATATGCAGGGAATGCCAGCTTCCCACCAGGCACTTCTCTTCTGCTCACAATTCTCTGCAGGTGCAGCCTGCTTAAGAAACTTTAATAACCACATGCAGTATTGTTACAGCATTTTGTGGGCTAACGGGGGATGAAGGGACATTACGTTGCATTAAGTACAGTTACACGAGAAAGGGTTTTGTTAACCTTTGTCGTGTGTGCCTTCCTAGAATATTTCAGTATTTACACTTGAAGGGCTTAACACTCTATAGTGATTCATTTCCCACTTTGAGAGAAGTCACAGAGTAGTTTGGAGAACTTACAGATACTTTGTACTCTCACGTACTCAGCCATCCACAGTGGAGCTATTGGGAGGCTATCCTGTTTCCAGTCAAATTTTCACCTTGCGTGAGATGCTTGGGACCAGCAGTGTTGTAGCTGTTTACACATAATGATAGCATGTGGAGGAAGCGTTAATCCACATATGAAATTTATTAATCTTTCACATACATCTTATACACAGTCTTAAAGTAGCCTTACAGTATTTTTAGTGTACTTGTGTTTTTATTCATGAAGTCATATATAGAATTTACCACATATTGTATTGTATGAGTGTTCATAAGGTACTGGATTTTGGAACATTTTGATTTCCATGTAGGGATGGTTCACTGTTAATGCTCTCAGCACATAACTAAATATTTATCTTAGCCTGTCTCCTGAGTTAACAGTCCAAATTTGAATTCTTGGGCAATTTTTTCTAGTGGCTTAAATTCTGAGCTACTAGCCAATAATGACATAGTCCGTCAGACTACGTATCATCTACACTTGACTAACTCACGATGCTTAACTTATTTATAATTACAAAACGTAGGGAATGAAAAGGTTTTTAAAAACCATTTACCCTTCTTCAGGTGTTTATTGCAGTCTGGAGGCAAGATCTTCCCCCAGTATGTGCTGATGTTTGGGATGCTGGTGGAGTCACAGACACTGGTAGAAGAGAGTGCTGTTCAAGGAACAGAACATACTCTTGGGTTAAACATAGCACCTTTTATTAACCAGTTTCAGGTAAGTGTCTAGAGAACTGGTTAGCCAAAATGTTGCTGTCTGCCATCTTCTTTGTCTGTTCTTTGAATTTTTACTCAGTCAGTGAATTTAGCTGGATAAAAAGGCAGTCGGTTTTCTGGAGTAAAGAAAGGTCATGGATGAAAATCAACCCGAGTGTTAGAATAACCAAGGATTTTTGTTATGAATACTGGCTAAAGTTTAGATTTTCCTCTGAATTCCAGATTAAAAGTAGAACAGGAAGTTTTAGACTTGTGAGAAAGGGTTGTACTTGTGTAACAAAGAAGCATCCAGAAGACTGTGTCCTTTGCTGGAATTTCTGTTTTGAAACCTTATATTGGCTAATGATTGGCATGGACAGCAGAAGTCCAGGTCTAGGCCATCTGTCTGCAGGTAGCAGGGATGTGTGGAGCTCAGGACGGGGAGGTTAGTTTTGGTTTAAGAATGAGTTAGGATTCAGAAAGAGGGAAAGTGTTACAGGTGTTAGAGGTGAAGCGCATGTTTGTGAGTAAAGTGTGTCTAGGTAGAGTGCACAGGGCAGCCATTTGTGGGGAAGATGGGGTGAAGTGAGGTACTACCATACAAGCTGAAGCTGAATTTTGAAGAGTGGAATGTTGAGTACAGAGTTGAAGGAATGATGTCTGAAGCCTGTAATTAGTAAGCTCTAGAGGATGCCAGTAGGTCTTCCATGACAAAGCCTTCTTGGAATTAATTCCTTTTAGGGGTTGGGGTGGCTAACCAAGCTTTTAGAGTTAGCTTAATATCTCTCTTGTATAGAATTAATAAGGAGAATATACTTATCACAAGGTAGAGACGCTTAAGCTGGAGATAAATGTCATCATCTATCTTTCTTTTGTAATTTTTTAAAAGAATTATGTAGTTTATGAGTGTTGGTCTGTATGCATGTGTGTCTTGTGTGTGCATCACTCATGGAGTCTAGGAGAGGGTCAGAACTGGAACCAGAATTACAGGTGGTTGTGAGACACTCTGGGTGCTGGAAACAGCCCAGGGCATCTGCGGGAGCAGTGAGCACTCGGGACTGCTGGCACATCTCTCCTGTCTTGCTGCTTTATTACCACTTGATCTGATGCCAGCAGTTCTTCAATTCTGTCAGAGTGGACAGTATTACTGGTCCTGCTGGCCTTTTCACTGTATTTTCCATTTCAATGGCCACACGTTCCTTAACAGCTTTAATTTGTGGTCTGAATATTTTCATATAATTTAAGTATTAGAACTTCATCCGCCACTGTTTTTGGATGATCCTGCCGTGGTTAAGTCCCATCTCCTGTGTTTATATAACACTCTACAGTTAGCCCTTAATGCCCTTAATGGTCTCACTTTAGTTGATGACTGCTTTAACTAAGGAGACTCCATAACCTTTCTTGGCAGTTTTATATTTTATAGTCTTTTAACCCATTGCCATAGGTATTGTATCCTCTTTTGTGATAATTGACTACTAGATAACTGCATGAATCAATGAAACAAAATCAGTTGTTAAAAGAATATAGTACATACAGATGGTTATTGAGCACCTACTACATGCACTGTTTTGTTTGTTTGTTTGTTTAATTAGAGCCTAATGTAGCCCAGAGGGCCTCACTATGTAGATAACCTTGAACTCCTGATCCTCCTGTTTCCATCCTGCAAGATCTAGAATTATAGACATACGCCCCATTCCCAAGTTACGTGTATGATAGAATCTTTTTTTTTTTTTTTTTTTTTTAAGATTTATCTATTTTATGTAGATGAGTACTCTATCTGCATGTACTCCTGCTGGAAGAGGGCATCAGATCCCTGTATGGATGGTTGTGAGCCACCATGTGGTTGCTGGGAATTAAACTCAGGACCTACATCTGGAAGAGCAGATAGCTCTTAACCGCTGAGCCATCTCTCCAGCCCTGACAAAAGAATCTTAAAGTAAGAGTTCATTTTGGATCAATTTGAGAAACATGGTCCATCATGGTAGAACATTTCTACCTCTATTAGCCTTTTGTTAAAAATAGGTGGATGAGCAGTTGAAGAAGACACCAGTATTTGCCTCTAATCTCTGCGTTTATACTTGTGTTTGTGTGCACATGTGCGCAAGAGTATATACGTACAGAACTCTGGGGAGCTATGGGGCAGGTCTGTTCGGTCAGACCGTAGTGCCTTTCCCAGCGCCAGTTACCCCAGTTCAGGCATGGCTAGGAGGAAGCACGAGCCCCCGAAGGGGCTGCAAGTCCAGTGTACAGACAGCCTGAAATCCTACCCTATGGCACACTCTCTCCAGGGAGAGTCAGTCATGCGGCCATAGGTGGTAGGCTTTTGCCCTTAGTGTAGCTAATATACCACTGTAGATTGGATCAGAATATTTCCCTCATAGGAGGCTCAACCTAGAAAACGCAAGAATCTGCTATCACCTTGTACATTGCTGCCATCTCTGTGCAAAACTTTTAAATCAAAGGTATGTGATAGGAGCAGGACAATATTAAGAGTATGGCCAGCATGATCAACCTTCAGGGGTCCCCACATCCTACAGGTAGAACCATGAACAATTTAGCAGGTAGGTAGCTAAACCAGAGATGATGGGCCTGGAGACATCAAGTTGTCTCTGGCCACTACCATAGACAGCAAGGCAGGGAGATCCCAGGAAAGAATCCACATCCATGCAAAGTATTGTTCTGCTATAGCCAGTGAGAAGACCCCTTAAAACTGTGAGCTTGACAGGGAAATTAATAATCTTTTTTTAAAAATTATTTTTGTTTTTATATTAATTACAGTTTATTATTTACTTTAATAATCTTTTTTAAAGATTTTTTTTTAAATTCATTTTAGTTACTTAATGTAGATGAGTGCTCTATCTGCATGTACACCTTCACAGAAGAGGGCACCAGATCTCACTATAGATGGTTATGAGTCACCATGTGGTTGCTGGGAATTGAACTCAAGACCTTTAGAAGAGCAGACAGTGCTCTTAACCTCTGAGCCATCTCTCTAGCCTGAAATTAGTAATCTTAACAGAAGGCAAAGGGCATTACATGTTTGCCTGCTATGGATAGGAAACCTATTTCAGCTCTGACTATGAAGGGGACTGGTAGGTTGACTCTGGTCAACAAGTACAAAAAATTGTGGGTACTTATAATGGGCATATCAGTTACTGTTGTCAGCTCCTTGAAAAAGCAATATGCCCACAGCCCCTGCCTTTGAGTGCAAGATTAAAGAGAAGGCCCTTCAGACATTTTTGGATCTTCTGAGTTCAAGGAGTCCTAGTCAAAAGACCTATCCTTGCTCTTCTTCAGGATTAGGGCCTGAAACAGGGACCACAGATTCCTCAGTCAGCCAGCTGTTGCATGGCTGAAAGGGGACAGGACCTCTAACTCCAGCATTCCCACTGCAGATGCCCTAGCATCTATGCTGCCATTTCTGATTTAAGAAATGGAATTAAATAACTCTAAACACTGGCCCACTATGAAAATCTCTGACATGCTGTGGGTCCCATTTCATGGGGTAAAGAAGAATCCTTAGGTGGCATCAAAGAGGGTTGTACAGTGGCATGCTCTAACAACTTGTTCGGAAAAGATTATTTTGGTGACTGTTAGGAATAAAACACTTGGGAAGCTAGCCAAAGGCATAATCATTGTACTAATGCAGTGAGAGGTGGTGGCTCCAACTGGAACTGGAGCATTGTATGCTGTTTTAAAAGTAGGAGTTTTATAGACTGGATGTAGAATACAAGACAGTGCCAGGAAGGATAGTGACCATTTGTTGATATGGGGACGCAGCAGCTGAGGGATTAGCTGTATTGTATATAGGAGGTGTCAGGAGGGGTCATTGAGCTGGATAAGGACTCAAAGAAAACTAGAGGCTGAGTATATACATTTGGCAGTCAGTATCATATAGGTGGCATTTAAAACTACAAGAGTAGATAAGATAGAACATTAAGGGTGTGCATAAAATGGTTTGAGAACTGACTTTAGAGAGCTTGCCAGGTTATGAGCTCTAGATTGAGGGTGACAGGCCAGGAGGTTTGGCTGAGGACAGGACAGTAAGGTGTGAGTAGAACTGTAAGGATTTCAGTCCCAGGCAGTGAGAAGTGGGAATGTAGGGTTTTCAGTTACTGGCATAAACAGGAGCATAATGAAGAAGACTAGATTGCCTAGGAGAGCTTGAGCTATAAAACACCATGAAGATTGAACTTAGTGTTTCCCAGAAAGAAAAGCGTCTTCTAAGCAGCTCTATCTTTATTTCAAACAAGGAAGAGGCTTGAAAGTATGAGTAAAAAAGATCCATTGTAACTAAGATCCATTGTAACAACATATCCATTGTAGCATTGTTTTTAAAGTGTAGACTTGGTTCTCTAGAAAAGGATATGTTTTGTTTCTTCAGATTAAGAAGGCATTTTGTTGGGCTTTGTAGGGATTTAAAAGGTGTCTGCCTTATTGTCATGTCAGTTAAGGTTTAGAGATCTTGGCTTCTAATGGAGCAACATCTCCATTGTAACTAAGATTTGGCTTGTTCATTCATCCTGAAAAACTGTTCAGGAAGCTTCATGCCTTAGGTTGATGCATAAAGTAAATGAGGCAATAAAAAGCATTCTGTAATAAGGAGCTAATTAGAGTTTGAGTACAGAGGGAACCTGACTGTAAAAACAACAAAAGTGAAAGTGTACTCTCTTTTCAGGTGCCTATCCGTGTTTTTTTGGATTTATCATCTTTGCCATGTATCCCTTTAAGCCAGCCTGTGGAACTCTTAAGATTAGATCTGATGACTCCATATTTGAACACTTCCAATAGAGAAGTAAAGGTAAGGACAACTTTAGATGATCACTCTTGTCATATAAACCTTTATCTTAAATGAGGAATTTTATATTTACATAGTCCATCATTTCCTTTGAAGATTTAAATCTTATTTTCTAGACAACATGCAAAAATAGAATAAATACTAGTCTGACACTAGTGTTATTATTAAATTTGAATTTGTGGTTAAATGTAATTTTAGTTTTTGTATTCAAATTGATTAAAAAGAGAAAGAAGACTTCCACTGTGAAATGTTCAAAATTCACTTTCTACAGGTCCGAATTTGTAAATCTGGACAAGTAACCGCTGTTCCTTTTTGGTTTCACTTGTGCCTTGATGACGAGGTCAGGTTGGACACCTCAGGTGAAGCCTCCCACTGGAAACAGGCTGCAGTGGTTCTGGATAATCCCATTCAGGTGCAGATGGGAGAGGAGCTTGTTCTCAGTGTTGAGCATCACAGAAGCAATGTCAGTATCACGGTGAAGCAGTGAGATTGCAATCAAGCATCAACACAAAGTTTTCCTCTAACTCAGTGAGGTTGTAATCATAAGGTGAATGTATAAAAATCCTTGTAATGGTCACAAATGTTAAAGGGTGGCATTAATAAAGCATGTGGTAAAGGTCTTAGAGTGTAGCATTGTTTTTAACGTGTAGACTTGGTTCTCCAGAAAAGGGTATGTTTTGTTTCTTCAGATTAAGAAGGCATTTTGGTGGGCTTTGTAGGGATTTAAAAGGTGTCTGCCTTATTGTCATGTCAGTTAAGGTTTAGAGATCTTGGCTTCTAATGGAGCAACATCTCCAAGTAGGCTTCTGCAGACTGAGCAGTGGCTGTGAACCAGCTCTTGCTTCTGTTAGATACTCAGTGTACTAAAGAGCAAAGGGCTTAGGAGGCAGTTTTTCCTTCTCTACTTGGGCAAAAAGAAAATTAAACACTGATGGCAAACAAGAGTTTAAAAATGCTAAAGCAGAATTTGTAACTTAATGGGATCTGTTTTTAATTGTTGGTATTATTTTCTGAGTGATCTGAGGGCTTTTCCGAAAGTCCTTGCCCATGTCTGTATCTTGAAGTTCTTTCCCCACTTTTGATTTTTGCTAAGAGTTTTTTGTTCTTGTTCCTGTCATCTCTGTCTATATGTCCCTCTCTTTCTGTCCCTGTCTCCTCTCCTCTTCTCTCATCCTTCTTTCCTCTTTCTTTTCCTTTTTCTCTTTCTTTGCTCCCCTCTCCCTACATTAGTTTATTTTGGACAGGGTCCTGTGTATCTCAGGTTGGTCTCAAATTAGCTACATATCTGAAGATAACCTTTAATATCTGAATCTCCTGTCTCTGCTTCCCAAAGCTGAGATGACAGACACCTGGTTTATGCACTGCTGGGGCATGCTAATCAGACACTTTGGTAAGCATAAGCAGTGCCCCTGTCCCTTGTTTATCTACTCAGAGAGCCAACTCAGCTTCACCGAATCTTTCCTATTTCATTCATTTCTGCCCTCATCTTAATTCTTTCTTTCCCGCTACTGCTTTTGGATTTGGCTTGTTCTTACTTCTTCAGGACTCTTATAGTGCATTGTTATTTATTTGAGAACCTCTGCTTCCCCCCCCCCCAATATGGCCATGTTTAGCTTAGAAATGCTGTTGTTTGTCCCATAGGTATTATTTAGTATGTTATGCTTTCCTTTTGCTTTGATTCTATCAATCTTTTATAGCCTTTTTTATTTTCATTGACTATGTAATATTCAATGGTGTGTTGTTGAATTTTCACAAGTTTATATGCTCTATAGTCTCTCTCGCTATTGACTTTTAGCTTTTAGCATTGTGATCAAAATGAAGTTATTTTAATTTCATGTTTGTTAAGGCTTTCTGTGCTATTATGATCTGTTATGGTCTGTTTTAGAGTCAGCTTCACAGGTTGCCGAGAATGTCTCTTCTGAAGTATTGGATGGACTGTTGTGTAGGTTTCTACTGATGTCTGATGTCATTTTCTCAGGGGTTTATTTTTTGTCGAGCTGACCTGTTGGTGAGAAAGGGGCGTTGGCGTCATCCACTGTACACTGGTGTTCATTGGTGACTTTATTTATTTGCCTGTGGTTTGGAGGGGGGCATGCATGTGCTAGTGTGCACCCGCATGCATGCCTGTGCTGGCTCGACCCTTGATATTGGTGTCTCTCTCAGTCACTCACACTTCACTTATTGCTGAAGCTAGAGAGCACCAGTAATGGCAACTACTCTGTCTAGGCAGTTTGCCTTGGGGGTCCCCGCTCTGCCTCCAGACTGCTGGGGTTACAGGCAAGACTGCATCTGTCTGGCTTGTGGGCTGGGACTGGGGTTCCATACTCCAGTGCTGCTACTTTGGCAAGCACTTTATCTGCTGAGCCTTCTCGGGACCCCCTAAACTTCGACTTCACATTTAGCTGTTTTCATTTCATGAAATGGGCGCACATGTCAGCTGGTGCATAGAATCCAGAATTGCCTTCTTGTTGCCTTTTGACTGTCTGGCTCTGTCAGGAATTAGAACAGTGGCTCTTGGCTGGCTTACAATTCCATTTGTTTGAAATACCTTTTCTATCCTTTCACCCCATGGTATCATCTGTTTAGAGTGGCACATTTCTTGGAGGCAACAAACAAATGGATCTTTATTTTGACCCCAAACTGCTCATCTGTGTTTTTTGATTGGGGGAATTGGGAGCCTTACTGTTCAGAGTTATTGAGAAGATACGTATCGATCGCATCACTTTGAAGTGTTCAGTGTTTTCCTAATCTTCATTTGTTTTACTGCAGTTGCAGCATTTATTTTTTTTTTTTCCATAGCTTCTGTATATGTTTGTTTTCTTCAGTGTAAAAAATTCTTTCCAGTGTCTTCTGCTAACATGGCTTAGCAGTCTTGGGAAAGTTGGGTCTGTCCGTGGCATGGTGTGTACCCTCTAACCCCTCCCCCCTTCAGCAGTGGCAGTTTACTGGGTATCTTAGGGTTCCTATTGCTGGAGATGCCATTGTTAGTATTTAGTCAGCCTGCTTCTGGGTTGTAACCTGTGATGCCTAGTAACCTAGTTGTAACCTAGTTACAACCTAGTTACTAGGTTGTAACCTAGTAACCTGTGATGCCAACATGTGTCCCCTGCCAGGTGGTAGCACCTAGCAGGCGTGTTTCAGTTCCTCCATAAAAGGATCAACCCGCCACTTGGTGGCTCTCTTACTCTCTTGCCTTCTTGCTCTTGAGCCCTCTTCCTCTCTCCAGCTCTCTCCCCTTTCTCTGTCGGGGCAGCCCTTCCCCTCCCATTATCATGGCTCACTCTCCTCTCTCTTCATCTCCTCTTTCATATAATATTATAATATATGTTACGCATCATCATTTCAGCCATGTCTATGGCAGCGCTTACAAAGAAAAGCATTTCATTGGGGCTTAGAGGTCAGAGATCTAGTCCAATTATTGTCATGGCAGGAAACACAGTGGCACACAGGCAGATGTGCTGCAGGAGTGGAAAATTCCACATTTTGATACAAAGGCAGCAGGAAGAAAGTGAGCCACTGCACCTAGCTTGACCTTTCCTTTCCTTCCTTTTCCTTTCCCTTCCCTTTCCTTTCCCTTCCCTTCCCTTCTTTCCTTTCCTTAAACCCTATTTGTCCTCCTTGCTCCCCTTCAAATTCATGACCTTTTCTTCATTGTTATTGTATGCATATGTGTATATACATATATATTCCAAAGTATAAACTGCTTAGTCTATATAATGTTTTTAACCTTTATTTACATTTTAAGGGCTGGCCATTTGGCACTAGACAACCAATTATTTTGTGTTCTTCCCTGGGAAGGACTTAGCCCCAGCTTTCCACAGTTGCCTGTAGTTCTTTGTGTAGGGTTGAGGCCTTGTGGGCTTTTCCTTGTCTAGTTTTGTCTGTTGGTGTTGTCATTCAACTCAACAGTCAGGCAGTAATGTTGGTGAGTATTTGTGTAACTTCTGACACTACTAGGAGACACATAATCACAGCAAACTCCCAGGTCCTCTGGTTTCTACAATCTTTCTGCTTTTCTCTTCTTTAATGTTCCTTGAGCCTTAAGTGTAGGAGTGTTTTGTAAATATAGCCGTTGTGACTGGGCTCTACTACAACTCTGCATTTTGAGTGGGTATATTTTCTATAACTGTCTCTGTCTGTTGCAGAGTTGTTTTCTTGTTGAGGGGTAAAAATTGCACTGATCTGTGGGTATAAAGACAAATGTTTACAGATTTTTGTTAGGGATTATGATGGTTTGGCAAATTAGCATGTAGGTTTTCCTTCCATAATTACTAGCACTAAGTAGTTAGCTAGGTTTCCAGTACTGGGCATAACCCTCTTGTTGAGTAGGTCTTAAGTCTAATTAGAGAACTGTTGTTTACTGCCAAGGTATGTTTGCCAGTATTGCACCCTTTGAGTTATCATTGTCATGCTGGTTATTGATGCGGTTTTGTCATAGCTGTGTAGGACTTTGGAAGCTCTCATGGTGCCTTCTAATTGTGTGATATTCTGTAAGTCACTGCTAAACCCAGTGGTCCAGGGTCTTCTCATCTAGTTTATAGATCTCACATTTGTGTGTCTTACAGAGAGTTGATTTTGGTGTCTGGTGTAAAATATGGGTCTAGTTTCATGCTTTGGTATGTGGAATTCAGATTTTTTTTTCCTGAGATAATTCCCTGATTGCATGCTCTTTCTCAGTGTTCTGGTGTTCACTTGGGTCCAACACAACGCGAACACCACACCAGTGTATAGAAGGTTACTGTAATCAAGCCACTATTGATCAGTCACATGCAGAAGAGTCCTAGTGTAAGCTGAACTGCAACCCGCATGAGCTAGAATGCTGCAGAGCTTTTAAAGCACAAAAATCACAGAAGCCACAATCATCTGGGCCAAGTTAGTTATATTTTCCACCACTCAGATTCAGGGATAGAGGACTTTCCTGGGAACATTGCTTTTTGGTGCACTTACCCTGTTTTCATTGTTTGTTTTGCTCAGCCATGATGGGGCAACCTCCCCAGCATTCATGTCTCAGCTTGCCGACCAGGGTGCTACTTATCCAGGGAGGTCTTGGGAGCTTCAACTTTGTTTGACCCCTATTCAAAATGGAAGTTTTATTCAAAATGGTTTCTGTTGCTTCCTTCTTACATCACTATGCCCACTTGGTGCTCTTGTCAACAATTATTCTGAACTTCCCATTTTGGTCCATTTATCTTTTTTGTTAGCATCACACCTTTTTCCTTTAGAATGTTTTATTTTTATTATTTACAGGTTTGGCTCTTTTGTCTAAGTGTATATCTGTCCACCAGTGTGCATGCCTGGCGCCTGAGGTTAGAAAAAGGCATTAAATTTCCCAGAACTAGTTACAGAGGTTTGTGAACCTCTGTTGATGCTGGGTATTAATTCTGGGTCCTCTGGAAGAGCAGCTAGTGTTCTGAGACAACTTTCCAGCCCACCATATTGTTGACCATTGTAGCTTTGTAATAATTTGTTCTTTCTTAAGACAGTTCTCACTGTTGCTTAGGCTGATCTCAAACTTTGGGCTTAAATGATCCTTCTGCCTAAGCCTCATAAGCTGGGATAACAAGAAATGAGTCATGGTACCCAGCTTGTATTTCAAATCAGGGAGTGTCCAACTTTCCTCAGAAGTGATCTGGCCATTTTTTTCTATTTCTATATGAATTTAGGATTGTTCTTTATCTAAATAATACCCCTAGGATGCTGATGGCAGTTGCATTGAATCTGTATTCATATGAATTGTGTGCACATTCTGATAAGATGATTTATTTTAATTCAGAGGATATCCTTCCATGTATTTTCATCTTCTGTTTCTTTGATCAGCATTTTCTGACTTTGTTTTTTTGCCTAGACCAGGCTGGCCTGAAGTTATCAAGATCTGCCTGCCTTTATGTCCAGAGTGCTGGGTTTAAATGTGTACAGCACTAAGTCTAGCTCAAAAATTTTCAAAACGTTTGTTGTATTTCTAATCAAGCAATTTTTGTTAAAGCATTAAAAATTTGTTTAAAGAATAAGACACAGCTAGACGGTGGCACTACCTTTTTAAAAAAATTTATTTCAGTTTATTTACATTCCAAGGGTGCCCCTTTCCTTCCCTCCTCCCAGATCCCCCTTTCCCTTCCCCTCTCCCTTTTTCCCCAAGAAAAGGGGAGCTTCCTTCCCCCAGAGTTTTAATCTCAGAACGCAGGAGGCAGAGGTAGGAGGAACTCTGTGAGTTTGAGGCCAGCCTGGTCTACATAGTGATTCCAAGACATCCAGGGCTACACAGAGAAACCCTGTCTCAAACTAACATAAGAAAAAGACACATTAAGAGTCTGAGAGTTTAAAGTATAATTATGTAAAGTTAAATGGCACATGATTGGGATTACATTAAATTCAATTAATCTGAAGTTTATATTTACATTTTCAGTAAATATATTTACATTTGCATTGCACTCATGCAGTGGTAAGAAGCACTGGTTTTTGTTTTTAAATGTCCTTTTGAGAAATTCAAGAGAATTTTGCTAAAGTTGCTACCTACTCTTTGAATATATGATACTTTAACAGTTTAAGAAAGCTAAAGCCTAGGAAATTTAAATAATATTTGTGATATACAAAACATATACAAATATATATATATATATGTATACTGACATGTACATATGTGTGTATTATATCTAGTAGTTGTATCTGGGTTTTGCCTATCTTTGAAATGAGGGTTGTGGTAGCTTTAAGGGTCCATGGGTGTTCGGGAAGGCTCCTGCTCTTATGGGATGTCAAATGTGTTGTTACATGGCTTGGCAGCAAAAAGTGTAGCCTGTAAAGGAACCGTGGGTTCAAAGTCTTGACCTTGGCTTGTATCGGAAGACTGATCTTCAGGGATGTTAATCGTGGTATCTTGGTTTATATCAAGAAACTCTCTCTCTTCTTGGATATCACTCATGATATCTTCATATAGGCTGTCTATAGAAAGTGGACTTGGTGAAGTAACTGTGTGTCCAAAGCCTTGGTACAGGCCCACTGGTGAGGATGTCTTTGAACCACCAGAAACTGCACCTTGTGATGATGAAGAAAGCAGGCTTGAATGTTCGGTATGATCCGGGTCTCCAGGAAAACACTTTTTTTTGGGATAACCTCGCATTGTCCTCCCTTTAAGACAATATAAATTTATTAGCAAACAGTTATTTTTACCATTCTAAACATACTCTAAAAATGGCTTTCCCCTTTGTTTTCCCTGAATTTGAAGAACCTACACCATGGTACTTTAAATATTTTCTTATTTCTTAAATAACTACTGAGTGGCCATGGTAGGAGAAATACAATAACCTACATATTAGGACTAGAGGCAGTACTGCAGTCGGTAAAGCGGTTGTCACACAAACACAAAGCACCTGAGTTTAGTCCTCAGCATAGGTAAAAAGCCTGGCATGGTTTTGTGTTGCTTTTGGTCAGAGACAGGAGGATCCCTGGGCCTCTCTGGCCAGCCATCCTCCTAGCTGAGTCTGTGAGCCCCTGGGCAGTGAGAGACCTGTCCTAAAGCCAAGTGGAACAGCTGAAGAATCACATCTGAGGTTCCTCCCTGGCCTCCCCATGCGCGCGTGCACAGACACACACACACACACACACACACACACACACACACACACACACACACACACA
>NW_026590809.1:4805415-4844924 GCF_907164565.1 Psammomys obesus | reverse complement strand
ACACACACACACACACACACACACACACACACACACACACACACACATTAAATAGCTGTTACTTACCGACTCGTCTTACTTGTTCAGAAATATCATCTCTGATATCTGACAAGTCCCACATAGCGAGGAAGGAGTCAAAGCAGGAGCCCTCCTCCGCTTCATGCACGTAGGGCTTATAGGAGAAACTATAATGATGGGCGATTGCCGCAAGGAACATTTCAACGCAGATTATAAAGTCCTACAGACGGTAACAACATCAGGCCTCTTTGGGATTAAATCTAGTTCTCCAAACTAGGTTTAAATAACTTTTTCAAAGTTATTTAGGGTATCAATTTTTTTTTAAAGTTCCAGATTATATTCATTTTTTAAAACTTTTTTTTCACTTCTTAACCTAACGAGCTAAGATTTATATCTCTTTTTCATTTCCTCAGTCAAGTATTTTTCAGTCTGTTAACCAGTGACTGAAAGATAACATGCAGATATAAGTGGACCAGGAACAAATAATCATCAGTTAGTATGTATGGTTCATCTCTCTAGAGTTCCTGGCTCCTCACCACAGTAAGATAACAGCTTGCCCCATTGTTTGCATGTGGGCAGATTCAATGGCTTAACAAACCGTCAAATTTGTTGAGTTCAGACACAGCACTACTTACCTGCAGGCCCGTGGCCACAGCTTCTGCACTTTGCCATTCCCAGGTGCGCCTTTCTGAAATAACGCCAACTTTAACCAACAAAGCAATAAGTACTGCTTGCCTGTATGTCAAGAAAAGGTCAGTGTTTAAATAATGAGAAGATCAACTTGGGGCTGGGAGGTAGCACATATCTGTAATTCCAGTGCTCCTAATGTGAGCTCTGGGAGGTAGCAAAGAGAACCCCAGGAAGAGTGCAGGCCAGCAAGTCTGATATATGCAGAGGGAACAAGTAGGAGACCCTGTGTAACCAGCATTTGCTACTTTGTGGGTTCTTCCTTCTTTCACTCCTTTCCACCCCGTAACACTGGATAGGAGAGAAGGAAAGAAAGGAAAGACATCCCTGAATAAAGTCAGGGGTTGGAATAGGCAACATTATCATTAGACTACTTCTTGCTGATAAGTGGTGTTGAGCTCCTTGGGGCAAGTTTGATCTTCGTTGTCAGGATATCTAATTTCTTATTTCTCCTTTGCACACGACTACTTAACAAACTACAACCAACAGCAACCAATAACTCTGACCCCTCAGGGCCCTAGCATTTATATATCCTCTGAAAAGTCCTCAGAATTCCAAATGTTACATGATCCCAGAAACAATCTGCAGCTGGCAAAATCACACCTCTGCCAGAGCACAAGGCAAATCATAGCTGCTGCGAAGTAGTCCTATATTCCCACACCTGGGATTTAAATGGAAATATAGTCTTTAAATTTTTTTAAATTTTTTCTTCACAATTATTCATTATCTAGCCTGACTGAAGCCCTTCCCTCAACTCCACCAGTCCCACCCCCCCCATCCCCTTTCCCTAGTCTACTGAAAGGTGGAGTTCTCCACTATTGCCATCTGCCCACAGCTTGTTAAGTCTCATCAGGACTGCTTGGATCCTCTTCCTCTGTGTCTTGGCAAGGCTGCATCATAAGGGGCGAGTGATCAAAGAGCAGTCAACTGAGTTCATGATAGAGGCAGTGAAAATATATTCTTATATTTTGTATTTTAAAAGACACCAAAATTCCAGAATTTTCACCACAACCCTGTCTCAAATGAAAGGCAAGGACTGACACCCAAAATTGTCCTCTGACCTCCAAATGCACACAGCATGTACATGCCCCCAATTACACATTAAACACATAAATATCATATAAAAAAAGATTAAAAAATACACAGCTTAGCTGGGCAGTGGTGACACAGGCCTTTAATCACAACAGTTGGGAGGCAGAGGCAGACAGATCTCTGTTACAAAGTAAGTTCTGGACAAACAAGGCTACACAGAGACACCGTGTCTCAAAGAAGCAATTTAAAACAGTTAAGGCCTCAGTGTGTGCCCTAGGATTCCCCACTATCTTGCCTTCAGGGCATATTCCCAATCAAGTTGTGTGTATATTAAATGTACTCATCTTGCCTTACAAAATTCTTCTATTAGCTTCATAAGATGAATTCATTATATATTCTTAAAACTTCATCATTTATATGTATATATCATCTAGCATGTGGGCTCCGGGATGGAATCACTGTCACGCTTGGTGATGGCAAGCATCTTGTCTTGCTGAGCCACCTCACTGACTCTACTGTTTTCAGTTTTGTTTTAACTTCACTACTTACGAGTCGTGTGGCAGGGTGCCAGAGGACAATTCTGTGAAGTTGGTTTTCTCCTACCTTTACATGGGTTCTGGTGGTCAGACTCAGTTTAGGTTGCAGAGCAAGTGCCTTTCTCTGTTGAGCTATCCTGCCAGCCCAGATTATCTCAGCTATGATACTGTTGAGTCCCATGAGCTGCTTCTGAAGAAGACTGCATATGGCATATAGGGCGTATGTGACTCTTACTATCTACCCTGTTACTAATCTAAGACCAGGCCTAGTTTTGCTTTGTATTTTTTGTTTGCTTTGTGACACTGAGGACAGACAATAGGGCCTTGTATGCACTCTGCACACACACACTACCTATCTAAGGGCTGCTTATCCTGCCCTACCCTGTGTTTTAAAGGACACCCATGGATAAACATTTTCCCATGTCATTAAGTGTTTTCTCCCAAGTTGATACTGGTTTATTTATGATAGAATCATAGTTTTAAGTAATTTATTCATTTTGAGATAATGTCTTTCTATATAGTTCTGGCTGGCCTCAAACTTGCTATGTAGACCACGCTAACCTTGCACTTACAGAGATCCACCTGCTTCTGCCTCTCTGGGAGTGCTGGGATTAAAGATGCACACTACCACACCCAACAGAACAATAATTTTAATGATAGTATCAAGATATTTAGCTATCTAAAATTATCTTATTCTTTTAAATGTCATAGTGATCATCTATTTCTTTGACTGTTTAGATACAAGATTACACATGTGGCATAGGCTGGGTCTAGAACTTGTTATATAGTTAGTCCAGGCTGTCCTCAATACTCATAATTTGGGATACTCTTGCCTCACCATGAGTGCTGGAATTAAAGGTATGTACCACTACACATGACTAAGAATATTTTTTTTTGTAAATCTTTTTAAAAACTTTAATGTTTATTTTTTATGTGAGTTTTGCCTGCATGTATGTATGTATATATGTATGTATGTGTAACACATGTGCAGTACATGCAGAGAGCATTAGAACCACTGGAACAGGAGCTGCAGAAGATTGTGAGCCGCAGAAGATTGTGAGCCACCAACCTTGTGGGTGCTGAAAACTAAATCCAGATCCTCTGCAAAAGCAGCCAGTGCTCTCATCTGCTGAGTCACCTTCCCAGTCCTGTTTTTATAAATCTTACAAAAGCTAAAGGAATGGCTTTTTAAAAAAGGTTTTCTTACTTCTATGTATGTGTGTCTGACAATGCAAGCATGTGCTCCATAGGCTAGAAGGGGGCTTCAGCTTCCTTGGAGTTAACATGAGGATCTGAGCTGCCAGACATGGGTGCTGGGGACCAAACTGTGACCTCTGGATAAGCAGCAAACTCTTAATCACTGGCCCATTTCTCTAGCCCCAAAGACTAGCTTTTGTTTTTTGAGACAGGGTTTTTCTCCATGTTGCCCTGGCTGTCCTAAAACTCCCTCTGTAGACCAGGCTGACCTTGAACTCCGAGATCCATCTGCCTCTGCTTCCTGTGTGCTGGGATTAAAGGTGTGTACCACCACCTAGCATATGCCTAACTTTTAAAAGAAGTTAAGTAACAGCACTTTAGTTCACCTCCTATATTAACACTTGTTTTCTTTGCAGTTTGTATTTTGATAGCTCAGGCTGGCCTTGCACTGGTAGTCCTGCCACTCGGTCTTCCAATTGTTGGGATCATAGGCAGGCACTACTGAGCCTGGCATTGTTTTGATATTATTTTAAAATTCTCTTAATCAACAGTTTTTATTGGCATTTATAAAACGAGAACATCCAGGAGAAAGCAGTACTTACCAAAAGGAGACGAAGACGACAAGCTTCACACAGAGAAACTTGCCAACAGGTTGTATAGGGCTGAGTTCTTCCTTGAGCACTTGGTAAAACAGCAGAAGGCAGTACATGGCGAACTAGAGACAAAAGCACCAGTCAGCACTCTGCAGGACAGGAGCTGCTACAGCAGGACCACAGCCTGCTCTACTGCTCTAATGGCCCAGGCAGTACCCAGCTACACTGAGAGCAGGCTGTTCAGGCTTTGCTGCAGATGCTCAGCAGTGAAATTTCTCAAGAGAGATATGTAATGTTTTCTGTAAAGATGTTTCTAAACGTTCACTTACTGGAACTCCAAGCAATAAACAAATGACATGAATGAAACAAAAGGTTTCCTTCAGTCAAAAAAAAAGAAAAAGCAATCAGATGTCAGCTTTTAAACACAAATTACCTACTTACCTACTTTTATAAGTATTTAGATTACTTTTATTAGCTAGTCTCTTGCGTAACATTTACACAACACACACACTGCTTGCTTAATTAATTAATTAATTAATTGTTTTTTAAAGAAAGGATCTCGCTATGTAGCCTTAGCTGTCCTAGAACTTTCTCTGGCCTCAAACTCACAGCCACCTGCCTTTGGCTCCCCAGTGCTGGGATTAAAAGTGTGTGCACAAGCACCCAGCAAATTCTTCCATTTTTATTCAACTCTATTCTATCAATATGCCAATTAGACTTTTTCCCCGTACTGAGTAGGCCTCTGTATTATGTTTGTTTATTTATTTATTATTCAGGAGGCACACAATACATACAGCTACACAGCCATGAAGCAAACTACAGGTCTACATGTAAGTCACTGAATCATTCACAAACATATTTGCTTTGTTTATACTGCATAAAAGTATACATTTAAGCTGCCTAAAATTCCATGTTCAAATTAATATTTTATCTCAAGAAATAGTACCTGATAATATTTAGCAACAGAAATTAATCTAGTACAACTAAAAATACGATTATTTACTCACCAGTTGTGACAAATTGTTTATTATAACCAGGTAGGTCCAAGCATTGGAGAAACTAAAGTTCCCCTCATCGTATACTCCAAGGATTTCACACACCCTGAAAAGTGATAAAAATCAGACAGATTTATGATTAACCAAGTAGACCTACATCTCCCCCCCACCCCCCCCGAGGCAGGGTTTCTCTGGGTAGCCTTGGCTATCCTTAACTTACTCTGTAGACCAGGCTGGCCTCAAACTCACAGAGATCTGCTTGCCCCTGCCTCTCTGAGTGCTGGGATTACAGGTGTGTACTACCGTGCCCGGCTTGTGTGACTTGTCTTTATAAACCAACTAAAGGAGTGTTTTTCTCCTGTCTGCTCTCTAAAGGATGGGAGTCTTGTGGCAGTTCCTCCCACTGTTCACTGTCATGGAATCCAGCTGTATGTAGGGGGCTTTATAGTAGACTAGACGTCCACTATTAACTGGTAACTCTTTTTCCCATGTAAAAACACAAATCTTTAAAGACAGGGCTTCGGGTGGCCTTAAACTCTTTATTCTCTTGCCTCTGTCTTCCAAGTGCTAAGGATTATTTGCCATGAATGACTACGCTTGGCTTCTGTAGTGCTAGGGATTAAATGCTTTTGTACATGCGAGGTAAACAGTCTTATCAGCTGAGCTGCAATATAGTGTGAAGACTAACAATAACAAAAGCCACTGGCAAGTCATACTTACAGAGCAGTTACGGTAGTAATTGGTCTGACCACTGTGTACTGTAACACTCCTAGTTTGCATCTAAAAAGCAGCATTCTGCAAAAGAAAGGGACCATCTCAACTACGCAATGGCATGAAAACATCTCAGCCTCCCAACTAAAATAACTTTGACAAATAATAACAATTATACTTATTCTGCCAATTCTGTTCTAAAATGACAGTAGTTGAAAAACAGAGATGGCAATAAGGACATCTACAGACCATTTTGATATTATTTGATAACTTATTCTCTGAAAGACACTCCACCCCTTAGCTCTATTCTGGCACAACACAGAACAAAAGGAACAGAAGAAAGTATCGGGAACCTGGTCTTTTCCTGTTTCCTACTTCTGCCATGATCACCTTAAACCAACAGGATTAAATGATCTGAATCTGTAAGCCAAATAAAGCTGATTATCTCGGAAGTTTTGGCAGTGACAGAGAGCTCCTTAACAAAGCTCCAGGAGAAACACTGAGGCAATAAACAATAAATTGTGTGCACGTGCATTTACATTGCAGATGCAGCTTCCTTGTGAATGGTTTACAGAGAGATTTAGTTGGACAAGGATTGTCCATCTGAGTGTGGACGGCATCATTCATCTCTGCTGGACAGCTGATGCACCTGCCATATGCCTTTCCACCATAATGGACTGTACCATCAAACTGTGAGCCAAATAAACCCTTTGCTCCTTAAGTTGCTTTTGTTATTTTGTCATAGCAGTAAGAAAGGTAAAGTTCTTTGTGTAAAACAAGCAATCTTAACCTTTTACTTTAACAACATTTTTTAGCCAGGGGCTGGTGGCGCACACCTTTAAACCCAGCATTTAGGGGGCAGAGGCAGGTGGATCTCTTTGAGTCTAAAGCCAGCCTGGTTTAGAGTGAGTTCCAGGACAGCCAAGGCTACACCGTCCTGAAAAACCAACTAAAACATCCACGTTTTAAAGGCTCATTTATTTTCCTTTATGTGTGTGGATATTCTGCCTGCATGTGCACGTGTGTGTGCGTGTGTGTGTGTGTGCATGTGTTGGATCCTGGGAACTGGGGCTATGCGCAGCTGGAACCTCTGCAAGGGTAACAAGTGTTCCCAACCACAGAGCCATCTCTCCAGCCTTTTAGGAAATGGCACCGGCTTATCTTCCTCTACTGTCACACACAAATAAAAGTAGTATTTTGCTAGAACATGGCTATTTTTGCTTTTGTTTAATATTACACGTTGTTTTCCCACCTAGTTTAAGTCTTTTAACTAGCAGTGTGATCCTGTACAAGATCTGTAGGCTCCAATTCCCAAGTGTAAAAAAGATGATTAAATATTTTTTTTCTGAATACATTGATAAACTTTTCATTGGCTGAGCACTGTAAAAATAGCAAAAACCTCCCAACATGTGCATCTTAAAAATGTATCTTGTTATCTTTCAAACTGTACCATGTGATAAACAGGGTAAGTGCTCTGCCTATTGTTTCTGCCCCATTCACAGCACTGTCTTTCGGAGAGCTGACTGATATTTAACAGTTCCGTTTCCGTAAAAACTAAACAAACACATTAAAACCCAAAATACTCACTCCCCCATTGCCCATGGTGGACAGCAGCATAAAGGAGGGAGGTGGTTTTGCTGATCTTTAGCTTCCAGGTGTAGCATCAAGTTTGGGAATCGAATTGTCAGGTAGTTGTTAAGAAATATCATGAAGTTATAGATGACATATGCTTCATAACATTCCCTCCAGGTGTCCACGTATATTGCAATTTTGGGATATTTCAAAGCCACCCACTATGGAAAAGCACAGATGTTAAAGAAGAGCTGTAGCCTAAATAACATAAATTGGTGCTCAGATTCACAGGGTGATAACCATAAAACCTGAGGGATCTTGTCACATAACTGCAGTAAAATCTCTAAAATAACCTGGAATAAGTTTATTTGGGGAGGGAAGCAAAGAATGCTGAGGATTAAACAATGCAAGGCTGCATGCCACCACAAAACTACATTCCAGGTCCTGCAAAACATGCTTTAAAGTGTAATAAACATCTTTGATGTAGTTAAACCAAAAGTGTTTGGGGTAAATAATGAACTTAAAAGAAAAGTTAATTGAGTTATCAAATATAAATTGAAACTAAGAAAAAAATAGGATCACAGAAAATGTTACCGATGACTCAAAAAAAAATGACCGATGACCCCCCAAAAAAATAAAATTGGTGTTTTTGTTTTTTTTTTTAAACAGGGTCTATATAACCCTGGCAGTTCTGGAACTCACTTTGTAGACCAGACTGGCATCCAACTCACAAGAGTTCCCTCTACCTGGGTGCTGACATTAAAGGCATGTATCACCACACCTCACCACACCTGGATAAAGACATTTTCTTTTATATCTAATTAGTAGCTGTATCCACTGTGGAAATTTCTTCACTCTCCCACTACCCTCTTTTTTTTTTTTTTGGTACAAATAAAAGATTTAACTAAAAAGTGTGATAGTGAACAATGAGTATCCTTCTCAAAATCTGCACCCATGGGGTCAGCCACCCTGGAACAGAAACATTTCAAGGGACCCCTGAGCTCAGGTTTGCACTCTGAGCTTAGAGAGATCCTCTTACCTGCACACAGCACTGACAGTCTATCAGGTATCACAAGCCATCTAAATATGAGTTTAAGTATAGGAGAGTTGCATCTAGTTCATCTGCTGATGCTACCCATCTTATATAAGGGACCCAAGCCTCAGCATATTTTGGTGCCTGGGGTGGGAAGGAGTACCCTTCCCACCTAGGGACGGGGATAATTCACAAATTACAGTCTTTAAAATAGTAAGAATCACTAATTGAAAATGTAAGCAACTGAGCAAGGAAAACAGCTAGAAATATTTGAAATGCCTGCATTCTTTCATTACAATCTTCCATCTTCCTTAATGACCTTAAACAAGTGAGCTTGTGGCGCTCGTAGCAGTGCACACCTTTAATCCCAGCACTTGGGAGACAGAGGCAGGAAGCTCTCTGTGAGTTCAGGGTCAACCCAGTCTACACAGTGAGTTTCAGGAGAGCCAGAACCACATATTGAGACGCTGTCTCAAAAAATACAAAATACCTAGCTTTAGTGATGTATACCTTTAATCCCAGCACACGGGAGGCAGAGGCAGGTGGCCAGCCTGGTCTACAGAGTGAGTTCTAGGCCAGCCAGGGATACACAGAGAAACCCTGTTTTGAAAATACAAAAAGAAAAAAGGCGAAAATTTCACTATTAATATCTCTTTGTCAATATTGTGTGTTCATTACCTTATTAAGCATTCTCTAGTAATCATAGTTAAGAGTCATAAAATAGTCAATGAAACACAATAAAATATACTTACACTATCCAAACTATATATTGGAACCATCCAAAGAATCCTATGGAAAGTAAAACATAAACATTTAATGTGGTTTATGAATTAAGTCAGTCAATATCAGCAATAGCAAATGTAGTTAGTCTTGACCTTATGATGGGTTTTTGAAGTTCAGGTTGTGTGTAATGTACCAGATGTTGAAGAATTCCCCACATTGACACAGGTATCGTCAACAGCAGAAATATTCCAGCAATAAACCAAGCTTTAGTGTGGATTCCAACCTTAGAAAACAAAAGAACACATTAGCTTAGATTCTGATATTAAAACTATAAAAATCAATGTCTTTTCATCTGATTACTAATACTGCTTGGTATTTCCCAAATAGTAACAATTTAAAAAGATTTACTGTAAGAAAATTATATGTATGTATGTGTCTGTGTGTGGATATGTGCATGTGTGCGTGTAGTCACCTGCTGAGGTCAGAAGGTACTAGATTCCTTGGAGGCAGAGGCAGGTGGATCTCTGCGAGTTCTAGAACAACCAAAGCTACATATTGAGATCCTGTCTCAGGAAAGAGCAAAAGAACCCTCTTCAAAAACAAAACAAAAACAACAAAAAAACCCATTTACACAGTATCTTTGCCCATTCCTAGCTTGTTACTTGTTTTCTGATTCTGACTCTTGCTTGCTGTTTCTAAGTGAGGGCCCGATTCTGACAACTCATGAAGGCCAAGTGTTCTCACATTGTGCCGTTAGGAAGTTTCATTTCAAACAGTCATAAACCAAGTGACTGGAAAGATAAGTCCCTCCTGTAGTCATGTCCCATAGCACAGTATCACTCTGGCCACTGGCCTCTCTGCCTTAGTGTCCCCTCATCTGTATAAAGAGAGAATTTCCTATATTTTGCATTTCTAAGAAGATTAGAGTTACATAAAAAAATTAAAACAATTTTGGTGATATGCTCATTAGATAATGCCTCTAACCTTAAAAAGAAGTAACACAAGAACAAAATCTTTCCTTAATCTCAGTCCTTTCCACCTATGTGTGATCATTTCTCGGGCTCAAGACTCAAAATACTCAAAACTCATATATTCCTCGAGTCTGTGTTTCCAGCACACATTCCACTTAGACAGTTCGTTTCTGGTTTTGGCCCTTCCAGCTTCAGTGTAATCACTAAGTTGCCAATGACATTCTATTGTGAAAAGTGACAAACAGGGTGGCAACAGCAGACACAAGTGTTCCCCTTGGAAGCCTCCTTCAGCTCACTGACCCTCTTTGTAAATCCCTGTGAAATAGTGCTGCCGGGTCCTTTGCTCTTCTTTGTGTTCTTAATCTCACACATTCTTCTCGTTTGTTTGTTTTCTGAGACAGGGTTTCTCTGTGTAGCCTTGGCTGTCCTGGAACTCACTTTGTAGACCAGGCTGGCCTTGAACTCAGAGACCCACCTGCCTCTGCCTCCCAAGTGCTGGGATTAAAGGCGTGCACCACCATGCCCAGCTTCAAGCATTCTAAGTATGGACCCTGTCTAAAGTCTGGCCACTAGTAACTAGGTTGTGCTCTCCTCATTCATGTTGAAACTTAACCCCTAATGTAAATGGCTGTGTTTGGAGAGAAGGCTAGTAGGAAGTGCCGTAGGTGAAATAAGGTCACTGTCACATTGGGCTGGTGATCTCAAAAAGAGATCTTTCAGTATCTGATTATTCAAAGAGTATGGCCATCTGCAACCTGAGAGGTCCTTCCTCAGACTGCAAACCCCGCTGCCCCGTTATATTTGACTCCCAAATAGTTTTCCAGACTGTGAAAAAAAAGAAAGAAGTCCTGTTAGGAACTCAGATTGATATACATATTTAAATGTGTTCTACGCGTGGGAGTGTAGGTGTGCTTGTGTGGGAGTCAGTTCTCTCCTTCCGCCTGGTGGAGGTAGGGGCTCTTGTTTCTGCTGTTCACGACTCCAGGCCCGCCGGCTGGCAAGCTTCCAGGCAGTTGTTACCATCCTACCGTGGGTTACAGAGATGGAATTCAGGTGGTCAGACTGCTGTGTTAGCTGCTGAGCCATCTCCACAGCCCAGATTACGGCATTTTCTCCTGGCAGGGAGAGGAGTTAAGACCCCACATGTGTACCTGCGCTTTACGCTTTCTGAAGTCTAGACTTGTTTCCAAGTGTATCATCTGACACACCCACCTGCACGTCCTCCATTAAACATGCCTGTCAGAAAGTGAGGGACTTGGGATGTTAGCAGTTTGTACTAAAGAGTAGAAATGGTCTTACAGATTAGTGGCACTTTAAAACTACAGCTAGAGCTCACAATGCAGAAGTCTTCAACAAATGATACATACTTCACTTACCTTTCTATGCAATATTCCAGGGTACTAAGTGAGGAAATTATGCTAAGATTGCTATACCTAAATTTGGGTAGACAAATTTCAAATAACCTAAAAACTTAACAAATGAGAAATGTTATTAATAACGCTATATTGTAGTTATCTTAAACATCTAGATAGCCTATAATTAGAAAATTTTAGTGAATAAAAGGTCCCTAACAAATATGTTTAGACACATTGTTTAAAATATTTTTCCACAATCAAAGGGTGGGCATCTATATGGTCTGTCATAACTACTGAAATAAGTGCTTCTCAATAAAAGTATTTCCTGGTTATTATTTGTTAACAATTCTAAGTTCACTTGATACATATATTATAGATTTATGTTAAGTATCCCGCTAGTATTACTTTACTAATGTCACAACACGACATCAACAAATAATAGAAGGTGGGCCAGAGAGATGGCTCAGCAGATAAGGTGCTCGGCCTCCAACACTGACAACATGAGCTCACTCTTCAGCACTCCTTATGACAGGGGCAGAGCCAACGCCCCCGAGTTGTCCACACTCTGAGTAACTTCAGGCTTGGCAGAGCGCCTGCCCGCCTCAAATGCACAAAGCCCTGGGTTCAGTCCCCAAAGTTGAATAAACAGAAAGGTGGATACACCCATAAACCCGGGACTGGGAATGTTGGAGGTAGGAGGATCATTCTGCTCGGCTACAAAGCAAATTCCCGAACAGCCTGGTCTACATAAGAGTTTATGTCATAAAGAAACAAAGAAAAGATGTAACTTCAAACGTAAAAACAATTTACAAAGTCAAATTCACAGGAATCCTTTACTTCCAGGAAGCCCGCTAAAAGCTTATAAAGTCCATCCAGAACGTAGCTTTCAAGGTAGTTTATTTGATCTGGTCAAGCCCCAATATCTGCAGAGCAGATACGATTTCAAGAATAAAGTTCTTGGTCGGGCGCAGCGGCGCATGCTTGTAATCCCAGCACTCTGGGAGGCAGAGACAGGCGGATCTCTATGAGTTCGAGGCCAGCCTGGTCTACAAAGCGAGTCCAGGAGAGCCAAGGATACAGAGAAACCTTGTCTCGAGGGAAAGAAATTCTTTCTGGGAACTGATGGTTGTGGGCAAAGCAGTTCATTCTGAGCAGCTGCATTAACTGTTTTCTCCGCCGGGTCCCACTTCCACTTGCAGCGGCAAAATGAAATCAGACCGGTCGGTTTAAAGTGCAAAGACGCAATGTTTGCAGACTCCAAGCATCAGAAAGCAGACAAAGGACTCTGTCAACCAGCGTTAGGAACGCGCGGAGGTGCTGGACCCTCTTACCTTCAGTTTCTGGAGTTCCCAAATACACAGAGGAACCGCGACCAGGATGGAAACTACGTAAATAAGTACGAGCAGGGGTCGAATCCATCTCCTCCAGTTGTTCCGATTACAAGCGCAAGGCATTTTCGTAAACGAGCCAGCTCTCAGCAGCCGGGTAAAGGAACCGAACCAAGATTTTGGTAAGTTCTGTTCTTCGGTTGCTTCCTCCTCCGTCTCTCTATAGAGGAAGATTTACCAGGCGCTCGCGCCGGGGGCTCGGCTCGCGGGGCTCGCGGGGCTCGCGGCTGCCGCTCCGGACGCTCGCAGGGGCGGGTGGCATCCTCGCCGGCCCGCCCGCCCGCCCGCCCGCCTTCGGGGCGCGCCTCACCGGGGCGCCGCCCGCAGCGCCGGCCGCACCATGGCCCGCGCACGGCCGCGACCCGGGGCTCCTGCGCTCGCCGCCGGCCGGCTGCCCTCTTCCTGGTTCGACAGGCGAGTCTCCGCCCCCCGGAAGACCGGCCCGGGGCTTCCTCACTCACCCGTCGGAAACTTCTTCCGAGCTCATCTTTGCAAGATTTGCGTCCGCTTCCGTTTCCGTTCAGTTGCTCGAGGCAAATGATTTGCGGGGAGGTTCAAGCTGGGCAAACCTTGTCCGTTAACGCAAGCTATTATGATTGGGCAGCCGCGGAAAAGGGGCGGGACTGTAACCTAGGTTACCGGGGGCGTGGCGAGGGAGCCCGAGGACCGGGGCACCTTCGCTGGCATCCGTGGCTCCGGAGAGTGGCGGTGTGGGACCTGGGAACCCTTCAGAAGCACGTGCCACACCCTTGGGACTCTATTCCGTTTAAAGGAAGTCTTAGTGAGGGGCAGTCACGTGGAGCGGAGCTTGCCTTTTCCTCAGAAGGTCCTCAGTCGTCTTTAGGGCTGGGACCGGAAGCCAGCTGGAAAAAGACCGAATAGGAAACCTTCGCTTGGATTTCAGTCAGTTGAGCGCGTTTAGGGCCTTAAGGAGGGATCTTTGCATAATTTCTGGACGGGGCAGAAGAATCTTTCTAAAAGTAGTTTATTTGGAAGCAAGCGCCAATATGAAATATTCACATTCAAAACTTGTATTAAAACGTCTTACTCTCCCCCTCCCCCCCCCGCACCCACCGAGACAGGGTTTCTCGGTGTAACCTTGGCTGCCCTGGACTCTCTTTCTAGATCAGGCTGGCCTTGGACTCACTGAGATCCTCCTGCCTCTGCCTTCCCGAATGCTGGGATTACAGGCGTGCCCCACAGTGCCTGGCTAGTCTTACTCATTTAAGATTTAAAAAGTCAGCGTTCTGACTCGGAATGCTTTTAGCTGTAAAGGTTTACAGTGGCAAACGAGATCTTAAAGTCTTTCTAAATTAAGGGAGCAAGCAAACACCTGTGTCCTGATTAGACACATGAACGTGGCCTATATAATCATTTTCTGAAATCAAACACTATACGCACATTGTATGAGTTGAACTTCACAAAAGTACCGAATGCCAACAGGAAGTTTTGCGTTTTTCACATGAGAAAAATTTCAAGTGATTAATTTGCTCAAATATTGGCCTGCTAAGTAGCACAGCTTTTCCCTGACCTTGGACTTTGCTTGGTGTTTAAATATTTGCCTTAAACCAGGGGAATTCTGCCTGTTAGCCATTCGGACTAAGATCAGTGGACCAAAGTCTCACAGACATGCAAATGAAATCGTAAATTACTGTCACTCTGTAACCCAGAGCCTGGACTGACCTTGGCAGTCTTTCCCCTATTATTTTATCATCTCCATTTTGGTTTTGAGAGACCAAAGAATTAAAAATTAGTTTTTTGGGTTATTAGATTGAAGTTTAAAGCACAAGCCTGAACAAAGGCCAGACAGGTGGAGACATGTCCAGCCACCTGAGGGGAGGAACCAGCCTTACTGCATTCTTTTCCTACCACTAGAGATAGTGTCTATGAAACTGGCCCAGATCACCCCTCTCCCCTAGGACAGCCAAACAAGGGAAGCCAGACCATTAATGGTTTTGGGGTCTTCCTATAGCCTATCAGGATGACTCTGATGAGCTGACCGACGGTAGCTACGGGGACCTGGGAGATGTTCCAGATCCTGGCGGGGACAGGGCTCCCCCATAGCACTGTAGGGGACACAGAGTTCCAGATTGTAGGGGACACAGGGTCCCAAGCCTGTTTGATAGGCCTAGAAAGTGTGTTGCTCCTACAGAGACAGGAAGTGCTGCCAACATACTAGTTTTGGGTTTTTACCTGCTTGCCTGGTAGAATCTGTTGTTTGGCTTTGTGTTTGTCTGTTGTCTGTCGTGACTATTCTTATTTCTTTGGACAAGACTCAGAGGACGTATAACATGGGACAGACTCCTTCTAAACCCCTAGACTTAATTCTTGCCCAGCCGGGGAGCCCACCGTCTGTTTTTGGTGGACGAAGTTGGGAGTGGTTGACAGAGAGCCCACCTGCCTTGTCTTTGGGAAGGTTGATAGACTGCCCACCTGCGAGTTGGGGAGATTTTTGGTGGACATGGAATCCTACCATCTACCCTCCTCTCTGTGCTGCTTTCAGTTTCCATGGCAGGGAAACCATGGTGGGAGTCTGTGAGGCTGAGCTTTTGGATCTACTTCTGTTTCCAATTGCAAAACAGCTACACGGTTCTTGTCTGTCTTTCTATTTTGTTCCTTGTGTTTCTGTTTCTTCATTTGTATTGGACTGTAACCGACGATATGGGACAGACTGTTAACTCCCTAGACTTTTAACTCTTGCCCATTTCAGGGAGGCTCTGGTCTGGCAGAGTTCTGCCAATGCTCTGGCCTCTGGTCTGGCAGAAAGACAGGCTGGTGTAGTTGGGTGGAGCCCGATTTTGGGCAGGTCACCCCTAATGGAACAGAGCAGAGAGCCCATTGAGAGACGGGCCGCTGTTCCTTTGGTTTATCCTTTCTTTCTTTTTGCATGCCTTGTACCAGTACATTGTTTTCTTGTGTTGTTCTTTTATGGGTTTGTTGTTTGTTTATGAGGGTCTCAGTAGGCTGGTGAACAAACAGCTGTGCACTGTGGTGACTTTGCCTGCCCCATGTTCCCAGTGCTACAAGCTGGGCCACCTCTGGTCGCTGGTGGGAGCACGCCTCAGGGCGGGCGGGACAAGTAGAGAACAGCCAAGAGCTTCTCGGGCTCCCTGAGCTTGCCCAGCCTGATGGGACGAAGTGCTTGAAATTACAGCTGGATGGAATAAGAAAAGTTTTGTCTGTCTGTTTAAGTGTATGTATAGCCATTATATGTTTCCGACTGATCTTAAGTGGTTAATATGCTCTGTATGTCTTGGTTATAGATGAACAATTACTGGATATTGAAAGATCCCCGGAGGGTATCTTCCGTCAGAGAGACCCCCTCCCAAGGATCAACGAGTCCATTCGGATGCAAACAGCAAGAGGCTTTTATTTTGATACACAGGTACCCGGGGCAAAAAGTCTTTCGGAAGACTTCCGCGCCCCCTAGGTAGAAAGCTGGGGTTTTTATAGGGTTTTAGAGGCAGAGGCACTGGTACAGAAACGAGAGGGCATGGTTACAGGGGGCTGATTGGTACGTTTACACGAGACCACAATTTGCGTCAAAGTTTGGCAGGGGCACCAAGATTTCAGGAACTGGGTGGTCAAGGGGGGTAGGATGACCCCTTGACGTGGCCCGCCACCTGTTATTTTGTTTTTCCCTATCTTAGCTGAAACAGTCTCACAGATATCTATGAGAGTGATTAACACAAACTGTTTTTAGTATGACTGGGGCAGCCTGACCACAGATATCCCAAGTGGGTGACACAGCTGAGTGTTTTCAGTAATTTTCCAGTTTCTCATCTGGCCTTCAGAGTTTTACAAAACAGTGGTGTCTCACAAAATGGCATTAGCTATGTTTAACTTAGGGTGAGGCTGGGGTCTTTCAGATATGTTTAAAGGTTAAAACCAAACTCTTGTTTAGGACATATATATGTATGCATGTATTTGTAAGATCTGTAGAAGCACAGATGTTTTTAAATAGCAACCATGTGGCTTGTCATGCCATGTGATGACATCCACCATCTTGAAATTGCCATATGGTATGGGGCAGGGCAAAGAAAAAAAAATTACAGAATCTCTTAGTCATAATAAATTTTGTTTATCATCCTATTTCCTTTTAGACTAAAAAGACAAGTCTCATTTTAAGTTGATATTGGTTTTAGAGATTGAATTTTTTGCACTGGTAAAATTTGGTTTTGACTTTTAAAATTATGGTCATGCTTTGTGACTTCACTCCTAAAAAGGGCACTTTATTTTGATATTGCAAAAAGAGATTTCTTCTAAAAATGTGTTTAAGGCTATGAAGCATTTTAAAGTGTAAGTTTATTGGGTATTTTATAATAATGTCTTTATGTATATATAATTCAGGGTCGTGCTTTTGCAGCATGCTGTACGTGTGATTCAGCCCTGGTTTGTGAAGGTCTATTCAGATTAACAGGCTGATCTGAAGTGTGTGCCTGTCTGCCAGTTCCTGAATGAACAGACTAATGCTGTTTCTTTATGGCTGATAGGTTTGCTGTGGCCGGAATAGTTCAAGTACAGTATAAAATTATTCTATGCTGTTCTGTTATGCAGATGGTTCTAAGACTTATTTGATTACAATGTTAGAACTTGGTTACGGGAAACTGTAAGTGCTCCACAGTGCTATATTGTGGGACACCTAATGGCCATGTTTTAAATTGCTGGCCACAGCCTGTAACAACACATGGCTAGCCGCCATGTTGGTTCAGGGATAAAGAAGATGGAGTCGTAGCTTTCCTGCTGCCTTTGTTGAGGGCTGCCAGCTATGTTGAATTACTTGTTTAGTGCTAAGTGAAACTTTTGTCCTTTTAGCTTTTTGCTGTTCAGCTTTAATGTAATGTGGTAGGATCAGCAAGATTTGTTAGCCCCTCTATGGACCATATCTGATTAAAAATTTTGCTTTGATTTTAGTTCAGAAATATAATCAAAGTTATGCTAATGACTAGAGTTGGTTACAAGATAGTCTCTTGTTTATGTTTTCAAGGTTAAGCCTAGGATGGATAACTATGAAGTTTGCCTATGTAGATCTACTTGAAATAGATACAGTCCTAAAACACTTATCTAAGGAATATGCCAGAATTAGAGATTATGGCATTCTGTTTTACAGGGTGCAGTTTAGAGCAGATAACTAAAGATGGACAAAGAGTAACTCAGATATGCTGGCCCTCAAGCTTGTCAGAGATCTGTGGAATATGGCATTTTAACATGTGTAAGCTTATTGTGACAGAGAGTCCCAAAGTCCTGGCAGTAGCTCCCAAGGTCTCTGAGAAGATTTGGGCACAATGATAGATGACTTCAACTCTGGATTGTGGTATGCTGACCATTGGACAAGACTGCCTAAACTGGCCCTCCACTAGGGCCCAGCCTAAACTGTGGACACCTGGAGAGTCATTGTTTCATGTTGCTGAAGGCAAGGTGAGATCAGTCTCTCATGTTCTTTTTTCCACAGAAACAGTCTCTCATCTTCTGTGCCTGATGGCCAGACTGCCTCTGCTCATGATGCTATGAGACCGCAGGAGTCAGGGACAACTGCTTTGGTGGTGAACTGACTAGTCGTCTCTGTCATTTTGATTGGTACATAGATTGATAACATTTATTTGGCTTATAATTTATCCTTTTCAGGTCTCTGATCACATTGATGGCTAAGCTAAGTTAATGGTAGCTTTGCGGCTAAGAGGCAGACAATTAGATCCACTGTTAGTTCATTGGTCAATTTATTAACTTGTTAGAACTATTAGGTACTAAATCTCTTATTTAGAAAAGCAAAGGGGTTTGTTTGCCTTGCTCACAGGCTTCATGTTAATTGCCTATGTTTTATGGTGAATAACTGGATAGAAAGATGTAAGGTCTGAGGATATGAAAGTTTAAGTTAAAGTTGAGAGTCGAGGAAAATGTTTCAAAGTTGGTAAGTGCAAGGAAGATTGGAAGGTCTAAGTAAGTGTTTTAAGATATGTGAATGTAAGTTGTAATGATATAAGAGAGTAATTTAAGGCATATTGAAAATGGGAGCTATTTCAGATTTTTCTCCCTCTCTGCTATTGTGCTTATGTTGTTATAAGATTTCAGAAGTTCAAAGTTATGACATTGATCAATAGAGTTGGGATAAGCTGATGGAACACTGACTGCTTATTATCCAGTCACAAGCTTGAGATTTTAATTTCCTTTTGGTTGTCTTCTGGGCATAGACTTAAAGGTGCTTCTCATCATGCTAAAAACATCTGTCTAATGTCTATATTTGACCCAAAAGCCGTAGCTTTTACTAGGTCTTAATGTCATGAGCCTACTCCTGCTACCTTGCAGACACCTGTTAACTGCTTTTTCTAAAGTATGGATCTCAATACTATAGTGATACTAATATACTTCTTTTTGTAAATGAAAATTCATATGAGTTTCAGGAAGTCAAAAAATCATAAGACCTGGATATGGCATGGCTCAAACACACCCCAGATGAGTTTTTTCCTTAGTCTTGGGATTCCTCACTTTCCTATTTACTAGACAAATTTTAACTTGTGTCTCTAGTCTGAATTTGTCTTAGCAGATTTTCACCTGGCTTACAGAATTTATTTGGTGATCAGCTATGGACTACAAGCTGAAATATGGACTTGCTGGAAGCTGATATGATTGTCCCCTGTCTCTTTGGATCAACCAACCACATGCTTCCGAGGACTGCACCATTGCCCAGCCTTTGGCTGGCATTTCAGCCTTCCTAGCCCCTGATGCCAACGGTCCCATGTCAGCACTGAAGTAGTTTCAGAAGACGAGACCTTTACCCATAATTCCTACAGGCTGAAATGCTAAGTCCAAAGGGGCTCCCTGACATTAGCTATTATCTTGGGGACCTGCTTAGCTGGAGCAGCAACTGGACAAAAAGCCTGGAGAGATCCTAGAGATAAAGGATTCTAGAGGATGGTTTAAATCTTGGTATAATAGTTCTCCTTGGCTTACTACCCTTATATCTACCCTGATGGGATCCCAACTCTGTTTGATTTTTACCTTTGGGGATGGCTTTCATGAGGGAATGCTTGGGAGATATACAGTTAAGGTACTCAGATCCCATTGTGGAAAGGTAAATCTGGAGGACACCAAGGGTCATATCTGGAAGATCCATGATTGGGTCTTCAAATGATTATGGGAAGGGGGGAATGAGAGACCAAAGAATTAAGAATTGGTTGTTTTTTTGGGGGGTTGGGTTGGAGAAGGGTATTGGTTTAAAGTTTAAAGCACAAGCCTGAACAAAGGCTAGACAGGTGGAGACATGTCCAGCCACCTAGAGGAGGAACCATCCTTACTACATTCTTTTCCTGCCCACTACAGATACAGTTTTTAGGGAACTGGCCTAGGTCTCCCTCTCCCCTAGGACAGCCAAACAAGGAAAGCCAGACCATTAATAGTTTTGGGGCTTTTCTATAGCCAATCAATTAAAAATGCAACATCCCCTTTTGTGATTCAACCAATAGACACTTGCCAGGCAGGAATTCCCCTGCTTTGGGTGCACTGTGAGGAACTTGAATCTGTAAATCACCACCTACCCTGACCATGAGGTTCTCTGCTTTCAACTGCTGCAGCAGTGAGGGTGTGTACAAACTATAGCTTGTAATAAAAAGGTCCTCATGTATTTTGCAACGGACTCAACTCCTGGTGGTCTTTTGGGGTCTTGTGAATTGGGCACAACAATTTTAGAGAAATTCTTGATCATTACTGAACACCTGGCATACTGTTAAAGTGTCGAAAATAAGAAAAATCTCTTAGTTTCCAACCAGATATCACTATTTATTGCTTGGCAAATGATAACTTTTTTGGATAGGCTTTGTAACATGGCTTGCTTCTATGTGTTCAGCCACACTCATTGCTACCTACAGTCATCTTCCCCATTCTTTCTCATGGGAAAACAATCTTTACATAATTTCTGAAATCTACTTCAACACTGTAGCACTATCCTTCATGTTTCATTACAGCCGATAACCCGTAAATGTTGTGAGTTCCCTAGAAAAAGCTAAAATTCTCAAACCATTAAGAATCATTAGTAGCTGGGCAGTGGTAGCTCACACCTTTAATCGTAGGAGGCAGAGGCAGGCAGATCTCTATGAGTTATAGAGCAAGTTCCACGACAGTCAGGGCCTCACAGAGAAACACTGTCTCAAAAAGAAGAAGAAGAAGAAGAAGAAGAAGAAGAAGAAGAAGAAGAAGAAGAAGAAGAAGAAGAAGAAGAAGAAGAAGAGGAAGAGGAGGAGAAGAAGAAGGATTATTATGAAAGTGATGAAGAGACAAGTCAAGTGCAGGCATGACTTTGCATAAGTTTGTGAGCTGGAATTCATTTTTGATGAAAATTTTACACAGTAACAGAGAAGTCAGAAACAGTGAGTTTTTCATTTAAATTTGTTCACTCATAAAGGCTCTGCTTTATTTTGAAGAGGTCCTTCCCTTCCTTCCTTCTTTTTTCCCTTCTCCCTCCCTGCCTCCCTTCCTCCCTCCCTTCTTTCCTCTTTCCCTTCCTCATAGAGGCTCTGCTTTATTTTGAAGTTCTTTCCTTTCTTTCCTTCCTTCTTTCCTCCTTCCCTCCTCCTTCCTTCCTTCCTTCCTTCCTTCCTTCCTTCCTTCCTTCCTTCCTTCCTTCCTTCCTTCCTTCCTTCCCTCTTTCCTTTTCTTTCTCTGTATATAGACCAAACTGGAACTCACAGACATCCACCTGTTTCTGCCACTCCAGTGCTAGCATTAAAGGTGTTAGCCACCATGCCCCACAGTTGATAGCCACTGATTTTAAAGCAAGATCCCCTGACTTGAAAGGCCTTTGCAGTGAATTCAGAGAACAGGGGCCTATAAAGCTAAGGGCTGACCTTAGCTGTGTCACTAGGTACAGAGGCTGGGGCCCCTGGCCTTGCTCTTATTCTCTGGTTTCCCATGAAATCTATTTCTCTCCTGAGTTGATACATATTTGCCCCTGACTAGCAAGTTCCTAATGCATAAGAAGATCTCATTCCCCACAAGCAAGGAGATATCTTTCTTGTCTTGTTTTGTCTTTTCTTTTCCTTACTTCTCTCTCTTTTCAACAGTTGTGTTTCGTTCTATTCTTAAGGTCTCTGGGATATCCAGCCTCTGGTTTCTGGCTTTCCAGGCAGTGTAAGGGTGGGCTCCTTTTATACCACTCCTGGGCACATACCCAAAAGATGTTCCACCATACCATAAGGACACTTGCTTAACTATAGTGTCCATAGCAGCTTTATTCATAATAGTCAGAAACTGAAAACAACCTAGATGTCCCTCAACCTAAGAATGGATAAAGAAAATGTGGTGCATTTACACAATGAAATATTACTCAGGTGTAAAAACAAGGACATCATGAAATTTGCCAGCAAATGGATGGATCTAGAAAAGATCATGCAGAATAAAGTAGCCCAGACACAGAAAGACACACATTGTATGTATTCAGGGTATGAATATTAACTATATAGTACAGGATAACCGTGCTACAGTCCACAGACCCAAAGAAGCTATGTAACAAGGGTTGGGGGGTGGAAATACATGCATCTCACTGTGAAGTGGAAATAGACTAGGTATCATGAGTTGATGGGGTGTGTTGGGTGTGTGTATTGGAGATGGGGGAGTGGGGTCTGGATAGGGGTGTGGGGATGAGAACAGGAGGGATCAGGCATGGGGAGAACGGAGGGAGTGAGAGAGTACTGGGCTTTGTTTATAAGCTCCTTGTTTAAAGTACTGAGATAAATATTTAAATTGCCCTTGCCCTTATCCTCAAAGGTATGCTACCAGAGTTATCGGATTCATGACTACTAGGTTCTCTAGTTTCCTCACAAGAAAAGTGATCAAGTGTCTTCTGCCACCCAAGAGATCTCAGTAATGAAGGTGATTAGCTATGGAGGAGGAGATACTGTGAAAATATGCTACCTATGCCATAAACATTTACCTTTGCTCACTAGATGGGCTTTAGAGTTTTCTGGTAGGGATCCTTCTTTCCTTCCTGATTCAGGTCTCTCCCCTTCCCTTCTCCTTCTGTCCTCCCTTTGTTTCTGGGTCTGTTGTATCCCAGGCTGACCCAATACTTGCTACATAGCCAAAGATAACCTTGACCTTCTGACCCTTTTCTGTCTCCTGAGTTCTGGGATAGAGGCAGAAAGCACCTACGCCATTTTATGCATGGCTAGATTAAACTTGATGCTTCGTGTATGCTGGGCAACTGCTCTACCTACTGAGTACTCACACGTAGCCCAGTTTTTATTTATATCCACCAACATTTTTTTTTTCAGACCAATTTAAGTGACACTTCTGGAATATCAAGGTGTAAACTAAAAGTGGGAGATCTCCCCCCTGTTCCCCACTGTGTGTGTGTGTGTGTGTGTGTGTGTATCTTGAGATAGGGTCTCATTTTGTATCTCAGGATGGCCCCATCCTGATGGTTGGAATTGTACATTTGAGCCATCACATCTGACTTAGAAAACATCCTAATAACGTCAAATAATAGAAATTGTATTACCTAGAAACTTTGAGAGAAAAAGTTTTTGTGGTAAGGAAGATGATTCTGTATTTTAAAAAAAGTTAGAAATAAAAAAAAGCTATACTGAAGTATTTTTACAATTTTAAGTAAAAATGAAATATTTTTACTTAATATTGTATGCGAAACTATGGTGATCCCCAAAGAAATATTTGACTTGTACAAGGGGAGATGCAGGTCTATTCTTGGATTCCCAGAAAATGGTGATGTGTCTTATTTTGCAGAGGCTTGAAAAGGCCACCCCACAGGGCCACTGTATTTCCCGAGATGCCCAGTCAGGGCAGGCCCACGCCCTGACGCACTTCTTGCCTGCACACCTCCAGCCTGCGTGTGATCAAGCACGTCAATGCCCTTGGGTCAAACGAACTTGTGCAGGGGAGTGAGAACACGTGGCTCGTTTTCTCCCATAAACAATAGCCTTCAATAGTGTCTGGCAGAAGGCAGGAGGGGAAGGATTCAGTTCTGTTTAATGGACAGGCCACTGAGAGTTTGACCATGTTCTCCAGTGAGTATATAGATAATACAAAGTGAACTTGTTTCTTCTTCTTTTTATTTTTACTGTTTTTTTGGGGGGCGGGGGGAGATGGGTGAGGTCATAAGGAGAGGGTGGACACAGAAGGATAAGAAGGGATTGTGATGGGGAGCATGATGTGAAATGTTCAGAGAATTATTAAAAATGTTATGGGGGTGAGGGTTGGAGAAATTACTCAGTGTTAAGAGCACTGGCTGCTCTTCCGGAGGACCAGGACTCAATTCCCAGCACTGACATGGCAGCTCACAACTGTCCATCTCCAGGAGATCCAACACCCTAACATGGACATACATACAGACAAAACACCAATGCACATAAAGTAAAAATAGTAATAATTAAAAATAGATACATAGGACTCTGTGTCAATGACAATAAATAATAAACTTAAATAATAAAAGATGTTATGTGGGAAAAATTAAAACAACAAAACAAAACAAAAACTAAAAAAACAAAACAAACAAAAACACAATAGCCTCCATTATTTCTGCAGGTATCTGTCCTTGGGCAAGGGGTTTATAGGCTAGAGGCATTTTCATTTTATGGATCTCTTGGGCACTGTGATTAGAACTTAAAGCTAACTTTGCCTTTCACAGAGGATTAGCACCAGTGTTTTATGCTCATGGGAAGAGAGAGTTTTGTCTTCAGCTATGAGGAGAACTCTCTTTAGGTGGACATTTTGACTTTACTTTTCTCATGTGTAGGCTGTTGAGTGCCCTTGTGGAAACACATGAGCACATGCTCTGAATGGTCTTGAGTATGTGCACATGTGTTGTGCATCGCAACGTGGGTGCTTTCTGCATGCTGTGAATGAAGTCCACCAGGCTTGGCCTGGCAAACACGGCCTGTGTTTATGGAACATCTTTCCTCTGTAGATAAGTGTTGGATCTGGCATTCCTACTTGTTCTTGTTTTTATATGAAATGTGGATGGGTAAGTGATCTCCAGCTGGCAACGCCATTTTAAGAAGTTGTGGAACTTTAGGAAATGGAACCTTGCTGGTGGAAGCAGGGTACTTGGGGGACATACCTTTGAAGGTCACACTCCTCCCCCAGTGTCTGTTTCCTCCCTCTGCGTCTTGATATTCTTTCCAAGTGCGTGGAGCCCAATGGCCAAAACCTGAGTCAAAATCTTTCCTCATTGTAAGCTGTCTGTAGCAGGATTTTGTTGCACTCATGAAGCAACAACTAATATCTCCTGTTTTGTTGTGCTTGTATTTTCTTTCCAGCTTGGTCATTTCCTAGAACCATCTCTAGGCCAAGGAAAAGAATCAGGCAATAATTTCAGAGCAAAACTTTCAACGCAGCTCTATTCTCAGAGATGTCCCAAGGGAGAAAGACCTGAGGGAAATAGTTCCTTGTTTGCTTGTATTACTATTACTTTTGACGGCTCAAAGCATAGGCTTAAATGTTTGCTCAGTGCAAGCTGCTTGTTGTGGAAGTCAGAAATCTTAGAACAATGTTGGGTCTCAGAGGGCTGAAAGCAAGAGGTCTATGGGGATGTGTTACCTTCTGGAGACTCCTGGGAGAATTCCTTTCCTTGTTCACTGGAGTCATTGTTAGAACCCAGTCCCTAGCAGTTGAACATGATGCCCATTTCCTTGCTGGACAGCAGCTGCAGATAGTTCACAACATTTAGAGAGTGGACAGACTGCTTGCTATTGAGCTCTCTCCTCCACTTTTTGGTTTTTGGGTTTTCAAGACAGGATTTCTCTGTGTAGCCTTGGCTGTCCTGGACTCGCTTTGTAGACCAGGCTGGCCTTGAACTCACAGAGATCCGCCTGCCTCTGCTTCCCCAAGTGCTGAATTACAGGTGAGCAACACCTCACCCAGCTTCTGTCTCCACTTCTGAAGTCAGCAACAGTAGATAACTCCTCTATCTGTTTTTTTAGACAGGGTCTCACTATGTGGTCCTGGCTGTATTGAAACTCACCACATAGACCAGGATGCTCTCGAATTTATGGAGATCTACCTGTCTCTGCCTCCTACATGCTGACATTAAAAGTGAATAACACCATTTTGGGCGTGTGTGTGTGTGTGTGTGTGTGTATGTGTGTGTGTGTGTGTGTGTTGTGTTCATGTACCACAGTACATTGGTGGAGGCCAGAGGACAACCTGGGAGAATTGGTTCTTTCCTCCTGCTATGTGGGTTCAAAGGATCAGCCTGAAGCTTGGTGGCGTGGGTCTTTATCCTGTGACCCATATCCTGTGACCCTTTATCCTGTTTCACATATCGACGTTCCTAAACAACCTGCAAAGTCTCTTTTTGTCCTTGAAAACTAACATAGTCACACAGGAGAAAAATCTTTGGAGAGGCATTGTTCTGTCTGTCACACCCCGTGACATTCAGAATGATGTGACCCAGAAGCAGTCTTCAGCTTCTAGCCTTCTGGCAGCACTGGGCCGTCCACACAGTGCAGCAGCACCTAGGTTCTGTTCCCTGTGCATTTACTGATGAGTGTCTGCAGCTTCAGCGATGGCTCAGCCACTGAAGGCTGAGCTCACAGCTGAAAAGACAGGCAGCTAAAAACAATTCTTTTATAGCATATAGGATAAGAGCAGGAACATAGTTAAAGGCGATAGAGATGAGTGAGATTTTCTTTTTTCTCCCTAGATGGAAGAACACAGCCACTTATGTAGGAAAGGCTGGGTATGGTGACACAAGCCTTTAATCCCAGCGTTTGGGAGGCAGAGGGAAGTAGATCTCTCTGAGTTGGAGGCCAGCCTGGTTGACAAAGTGAGTCCAGGACAGCCAGGGCTACACAGGGAAGCCCTGTCTCAAAAAACCAACAACAAAAAATGTTGGTAGCAAATAATGAGTAGAGGAAAAAGCTGCTGGGTTGACATACCGGTAATTAGCCCTCACCTTTCTTCTTCCCTTCTGCTGTTGTAAAGGTTTTGGTGAAACAGTGACTACCCAACTAGGAATGACGTTCCTCAGATCCCCTTGCAGCCAAGCTTCTGAGCAGTATTTGGTTCATATGTGTGCTTACTCCTGAAAAATGGAAGGGAAGCTGAGGCTCCCAGCTGCTGTGGGCTTCTCTCAGTGTTCCTGGTTCCTTGTCCAGAAATTGTTGGCAGTGGTAATTTCTTGACTTGATTCATGGAACTCTCCTCTTAGCAACAAGCTCCACTCCCTCTTTCCTAACCAGACACTGCAAGAAGTGCAGAAACGTCTCATCAAATGCTGGGACGGGGCATTTTCAGTGGGTTTCCTCTGATGTCCAAGCAACACAGTGAGAAATGCTTCAAAGTTTGCATTTCCGAATGCTATAAACTTAATTACGTTTGGAACAATGTGGTACAGAAAAGGAATAGTAATGAGAATGTTATGAATGTTATCAACAGCCATCTCCACTGAGGATCTTCTTTCCATGGTAGAAGGAGCAGCTTGAGATCTGCCTCGCGGTAGCTAAGAACTAAGCAAGTGATAGATCCGAAACCTTTACCCAGCCGAAGGCCGGCTGTTGCCACTGTGGAAGAACCCTGCACATGCCCATCTGCACACGCTCTACACACACACGTGTGTCCATACATACACACAACCCTGCTAACCAGTGGGATATCACTGTTGGCCACTGTCCCTGGAGGGGGGTTATTATGAAAGGAGTAACCCTGTCCCCGACCTTTAAAACTCCTTCCCTATAATGGATCAAGCTAGTAAATCGTAAGCCATATGCCCCAGACGGGGTTGTGGGAAAAGGCTGCCTCCTCTGCGTTGGGTGCCATCATGTGGTAAGCCAGCATGGGCAGAAACCAGAACATTCAGGAACTGTGGACAAGGAAGCAGTCTGGTGAGGTATGCGTCCCTTAGAGGCCTCTGCTGATGCCTCTCTGCAGGCTCCCCCTCCGCCAGCCAGGTAAAGCTCGAGACTAGGAAAGATGGTCAAATCAACACAAGTCCCCTAGGGATTCAAGTGCTCCATGTGACTGTGCAGCCGGTCCCAAAGGTGCAGCGTGCAGCACGCCTGAAGTCTGCAACTCTCAGTGGGTGGGCGAGGACTCTCCTCTGCTGACAGAGTCCATGCAGCCAAAGAAGAGATCCCGACACCGAGTGGACCAGCAGCTAGACCACAGCAAGCACAGGGAGCCGGTCTTGACGTCGGCCAGCTGCAGGAGCAAAAAGGCCACCGAACCCACCATGCCACTCCTTTAGAAAATAATTAAAGAAATTCATGTGCATTGGTTCTACTTGCATGCATGTCTATGCGCGGTGTCGGATCCAGTCTGGAACTGGAATTACAGGCTGTGGGTGGCGGGACCTGAAGCTGGGTCCAGTGATGCTACTCTTGTTGAGTAGCCAGGGGGAGGAGCAGAACGTCCAGCTCCGCCGTTACTTCTAATTAAGCAGTGCGCGTAAACCACCCCCTGAGCAGTTTGGTTTAGGCAGCCCCGAAGTGTCTGTGTTGAAGTAACGGCTGCTGCTGTAAAGCCCGCAAGCAGGAAGGCTGATGCCTGCATCTGCTTAGAACGTTCCGTGGCCAGTGAAAGGCTGATGGGCAGATGACTCCTGGCTAAGGGTGCGTGCTCTCGCAGAGGGCGGAGTTCAGTTCCCAGCATGGGTAGCTCACAACTGCCCATATCTACCTCTCTCTTCTGGGCTCTGGGCCACTGCACTCATGCGCACACACAGACACAATTAGAATAACAATAGCAGAAGAATCAAAAGGACAGGAAATACATCCTATAAAAGTTCAGGGCCCTGCTCTTTGATGTTTCAAGGAGTCCAGTGGCCTGGGGAATCCTGGGAAATTATTTCTATGGAGGACTAGTGGCAGCACCTCCCACCATCCACCATAAAGATGAGCCTCTTCGGGTTCTGATGAGAACGTATACCTTATGGCCTATGGGGGCCATTTTTGTTGAAACCACCACAGGCACAGGGTCCCCAAACACTCCATTCTTTCCTTGAGAGACTGAACTTGCACAGGAAGTGACCATGCTGTGCAGTCCAGGCCGCGGACTCTGATGTGAATGACAGGTGTTACTTCCAAGCTGAAATATTTCATTGCCGGTATAAGACTGTCATGGTTTGGATCTGAAATGTCAGTTTTGAATGTTTGCCGCCTGGCTGGTGGTGTTATTTGTTGGGAACTTGGGGAGCCTGTAGAGAGCAGAGCCTCTGTGGTAGAAGCAGGTCATAGGAGGGCCTTTGAAGGTTATACCAGCTGCTGGCTCCTGCCCTGCACTCGGGTGTCCCCACCACACATTTCTGATGCCATAACCAAGCTGTCCTACCATGCCTTCTGCGCCCAAGTGGGTGGACCCTCAGAACCATCAACCACAATAAGGCTTTCCTCCTCAGCTCAAGTCTGTCAGGCTTTGTGGTCATAGCGCAATACCTACCACAATGCCACCAAAGCGCGGAGAGACAGACAGTGGCATAAAACCTACCACCATGCCTACCGCAATGCCACCAAAGCTCGGAGAGACAGACAGTGGTGTAGTACCTACCACCATGCCTACCACAATGCCACCAAAGCTCGGAGAGACAGTGGCACTGCTATACCAGGGCTTCTCCCTGACACATGGGGAAAATAAAGGCAGAATCTGACGCCCAGCTAAGCAACACATGGAAAATCCACTCCCGTGCTCCTCCCTTTTAAGTCTCTAAGTTCTTTCCCCTAGGACTGGGGGGATGGTGGGTATTGTGACAATTGTGACAATAGCTAATAGACTCTCCCAGCATCCTCCTCCCTCGCTCCAGCAAGCCATGCTAACTGAAACAGACTTCCCACATGGAAAGTCCTCAAGACCCGACATTTCCTTTATATAATAGGAAAGAACTTGTTTTATTTCATTTATTTATTTTTCTTTGATTTTTTTGAGACAAGATTTCTCTGTGTAGCCTTGGCTGTCCTGGACTTTGTAGACCAGGTTGGCCTCGAACTCACAGAGATCTGCCTGCCTCTGCCTCCCAAGTGCTGGGATCACAGGTGTGTGCCACTGTGCCTGGCTTATTTTATTTCCTGTGTGTGTGAGTGTGTTGTCTATATGAATGTCTGTGAATCACACCAGTGCCTGCTGTCATGGAGGACAAAAGTGGGCGTCCGAGTTCCTGGAACTGGAGTTACGACTGGTTGTGAGCTGCCGTGTGGTTACTCGGAGCTAGACGCTGGTCCTCTGGAAGAGCAGCCGGTGCTCTTACCGTCTCCCCAGCCCTAGGGGAAAGAACTTAGAGAGGGGAGTGGATTTTTCCATGTGCTGCTTACCTAGGCGTCAAACTCTGACTTCATTTCCCCAAACGGTGTCAGGGAAAAGCATTGGTAAAGAAGTGCTACTGTCTGTACACGCTTCAGCCGCCATTTCCTGTGACTGCAGCTGCTACCGAAGAGCAGTTTAGTAAGTCTAGGCTCTCTACTCAACGAAGGTGGCAGGATATAGACACGGAAAAAAGCAAAAATAAAAAACAATTAGCAACACTTCATGGCTCAGGGTAGCTGCTGGGAAAGTGGTTACAGTTGCAAAAGGCCTGAAACAAAATGACCCAAATTCAGGATGGAAACCAACCAAAGGACTCAATTAGTCTGGGGAGGATTGTGAGGGCTCGAGGTTTGACCCTGAGTGCAAGCTGGAGTAGTTTGAGGGATGAATGTCCTCCGAAGGCCTGTGTATTGAAGTCCTTGGTCTCTGGGATGGTGCTACTGGAAAATGATGGCATGTCCTTAGGTCTTCTGGGGACAGGCTCTCCAATGGGCCCTTCCTCTTCTCCTTTGATTCTTGGCCATGAGACAAACTGTTTTCTGTGCCTTGTGCATCCCAATGAGGCTGTCTTAAAATTTGTGGATCCATCCAGTCAACCTTGAATTTGTGAGCTAAAATATTAAACTCGAAAACCAGACTTACCTGCATCTCCCTCCCTCCCTCCCCCTGCGCTGTTCCCCTCTCCCCACTACAGTTGGCGGAGAGAGGGCCAACCTGAGCCAATCTGGCAGCCTTGCTTGTTTGCCTGCCACCCCTGAAGACAACACATAAATCGAGTCATTTTAATAAAAACGAGGCCGTATAACTTTAAAGAAGACTTTAGAAATAACAGCAAAGGCACAGTCAGGCTTGCCAAGGAAACCATTAACAGGGTAAAGAGAAAGTCACACTTTTTGTTACTGTCAAACAGTTGTTTCTGAATGAACACTGATTGCCACACGATCCTAAACATGATTTCTGACTAATTCATTCAGGATTCCAGCTAAACACACTAGATGAAGTAAATCAAGCGAATAGAGGCAAGGTCAGTGGAGGGACTATTTACTAAAGGTGTCAGCAAGGAGCACAGAAGCCATTTGGGACAGTTCTCTGACGTGTCACTAGAATACGGACTCAGACAGGCTGTGTGCAACACAATGTGGACAGAGCTGTGCAGTGAACTGCCCTCCAGGGGAAAAGCAACCCTTCCTTCCTTTCCACCTACTTTGCCCTCTCTTGGTAAAATCCAGTAGAAACAGAGGACCAGGGAACCTACTGCTGTGAGCCAAAGTCAGCTTCAGTAGGCAGAGCAGAGAAGGGGAGAGGACAGGCTCAGCACATCAAATAGAAGGAATCCGGCCCAGCACAGGGAAGCGAAAAGTATTAGGAATAATTCTTAACACAAAATATTCCAACTCTGCACTGCATCTGCTACTGGCTAACTTAAAAAACAACTATTATTCTGAGAATGAAAGAACTAGAAATCAGGTGTGTGGGGCAGGATGCTGCCTACACGCATGCCATACAGCATTATTTAATGTTTCTTCTGCCCCTGTATGAATGATCGATGTTTCACTTGCTAGTGTATTCTGAAGTTGGTTGATGCGCCACCATCCTCACTCCTATTTTATCCAGAGAGAATAACATTTGTTATGATTTTTGAGCATGCCCTCCTTTGTGTGCGGCCACTGAACCGGCCTGGTGCAGGCTTGACGCAATTATTTCAGCCATCTTCATGTTAGGTTCTCCTCAGCATGGCTTCATTGAACTGAAGGGCCATCGACACTGATAAGAAGGCTCCGCCTCCATAGGCTCGGTTTGGATAGTTGATCGTAGAAATGGTGCATAGAAATGCCTGCCTCAAAAATCAGTTAAAAGTCACGAGAAGGGAGCTGCTGACCCATTCAAATTCATTCCATTTGAATTTCAGCTCTACTGTCACTGGCATTTTTAAGAAAGTGTAATACAATATGACAGATGTCCTGAAATCAGGCTCGTGTGTCTCTGGAAAGAGCAAATGAGTGACAATATCTAGATCTGAAGTTTACAATAACACTGAGCCAACCATGTGGGCTATGAGGCAAGAACTCTGTCTGTGCCACGTGTATTTCTATGGAAGAGGTGAAGCAAGGCAGAAGTAGAGCAAATTTTGACCTTGATAATTAGTAGACTTCTGTGCAAGAATATGTAATACCCAAAAAAGCTTGATGGCCCAGTTTCTTTCCAATAATAGTTCACCTCTAATATTTATAATAATGAGCTATTGTTATGTTATTACACAGTGCATTATTTATATAGTATTGACTTTATTCAGTTTTTAGAGAAGTTAACTTTAGGAAGAGACTGTATTTTCTCATTCATATTCATAGTAATCATTATTTTTGGCTTTTCAGACAGGGTTTCTCTGTGTAGTCCCAGCTGTCCTGGACTCACTTTGTAGATCAGGATGGCCTCTAACTCAGAGATTCTTCTACCTCTACCTCCCGAGTACGGGGATTAAAGATGTGTGCCACCACCACCTGGTTCAGATTATTTTAAGGTTGAGAAAGCTAATGGTTGAGTGTGTGTGTGTGTGTGTGTGTGTGTGTGTTTGTGGGTGTGGGTCACGTGAGCATCTGTATATCAAATCTTGCAGCTGGCAGAATTTTTGTTTTGTTGTTCCAGAATAATTCCTCGGAGCTGGGTAGATGGCTCAGTGGGTAGAAGAAAAGGGACTTGCTGTACAAGGGCAAAGACCTGAGCTCATATGCACAAAACACACATGAAGATAAAGGTGGTAGCATGTGCCTGTCATGGCGGAGCTGCCATGTTGGTGGCATAGGAAGGGAGCTGAGGACCCTGCACCCGGCGGCGTTTAGGACGCACAGAACAAGGAGCGCTTCCTCAAGAAGGTAGCTCTCAGGACCGGAGAGATGGCTCCGTGTGTAAGAGCATGTGCTGCTCTTGCAAAGGCCCAAGTTCGGTTCCCAGTGCTCAGGTCAGGGAGACTGATGGTTTGTAACTCCAGATTCAGGGCATCCAGTATCCTCTGTGGCCTATCTGGGCACTGTACCCATATGTGCAAACACGCAAACACACACACACACACACACACACACACACACACACACACACACGCCCATGCTAAAAATGTTTTTTAAAGATGGATTCCAAGACTGACCCTGTGGCTGTACTCTGACACATGCTCCCGTGCTCAGATACATGCGTACATACCACACACAGCATCAATGACACATACAAAAAGATAAACAGCGACTGAAAGCACTTTATACTTTCTTGTTGTGGAGGCCTGGGGATAGAAATTTATATCTTTATAATAACATTCATGGGCTTGATTATAAATATTTATTATATGGTATATAGCACTGTATTTATTGTAAGGGTCACGTAATCCACTTTACTATTGATTTAAATCAAAAGATTCTTGGTTTCTCTTTAAGAAAACCCTGGTAGTCTTCTCCTCCCTCTCCTTCTTTTTCTTTTCAGAGACAGGGTTTCTCTGTGTAGCCTTGGCTATCCTGGGCTCACTTTATAGACCAGGCAGACCTCCTGCCTCTGCCTCCCTGAGTGCTGGAAATACAAGCATGTGCCACCATGCCTGGCTGAAAACACTGGTAATCTTACAGCTCATATTTCAGCGACAGTTTTAAACCACTTTTTCTTTTACTTTTGCTAGATGGAACCCATTAGCCATACTTTACAAGCGTTCCTGTCATACAGTCTCTAGTGATAAAGAGTGACTATGCATCTCCCAGAGCCTTGGTACAGCATGAAGATAAAGATTTCTTCTTCACAAACAATTTAGAGGCATGTTCTCCCTGTGTGCCCCGGGATGCAGCCAGCTTTCATTGCTATGCCCTCACTCAGGGGCATGAGGCTAGAGGAGCACACCCCACACCTAGCCTCCCAAACCCCCATTTGAAAAACTTACCAGAACTGTACAATTTACAAATAGACACAGACACCTCATAATGTATAAAGTTGTAAGTATGCTTAAAATTTTTAATAGCTTATTCATCATAAAACCTGGTAAAATTGAAATTTTTGTCTTCTGGCTTTGAATAGTTTTCAAGACACCAAGACTTCTTTTATGCACCAACTTTGAAATGGACTGTAGAGGGATTTTAATTCTGACCATGGCTGCTCTGGCAAGAGATCACATCCAAGGACCTTCTATATATGTGTGATCCAGATGGAATATAGACACGCCTTTAATCCCATGAGACAGACAGACAAGAAAGCAGATCTCTGAGTTCAAGGCCAGCCTGGTATAGTGCAAGTTTCAGGTAAAGAAAAGCTTAGGTTTAGGTGTAGTGGCACACACCTTTTATCCCAGCACCTAGGAGGCAGAGACACGCAGATCTCTGAGTTCTAGTCAGTCAGTTTGGTTGGCAGTGAGTTGAGAGGCAGTGCAATGGAGGTGAGTTTGTGGCAGTTCTGTTTGTGGAATGTACAGGGAGAGTTGTACAGAGAGGTTGAAGAAGGAACCAGCTAGACACAGGTGAAGACAGAATGAGCCAAAGAATGGTAAGAGCCAGAAGATTAGAACAGATTGCTACAGTTGCTTTGAGATCAAGCAGAGCAATTCAGTGAGAAACTGAGAGAAGCAAGATTGAATCAGTCAGCTTGGAGAGGAGTTTGAGCCAGAACAGCTCAGTAGAACCAGCCAGCAATAATTCAGAAAGAGTTAGAAAGGGTGATCTTATTCAACAGGAAGTCTCAGAGGCTGAAAACATTCTAGGCCTATTAGATTGAATGGAGGATAGAAGCTTTCGGGACTACATACGAATAGGTTGGCAGAACGAGGCACCCTGCTCCTTGGTTGTGTCACCCCTTGCTTAGACTGTCCAACCTTCTTTACATTCAGCTTAAACTCTCTCATTCTGTCAGCTTATCTCATTTTATGCCTACCTTCTACCTTTCTGAGAGGACATCAGGTATTTTTTTCCTTGGATGAGTTCAGTAACCCTCCCTCAAGCAGCCCAGCAGCAGGCCTGGGATGAAGGTAGGACATTAAGTTGATATTCAAAATTACACCTTAGGGAAGGATCTCTTTCTCCTGCTACTAGCTAGCTCCAATCCCCTAAGACTGTTGAGTGACCCCTGCCTCTTAGCACCTCCCTAAGTGTGCACAGCAGCTGGGGCTTCCGAGGCGTCTCCTGGAGCCCGGTCGTGGTATGTCCAGATCTGGGTGGAGAGATGCTGTTTTAGAGCATGTGCTTGTAGCACTGCGCAGTGTCTAAAATGTGGGTGTGGCTTTAATGTCCGCGCCACTCAACAGGACAGTCTCGCTTTGCTAGTCTCTATAAACAGTGACCAGAGAGTGTCTTTTATTTCATTTAGGATTTTGCAGTGTTTAATAGGTAAGAGACTTCAGCCCGTGGCTAATGGACATAAGAATACATTACACATTTGATTGCACTGTGCTGGCCTAGGATTAACATTCCTTGTGATTCTTTCTCTCTTATCTAGGCTCTAAACTTCTCCTTCATTTCAACTGAATAAATGGTTAAAATAATAAATATTAGATAGAATCCTCGCCTTTAGCTCCCGACTCCTTCATGACACTGCTGTGACTCAGAATTTTAGTGGCTGGAGAGGCTAGCATGAATGAATGGTTTATGTCTATATTTTACCCAGTGAACCAGATTTTAAAGACTGGGGCTTCGTCAGGCAAACCATGACACACGAGTCCTCTCCTTCCATCATGTGGTTTCTGGGGCTCAAACCCAGGCTATCAGGTTTGGCAGCTAGTGCCTTTACTGCTGAGCCACCTCAGCAGCCCATTCTTGCAGCAGTTTTCTGTTGCTGGTGACACATTACCAGAAACTTGGTGGCTTAGGAAACCCAAACTGGGTGTGCCTATAGATTCTCTGCACTGGCATTTGATAAATGATGGCCGGGATATGGGATAGAGCTGTGGTTGTGTGTCTGGGTATGGACATTTAACACTTTTTTTTTTTTTGGGACTGGTTTTTCCAAGAGGCAGTGCAGAGCAGAGCCTACACCAGCTTTTAAATTCTTTATGGTAAAGAGCAAATAGCCTGGGCATCAGGGCAGCTGGAAGGAGTGGAAAGCTTGGGGAGGCCAAGGAAGGAAGCACTTCAGCATAGTGTTTTTAACAATTACGTGAGCTGTTGGCACTGGCAGGAGACGTTTTAATAAAAACCTAGTAAAGGAGAGATGGAAGAGAGTTTGTAAAATGCTTGCCCTGCAAGCATGAGGATATGGATTTAAATCCCCAGGATTCATATAAGAGCTAGGCATGGCAGCATGTGCCTGAGATCTCAGTGCGGGAGAGCCAGAGACAGACAGGTCTGTGGAGCAACCTGGCCAGCAGTCTATCGGGGCAGCAAGCTGCAGGCTTGGTGAGAGACCACTGGGAGTATTTATTTACAAATGATGGGATGCGCACAACAGACACTGTATGAAAGGTCTATTGGATGGAGGTGGAGAGATAAGAGAGGAAAAGAAAAGAGAGAGACACGCTGCCGCCCCCGCCCCTCCCCCCAGGAAAGAAAGCAAGGCAGAGAGAGTAAGAGAGGAGAGTAACAGAGGAAGGTAAGAGAGAGTCAAAGTGGTGGGCTGGTCCTTTTACAGCTTGTGTACTCGTAGGTGAAGGGCACCTGCCACACACCTGGGGGGTGATACATGATGACATCATAGGTTACTAGGCTACCCGGTAGCAGGCTGCCAGTATGCTAACAACCACGTCAGAAAATAAGAAGTTACAGTAATGGAATGGGCAGGGAGTGTGGAAAAGTGATACCCCCCTAAAAACAACAACAACAACAACAACAACAACAAAAAAACAAAAACAAAACACAAAACAAAACAAAACAAAAAAACAGCAGCAGCAGCAGCAACAACATCCCGGTCTGAGTAACTTTTTTTCTCTCTCAGAAAGTTGGAGCATGCCACAATTCCAGACCATTCAGAAATCCTAAAGTATAACTTCAGAGAAATGTCCGTACCCTGAGTGAGCTGTTCTCATCTTCTTACATCCAGAGTTTCCCAGGCCACTATCCCAGCTCAGCAAAGGAACTTCCTTTATTCTCCTCTCTGAAGCGCAGGGATTCTGCTCCGTGGCCCTGGAGCAGTACGTAAGGACATCCCCCTCCTATTCCTTATTCCTGTTTGGATCTCTGTGACTGTGGGCTTAGTAGGTGTTAGGGGCTTCCTGTGCTGGTTTGAATGGCCTCCATAGGCTCGGAGGTCATCAGGGAGTGGCACTATTTAGAAGGATTAGCAGGCGTGCCATGTCACTAGGGGTGTGCTTTGATGTAGAATGTTCAGCTACTTCTCCAGTCTGCCTGCTTCCTTCCACGCTTCCTGCCAAGAGGGCAATGGACTAAACCTCTGATGCTGCAAGCAAGCCCACAGTTAAACGCTTTCTTTTATAGGCATTGTCGTGGGCTTGGTGCCTCTTCACAGCAACACAACCCTGACTAATGCATTTACCAGCCAGTCTTGGCTTCTAGCCACCCTGCCCTCCTCTGCCATGTGGATATGATAAAATAATCTCTTTCCTATGTCAGATTTGCTTTTAATAACTTCTCTTTGGTGCTTACACCATCAGCATATACTAAAATTAGAACAACACAGAGAGTATTAGCATGGCCCCTGCATAAGGATGACATGAAAATTTGAGAAGTCTTCCATAGTTAAGAAAAAAAAAACTCTCTTCTTTCCACTCTATTGATAAAATCTGTATTTCTTACATGGTACTTTTAGACTTCTGTAATATGGCCCAGTTCCTTATACATTGTCCTCAGGCCATCTGTCTATTTACAATCACTGCCTACTGCAGTGTGCTCATCTATTGCGGGGCTTTGGAGGAGTGTGTGTGTGTGTGTGTGTGTGTGTGTGTGTGTGTGTCTGCTTGTTGGTTTAATAATAAAGACGCGGAGACATCTGTATAGTGTAGGGCTGTTGGCCTGTGTGCTGGGGCAGTCTCTCAGCTAGCCCATCTAACTTGACCTGACTTCTCTGCTATTGCATCTCTCTGTGTGGCTCTCTCTGCTCTACCTCCCTGCTCTTCTCCTGTCACCACTCTGCCCCGGCTCCAGCCACACTAGCTACTCAGCCAGTCTGAACCAGTGGGCAGCAGGACAGTATCTGGTACATTTCTCTGTGCCGCCTTTTGGCATCGAGGGCTGCATGCTCTTCACCAGATAGCTTGCCTTTTCTTTTTGGGCAGGTGAGGCAGCGACAAACTTTTCTTTTCTTTTTCTCTGTGTAGCTGTCCTTGATTCACTTTCTAGATCAGGCTGGCCTGGAACTCACAGAGCTCCACCTGCCTCTGCCTCCCAGAGTGCTAGGATTACAGGCGTGCCCCAGGCGAAGTGACAAACATTTACGTATCCTGCCATCCTGCCACTTTGGCACAGCAATTGACAATTGAGAACACAGGGACACGGCCTATTAATGACATACACAGTCAAGATGTCAAAATTACAAAACAGAAGACAAAAGTAATAGTTGTAAAGGAGAAAAATAATAGCACACGACAAAGGTGGAATGACCTGTCTCTCATCCGTACTCCGAAAAGCCAGGGAAGCATGAGACAGTGTCCTCCAGCCCTGAGAGTCAATAGCTGCTAACCTGCGCTGCTGTTCCTACCTAAGTCACCTTGTAAAAGTGGGAAAGAAAACAAACAACACAGCACATTTCAAGACAATTACAAACCTGGACAGCTCACGGCAGCCAGGACAGCACTGCAGAAATTAAAGGGGCAGCTTCAAGGAAGAGCTGAACTTTAAAGAGTCAGAACTTCCCCAACCATCCCACAAAACAGAAATGGAAGCCATTATTTAACTTCCAATAGAACCAGCACTACCCTGATAAAATACTGAATGCACAGTTAAATAAGGAAAATGAACCATTTTTCCCTGATGAACATAAACACGTTTTAAATACAGTACTTGCAAACTGAAAACAAGAACACATTTAAAAGATAATATATTATGGCCAAGTTGATTTCATCTCATGCACACAACGGTGATCACAGTATGCAAATCAATTAATGTAATACAACATATAAAACCTGTGGACAGAAACCACACAATGATCTCATCATACACATGAAAGGCATTTGAAAAAGTCTAATATCTTTGGGCATGGTGGTGCACAGCTTTAATATCAGCACCTGTTCAGGCAGTACTCTGGGAGTTCGAGGCTGGGCTGGTTGACTTAGTGACTTCCAGACAGTCAGAGTGGTGTGAGATCCTGTCTTAAAAAAAAAAAAAATCAGTCTTAAGGAAATTAGTAATAAAATATATCTCAACATAATAAAGCAAACCAATATTCAACACACATACACACACATAAAAAAAAAGTTCAAAGTTATCTTTGGCTACTGAGCAAAATTGGGGCCAGCCTAGAATATGTGAGACCGCCCTCCCCAAACCAAACCAAACCAAACCAAACCAAACCAAACCAAACCAAACCAAACCAAACCAAACCAAACCAAACCAAACCA
>NW_026590809.1:4751941-4805405 GCF_907164565.1 Psammomys obesus | reverse complement strand
CAAACCAAACCAAACCAAACCAAACCAAACCAAACCAAACCAAACCAGAATGTAGGGTTTGAATGTAAAGTGTCTCCCATAGGATCAGGCTTTTGAACACTTGATTCCCAGCTGGTGACACTGCTTTTGGAGGTTTGGAACCTGGAGAAGGAGGTAGGGACTAGCTGGAGGAAGTGGGTTTCTGGGCAATCTCTGCCGTTTATAGCCTGGCTTGTCCCGTCTCTGCATTTCAGTCTTCCCAGATGGGAGAACCCTCTGCACCCTCTCAGCTTTGAGCCACTTTCTGTGCTTCCCCTGCTGTGATGGGCCGTGTCTCCATCAGCCAGGGGTCAGGTAAAGCTCTTCTTTATGGTGCTCCAGTCATGGATTTTTGTCACACATAAGTGATTCATGCAAGGAAGTAGCTCCAGGAAGAAAGTGTGTGATTACAAATCAGGCCCAGTTGATTACACTTCATGTCTGTCTCATTTGAACAACTTGGCTGATCCTTGGCGAAGGCTGCCTTGGGAGCTGTCTGTGATGACGGTTCCTGCTTCAGCCTACTGCCCTCATAGGAGCTGCCCACAATGGCAGCGCCTCCTCTTCAGTTTCTGTTGGCTAGTCATGCTGCAGGGAAAGGCTTCCCTGACGTAGACTGTAATTTTTATAACCCCTCAAGGCAGAAAGTGGCCAGGGCCCTGCTTGAGAAAGCTCAGCAGCTCAGCTCCTCCTGAGACCTCTGTAACTGTCATCTCTAGCCCCTAGCAGGACTCATCCCAGATTATGCTAATTTGAGGTTAAAAAGTCTGGAAAAAAACTCCAACAATCTCTGAGCAGGCAAACTGACAAATCCTTGAGCCTTGAGCTCGAAGGATCCCTGAGATCAGAGGTTTCATTTCTCTCAGAGGTAGCTGCTACCTGGGAACATCAGACCACTGCCTTACCAGAAGAGTCTCACAGTTCCTGAGTTCCCATGTCTCAGGAGACCCTTGGGACATTGTCTCACCCCAGCCCTCGTAGTTGTGGTTGAATTTTCTGTTGACTTAGGTTATAACCCAAATAGTTCATAGATTGTCCTCTCTGTAAATTTTCAGCAGCGATTTTAACCCCACCACAGCAGAATTCTTTGTGTTCCCTTAGATATTTTCTCTAAAGTATGTACATTAGAATCAGCCAACAGTATATCATTCATGTGATGAGATAATGGGTAGAGTAAGTTGCCTATAAATTATTTTCTAGCAGTTGTAGCACAAAATATTGACATAGAGCTGGACTATTTGACATTCCCTGTGGAAGAATTTTCCACTGATATCTTTTTACCAGTCTACTATTATTATAAGTAGGTAGTGTGAAAGCAAACCTTTCCTTATCCTGCTCATGCAATGGGATAAAAAACCAACAACCAACCAACCAACAAACAATCTTTTAAATTACTATCACAGGTCATGACTTAGGTAATAAAGAAGGTAAATGATTTCTAGGCTGTGACAGACCCATTGGTTGAATAACTATTCACTAATCTTATAATCTTAGATCTGTTAACCTCCTCCATATTTCCCTGATTTCTTTTCTTTTCTTTTCTTTTCTTTACTTTACTTTACTTTACTTTACTTTACTTTTCTTTTCTTTTCTTTTCTTTTCTTTCTTTTTTATTTTTTTATAATAAGTATGGGGAAGTCCCATAGGCTTTTCTCCGTGCTGGACCTCTAGCTTCTCTTGTACCAGCTGTCCAAGTACCTATAGTTTTTACTTAGTTAAGGGCTGTTTATATACCCATGTAGGTTTGTCATTCAACCATTTTAAGGGCTGGGCCACGGGTTTTGAGCAGGGTCCTCCTTACAAATTTGAAACTCAATCCCTGTGATGCCCTGTGTTTGGACAGTGTGAACAGCTTGTAACTTTTTTTATTTTGATGAAACATATCAATACCTTCCCCAGGAGCATCCACCATTCCCCCTAATTTTATCGGGAGCTGTCTCTGGGATTGCAGGAATATTAATCTGAGTGTTCCACTCTTGTAAAAATCCCTTCTTCACAAATTATGGGTGTGTCAGCCACATAGGGTCTTAGCTTTCCTTTTTAACTTTCTGGTTCCAAACATTTAACCCATCGCACACTTTGCTTCATCTGCAACAACTTTCCAATGCCAAGAAATGGTGTGTAACCTTTTGATGTGGCCATTCTGAATTCCAAGATTTTTGGGAAATTATAGTTACCTCAGCTCCTGCATCCACCAATCCTTCTATTTCAACACCATTTATTTGCAGTTTTAATTTTCGCCTCTGATCATTAACCACTATTTGCCAGAACACATGTTTTTCCAGTACTGCTAATCCCCCTGTTCTTTCTACTGGAGAAGCTTTGCCATTAATGCAGGGAAGCAGTAGCAGCTGAGCAATATTATCACCTGCATTAATTTGCATCTCTGTATTTTTTACATAGGCCAAAATTTTAATTTCTCCTTTGAAACTCCCAATCTATAATGCCTGGACGCACAGTGGATCCTTGAACAGTCCATCCATTCCTTGCCGAGATCGTCACTACTGTCCCTGAGGGCGAAGGGCCATAACTTGTCGGGTTGTTTTATGACCCTGAGTGTTTGGAGGTAGGATAAGAGATTAATCTAGAGAAGTACTGTCTAAAGTAGTGTGCATGGGGTTGCCAGTGCTGAGATGCGGTTTTTCCTGGCCACTTGTTTCCTGGCTGACAAGAGGGAAATGGCTAGTATTTTTTGCTGTGAGGCCTCAAGCTGCTAGGCTCCCATTTTGTTTCCCAATGGCAAAAATATTACCTTGCATCTCTCTCTTGGAAGTACCTTTATTGCCCCAATTGTATCCATTGCCACAACACTGGAACACCTTAGGAAGCCTAGTCATTCTTTCTGCTTGATGTTTAGGAAAACCATTGCTCTTAGAAAAGGCACATTCACTCCCTCCCCTCTCCTGTGGAAAGTACTGAATTTTTTGCAGTTAATGAACCAGGAATTTTGAGATTTAAGAATTTTAGAAGCTTGGTCATGCTCTCTTTACAAATGACCGAATTTCCTGCAATTGAAGCACTGGACATTTTAATATCGGAGACCTTTAGCAATGCTTGTCTTATGATATTAGCATGGTACTCATGAAACCCATTATCAGTCATGTCCCTCATCCACTCATTTGTTGATGCTGTCCTTGCCTTTAAAGGTCTAATAACTCTTTTACATTCATTATTTGAACTCTTAAACGCAAGGGTCTCCATCAAGACCAGCCTCACATCACGGTCTGATATGACTTTGTTCACAGTTGAGATCTGTTTTTGTATAAAAAAAAAAATTAGTCTTGTATGTTTTTTGTAAATGAGATGAATTCCCCCTCCCCAGGTTTCTCAACTTTGTCCAAAACTCTTAACGCTGCTAAGCAACATTGTTCTATAGTAACATCATTAAATCGAATCTGTTCTTGTAGGTCAGAGTACCACCCTTCCCCCAGCAACTGTCTTTTACTGTATTCACCCCCCTTACTCTGTCTTGCTGCCCAGGTTTCACTGCTTCTTCACTCTACCAAGTTAACCACTGCACAGCTTTTACAGTCCCTTCCAGCCTGGGGGAATAATTTTATTTTGAGGAGCCAAATTACTTAGAATTTGTTTTACCTAAGGTGGATGCATACTGTTAGAAATCATGGCCTCTTTAAAACACCTTAAATCTATCATTTCTACAGGATGCTACCCTATTTCAACATAAACATGGTCTGAACCATTATCAGGCAGGTACTGTGTGATTACTGGGAAAACTGACAGTGATTTTGCAATCCCAGGAAGCCCCTCCTCTATTTCTGGCAGTGCAATTGGTTTGAGATTAACCCTTTCTTTCAAAATGGGCTATTTCAGTTTTTCTTTGACCCCACTGTCCTGCATGGCAGCCTCCTCCCTGATGCCCACCTGGCTTCTTGTCTGCCCAGGTGCTGCAGGGGACTGGAAACTCAATGGGTGCAGCATGGGGCCTTGTAGAGATCTGCCTTCCGGCTCTTCCCCCTCTTTCCTCCTTGGGGAAACTCCCATTTTCTTGCTCAGTTATCAGCACTGAGTCTTTGTTTTTGCTCCCTTTTCTGGTGCTCCTTCCCTCCCAAGAGTTTCCAGCTCCACCTGCGATTTTTCAGTTGCACAGCTCTACAACCCTTTCAGGAAACAGAGCAGAGTGAATCATTTTGTTTTCCCATTTTAACCATTAGTAATTTCTCAGGTCCCTCCATTTCCAACTGCTCAGCCATTCTCCCAACCTTTTTTGAAACAGAATATATAAAGAAAAAACAAAAACAGAAACAAAAATAAAACCGTAACCCCCCTGGGAGAAAGCAGTGGATAACCCAGCAGAAGCAGACACAAATTTTTTTGCTGGTGTCTTGAAACAAAATATCCTTTTCTTCATCTCCTGCCATTTCTTTTATTGCATTTTAAATCAGATTTCCCATTCTGTCCTGTCCCTCCGTGCCACTTGTAACTGGAGTTTTACTACTTTGCGGGTTCCTTACTCTCTTCCACCTTTCTCCATCCTTATTTCACCATCCCAGCCTCTCAACAGGAGGTAGGAGAGAAAGAAGGATAAGGTAGAAAGGGGGCATCATCATCGTTAGACTACTTCCTGCTCATTAGGGGCATCAGGTTCCTCAGGGCAAGTTTGATCTTCGACATCAGGAGATTCAATTTCTTCTCATCTTTTTGCACACAACCACTCAACAAACCACAGCAAAACACAGCAGCAGCCGCCGCCGCCGCCGCCGACACCACTCTTAGGGCCCTAGTATTTACACAGCTTCTCAAGTATTTCTGCAACTCCGTATGTCACAAACTTGTAGAAACTATATGCAGTTGGCAAAATCACATCTTTGCTAGAGCATGAGGCAAATCAGAGTCAGCTACTGTGGACGATCTGAAGCAGCCTCACATATCCCACCCCTCGGATTAAAACAAATTTCCATAACATTTCTGTGTTTTTAAAGAAATCAATTTTTTTTCTACCTGGATTCACTTGCCAGTAATTTATAAGGACTACAGCTAGCTTTGAATCTTTCCACATCAGAATCCTCTAGCTGCATGTCTTTTTGGACACCTGCAGCAGTACTAGGTCTCAAGTGTTCCCATATTTTTGAGATGCTGATGTAAGTGGGAGAAAAACGCAAGGATGGGAAGAAAAGTAAGCTGTCAGTGAAGGAAACGTTAGGCAGTTTGACTAGAGTGTAACAATCTGAGTGTGACAAGGGTCCCAGGCCTTAGTAGGTTCCCAGACCGTAACACAACAGACTCCATGATGGAAGTACCATTCCGGTCATAAAACTCATCACATAGGCTGTTCCACAAAAGTAAAACAAAGGCCTGGGCCGTCAAAGCCCATCGTTCTGGGAAGGTCTTTAAATGTACTAACCTTGCTCTTTGGCTTCTGTAGTTCCCTTTTTGGCTAACTGTTCTTGTTAACCGAAGATGGGTTTTGTGCTTGAAAGCTCACTCAAGAAAGGCTCAGCTCTATACTAGGATTCTGAACACCTGGTGTAGTCTAGGCCTATCTAATAAAGACTTTCTATAGGCTTAAACTCAAGTCCAAGTAGTCTTCTTTGCTGGATACTCCACAACAAAAGCAGATAATTAATTTTTTTTCATGTTCAAATATTTAAATTGAAACAAAAGGAAATTCTGATGTGTTTCAAATTTCAGTAGCAAATAAATGTATGTGTGAAGGAACTTATTTTTAAAACCATTCATTTTTGTGGGGAGATGCTGAGGCACAAAGATTTTGAATTTGGGGCCAGTCTAGGCTTAGATACAGAGACCCTATCTCAAAAGAAAGAAAGAAAGAAAGGAAAGAAAGAAAGGGAAGAAAGAAAGAAGGGAAATAAATAAAGAAAAGGGAAATAAAGAAAGAAAGAAGAAAAGGAAAGAAAGAAGGGAAAGAAAGAAGACAATGGCTGGAAGTGTTATAAACTACTTGTTTCCCATTCCCACAGGTTTTAATTCTGTCTCCATTAATGCAAAAAACCTGAAATCAAATACCCCAGCATTCCCAGTACAGGGCATTGATAACTGTAATCCAGCTTTCGGGAGGCAGAGGCAGGAGGAGCCTGAGTTCCAAGCAACACCAGGCTATATGGCAAGACTGTCTCAAAAAGCAACAGTAGCAAGAAAATATTTGTTTTGCTGAATGAAATGATTCAAATTATCTAGAATTTGAAGACTACAACAAAGTCTTATGATAAAGATTTTTTTTTCTTTTGGCTATTTTCTTGTATAAAAAGAGAAAAGGCTGCCCACAGCTGACAACTACTCAGCATAACTTCTTTGTATCACTGCTTAAGAAGGTTAAAAAAAAAAAAAGCCAGGTGGTAAGCATTTACAATTTATTCAATTTGTATCCTGGTGGTGGTTTCTTCCCTCATCTGCTCCCAATCCCACCCTCCTCCCTCCTGTTCCCATGCTCCTCTCCAAATCCACTGATTGGGGAGGTCCTCCTCTCCTTTCATCTGATCCTAGCCTATCAGGTCTCATCAGGACTGGCTACATTGTCTTCTTCTGTGGCCTGGTGAGGCTGCACGCCCCCCAGGGGGAGGTGATCAGAGAGCCTGTCACTGAGTTCATGTCAGAGACAGTCCCTGCTCCCGTTACTAGGAAACCCACTTGGAGATTGAGCTGCCATTGGCTACATCTGAGCAGAGTGTTTAGTTCCTCTCTATGCATGGTCCTTGGTTGGAGTATCTGTCTTTGTAGGACCCCTGGGAGCAGATTTTGGGGGGGGGGGTTCTGTTGCTCTTCTTGCGGAGCTCCTGTCCCATCCGGGTCTTTCTATCTCCCCCTTCTTTCATAAAATTCCCTGCACTCTGCCCAAAATTTGGCTATGACTCTCAGACTCTGCTTTGATATTTCTGTCGGTAGAGTCTTTCAGAGGCCCTCTGTGGTTGGCTCCTGTTCCCTGTTTTCTCCATCTCTCGAGGTCTAACCTGTTTGCCTTTCTGAATGAGGATTGAGCATCTTACCCAGGGTCCTCCTCCATGCTTAGCTTCTTTAGATGTACAGATTTCAGTATGATTATCCTATATTATAAGGCGGTACACATCTTTATTCCCAACACTTGAGAGGCGGACTCTGAGTCCGAAGATAGCCGGGTCTACAGAGCGAGTTTCAGGATAGCCAGGGCTACACAGAGAAACCCTGTCTTGAAAAAAAAAATTTTTTTTTTTTAAAAACAGTACTTAACTGCGAAAGTCAGAGAAAGGGGAGTGTTTGCCAGGAGTCCAGACACATCCTCTTCATCCCAGCACTCAGAGGCAGAGGCAGGGGGTCTTTGTGCGTCCTTGTCTACATAGCCAGTACCAGGACGGCCTGGACTACACAGTGCTACCGGTCTCAAAAAGAAAAGAGGGGCTTGTTATGAAAGAATAGGAAGGCCAACAATTCTTGTGAGAAACGACGAATCAGTAACCTTACAGAATTATTATTAAAAGGAGTGTTGCTGCTAAACCTTAAAACGTTTTCTTTGTCCTCTGCACTTTAGCAGGTCTTTGTTTAGCTTTAGCTTTAAACGGACCAACCAAACACTTAGCTGGTGTGATGATTATGCTAGGGGCAGAGCTCTGGATTCTTTGCTGTTTTCTCCCCTTTATTCTGGCCACAGCCACAAACCACGGCAGGAAGCAGGAATGACCAGCAGGGTGCGCTGCAGTTCCACAGCCGAACCAGGCTGGGCTCGGAGGCATTCCTTGAAGGTCCGTGCTGTTTCTGCTTTTGAAGACTGGTGGAAGGAAATATTTCACAGGAAAAAAAGAAAACACTTCGCTGAAAATAACCCCAAATTTACTATGATTTAGAGGCTGATTATTTAGGAAAAAACAATATCCTAGAGGGTCGCTGCAGCAATTCTTAGAGAAGGGGGGTTTAACTCCGTTCTGGGGATGAAAGGATTTTCCTGATGGAAAAAGAAAAGATTAGAAAACCCCGTTGAAAGTTAGTTTCCTATATTATCTAGTTGTTGATGGATAACGCTATTTTTAAAACTCCCAAGAAAGGGTATATTTATTTAAAAAAAAAAAAAAGACCCATAAACATTTCACTTTTTTCCCCCCAAAGCATTTTCTTTCTTTCTGGTTTCCCAAAATGTCAATATTTATGAACCAGGGGTTGTGGGAAATGTTACCTAGAACTGCAAAAGTCAGGTTTGTCTTGGTCTGTCCCTGGGGACTTGAGTTTGTGTGCCAGAGGGCAGTGTGGCTGGAGGGACCCAACCCTTCCTCCTTGGCACCCTGTGGTGAACTCTTTGAAGTGGAAGAAAATTGTGTTCTCTGCTTCACATGCAGAGAACAAGGCAGCAGTGGATGCAAGTTTCTGTATATGCTCGTGCTGTAAGAACAAAGGCAGCTTTAGCAAGAACAGCACTGGCAGAGCCAGCGCCTATGCAAGTGAAGGCGGCTCCTCTAACACAAACACAAATGTGCATTTCTGATCAATATTTGAGGCTTTCCATAGTACTTGTTAAGGCCACGGCAATGCTCAGCAAAGCTAAGACCAAACGAGGAGATAGTAGTGAATTGTGGCACTTATATTTGCTTTGAAATTTTTAAAAAAATACTTTTTAATCAGAGTAATTTGTTTCTTTCAAACTGCTGGATGTGTGAGGTTAGAAACTAAGCCAAAAGTAGGGAGTTTTACTAGGCAGAATCAGAAGAATCAGGAAATAGTACTGATACTTTAGAGTCAATAACAAAGTAAAAAAATTTAATTTTAAAAATTAAATTAAAAAATAAAAATTTAATTAAAAAACTAAAAACACTTGAAAACAAAGGTCACACAATAAAATAGTCTCTAAGGTCAAATGAAAACTTTTGCTGGAGCCTCAACCCCACCCCTTGTTTTCCATGAAGGACTCCTCCCTATTTCTTTACATTTAAATCTGTAATCTTTTGCTCCTTAGATGTTTAAGTCTCATGGTGTCATTTCACTACAAATTATGATTTCCCCCCCTTTATTCTATGCACTTTAGCAGCTCTTTATTTAACTTGCTTTATTTTTAAATGTCCCACCCAAACACTCAACTGGTGTCCAAAAGCTTGCTGTATAAATAACAAGATAAAAATTCGTAGAACATTTTATTTTCCTAGGTCAGGAAGTAATTGTCCTGTTTCATTTTTGGAAAAGCATGACAAGAGAATTACTGAGATTAATGAAAAAGCAGTTAGAAGGAACGAAAGCCTCTGCTTCTGGGGGAAGCAACAAGTTCTTCAGAAGACACTCTTCCATTTTCTGCACACGTGGCCATGGGCCTGACTGCCCCTCCGGTGTGATCAGCTCAGCGGAGGTGACTTTCTCTCCCTTCACAGAGGCTGCCACTGTTCACTGTTTCCACTCCCCAGCCTTGCTCTCCACATCTGTGAAGGGGCATGAACACGTTTAGCCCAGAGATGTAGAGAGCGTGAAATTTGTAGCAGATTCAGCCCTCAGCGTGTGGTAATGTGCGGTGTTCGGTACGCCCTTCTGCCTTTTCCTCACTGGTAGAAAAACAAGAACCAAAACACAAGTTTATCTCTATACACGCCCTTCTGAGTATCTTTCTCCAGACCTTGTGTAAACTAGCTTGTACAGTAGCTCACGTTTCCAGGGTGTGCCTTCCTTTCTGTAAGGCTGCTTGCTGGTGGAGCTAGGGCTAACACCCGCTGTTTCAGAACCAGCTAGGCACTCTGAGGATAAGGACTGATCCATCCCATACGATTGAAGGCTGGCAAAGCCAGGGACAGAAACGGCAAGCCTTTGATTATGGTCAGAAAGGAGTCTGACCTCCCTTGTACCTCGTCCTGCACTGGCAATGACATTCTGAACTGCCAGCAAGCTTGTGAGAGTACTATCTAGCAGGGTGCCTTCTGGTAAAGAACAATGCAATGCTGTTGCCCTCCCCCTTTAGGAGTCAATTCAAATGTTTTCAAAGTTTAAAGATTTATTCGCTTTATGTTTGTGATGTGATTGTTCTGACTCCATTTGGAATGTGCACCACAGGCCTGCCCGGTGCCTGAGGAGGTCAGAAGAGATATCACATCTCCTGGACCTGGAATACAGGAGGTTATGAACTACCATGTGGGTTCTGGGAATCAAACCCAGGTCCTCTGCCAGAACATCTGCTCTCAACTTCTGAACTGTCTCTCTGGCCTCTATTTCAGAATTTTTTGAAAAGAGCACAATGGTGTTTGGTCAGCTTAAGATAAAGTCTTTCCTCTATACCCCGCTCTGTGTCTAGTCTGAGAGAACCAAAGCGACCCAAGGACCTGGGAACTGAAAGGTCAGAGGTCAGCAGCAACATGTCTGTGGATCGCACCTTCAGCTCTTCTCACCCCACCTAGACACGCTCAACAGAATTAGTACTGGAAATAAGCCCCCGAAAGCACTATGGGAATTCTGCTGGGTAGAGTTCATATTTTAACATTTTGTTCGTACACAATGCATATTTATGTTTAATTTGTGATTAGTTTTCATTAGTTATGGATTTACATAAGTCAAACATGTGTATATATGTATTATCTGTGTGAAGACTATGACTTGGTTTTGATAGTACATACACATGTATGTTTTCGGGATTCATTTGAAGGTTTTCTACTTCTGTTCAGTCCAAAATTGGAGTTACTACATAAAATTGGATTCTACACTAGGCTGAAAAAGAGCCAAGTTCCTTTAGCCAACTACCAATGATATAGTGTGTGAAAATCAAGCAAGGTTAAAAATAGCCAGTTTTTCTTAGGGAAGTAAAACCCATATATTCAAATTAATGTCATCTTTTTAGAGAAGTTGCTTTGGAAGGTCAGACACTCTTTCAGCAGTACTGCTGCTGCTCCAGACCTTTCAGGGTCTTCTTTTGGAATGACTGTCAGTACCAGCTAAGGAACCCTGCTCACAGTGTGCCCACAGTCCCGACATGCGAAGGCTGAGGCACAGGGAACTTCAAGCCAGCCTGCTATGGACCTTGCCTCTCCCTAGCTCTGTTTCTGCCTGCCTCTCTCTTTCCACCTCCAATGCCCCCCTCTTCCTCTCTCTCTCTCCCCTCCTCTTTCTTGTCTTTCATAAACAACCCTCCACAGGCATGTGTGCACACAAAGAAAGAGAAACAAACAAACAACAAACAAAACAACAAACAAACAACAAAGAAACAAATAAAAACAAAAAAGAAGAAAGACAAGCTGGGTCTCATTGTATAGTCTTCTTGTATTTAAGCTAAGCAGTTTTACCTCCTAACTGGAGTCCAGAGCTGTTTTGAGACTCCTCAGCAGGACTCTGACTACTTATATTATTTATTTGTGTGGACAAATTCAGGTAGATTTATTCAAACTAAACGTCACTGTCTGGTAGTCACATCTTTTGAATAGAAATATTTGTGACGTGAAGTGAGGGTCCTCGTAAAAAAGATAGCTGCAGTCATTTGAGAGGGAGCCACCGCAGGTTTTTCGCCGGAGTCTGCTGTGTTCAGTTACAGAGTGCAGAAACTTCTGAGCAGAAAGAACAATGCGGAGCCTCCTGGGCCGAGATCAAGCTGTCCTTCACCCTGATGAGGATTTAGGTAGTGGGTCACTGCAGTGCCTGTGTATATAATCACATCTCAGCGAGTCATCCTGGGATACAGGCAGGGAGACTGTGTGGTCCACACTGCGAAGCAGAAGCAGGAAAACAACATGAACCTGTCTGAGGACGAATCCGGACCTGATGATAGCAAAGATACACGTAGTAGCAGTTAGAGATAGAGGTCAAAATGATTTACAGTGTATTTATGTTTGGCTATTAGTAAAAAGAGAGTTTAGTATTAAGAGAGAAGCTTCCATAAACAAACAAACCACCACGGTCTTTGCTTAATGACCTTCTTCAGAACAAGTAGCAGTGGGAATGCGCGTAAGTGAGACTCAGGGCGCAGGCGGAAGCCGTGAAAGGCCCTGGGAGGACAGCAGGGCTCTCCAGGGCCGCTGGACCCCACTCTTCTGAGGCAGGCCATTTTCAGACCCTCATGCCCACCATGTCCTCCTTCCTCATCCAACTTCAGAAGATCGGAAGTCTTGCTGGGCCATCCACGAAGTTCATCTCCGGAGAGCTGTGCATTCATTCTGTGTATCCACACTGTAGCAGCTGGTGGATCTGAGCAAACCTGGGAACTTGAAAAAAAAAATCCCAGTAGCTGTGCTCCTCAGGCCACGAGTATAGAGCCACACATGACTCACAACAGGGCAGTAATTTTCCTCTGGAAAAGATTTCTGGAATTGATGTGGTTTTCTTTCTTTCTTTCTTTTTCTTTCTTTCTTTCTTTCTTTCTTTCTTTCTTTCTTTCTTTCTTTTTTCTTTCTTTCTTCTCTCTTTCTCTCTCTCTTTCTTTTAACCTGTCTTTTTTTTTTTTAAATAAAATCCATGAATAATTTATATTGCTGCCAAAGATGGCTTGCTTTTATCATTATTAAGTGTCTGGGGATAAACATCACTGGGCCTCCTCAGGCTATATGACCTTAAGACCAACATGGTCTTGCCAGGTCACTTTCTGGGAAGGAGGGCCTCCCTGAGGGGGGAGAATGGCCTCTTGCGATGTTCTCACATTCTTAGTCCTGACCCGAAGCTGCTGTGATCGGCTTGCTTGGAACCCCACAGAAAGAATTAACTACGTGAAACAGAATTTCTGGAGCAGATGAAACAGACAGATGTTATATGTCCTGGGTAAAAAAAAAAAAAAAAAAAAAAAAAAAAAAAAAGCAGAAACTTGATGAGATTTTAATGATACCCCCATCTTTATATAACATAAGCAGTTCTCTCCTATTTCTTGCCTTTGATAGCTATGGAGGCTAAAACTTTACACAGTTAAGCAAAGGAAGCCAGTTCCAAACGAACACTATATTGTTAGATGATTCCAGAAATCATGTAAAGCCAGAATAGCTGCTGACTGGAGAGCAGGAACCTAGTCCTTTTCAGAGTCTGAGGGACAGGAATAAGGAGTGACTGCCTAATGGGTATGAGGTACCTTATGGGGCGATGGAAAACCATGCAACTGGATATTTCAAACTAGATGTCTGAAAATGTGAAGGTGTTTAAGCCTACTGAGCTATACACTTCAAGATGATTAGAGCGGTACATTTTATTCTGCTTTTTATTTTTGCTAAACTCCTTGTTTAACAGGTTAGGTACAATCAGAGACATTGCCAAGTCATTTGCATAATTTATCAACTTCAGTGTGAGCGTAATCAGGGGGTCTCCTAGTAAGACTGCTGCTGGACAGAAGTAGACCTGAAGAATGGGCAGAGCTGGTTGATCTGTGAGGAAATAGCCAGGCCAAGGAGGTGAAGGCACAGAGATCATGTGCCTTCACATCACACATGGTGATGATACCATGTGCTAACTGGCCTGAGCTTTCGGATGCACAGATATTTATTTAAATGTTTCTGGCTGTGTCTGTAAGGATGAGCTTGCAGACCTCCTGATGTGGGTGGCCCTCCTTTAGCCTGAAGAAAACAAAAAGGTTGAGTAAGAAAGAGTTCTTTTTTCTCTGCCTATGAACTGAAATATTTGTCTTTCGATATTTTTTGTGACTTTTTTGAAAAACAAGTAAGGCCAATAAACCTTTTTATTACTGTATATTAGCCGTACAAGGTAATGGGCTTTCCTATGACATTTCATGCAGCATGCAGCGTGCTTCGTCATATCCGCTCTTCATCACTCTTCCTGAGCTCTCTCACACTCCTTACTCTTCTGTATCCCCAACAATCCCTCCTTTTTTTTTGCGTCTCCACTTTCAATTTGATATAGGAGAGAAAAGAGGGAGAAAAACCTAAGTCAATAGAATTAGAGGTGAAAAGGGGGGACAATAGAAACAAGTCAAATCCAAGAAATTAAACTCCAATAAAACTTTTTTTTTTTTTTTTTTTTGCGACAGAATTTCTCTGTGTAAGAGCCCTGGCTGTTCTGGAACTCACTCTGTAGACCTTCCTGCCTCTCCCTCCCGAGTGCTGAGACTAAAGGCATGAGCCACCATGCCAGGCTTGCAGAAAGTTTGAAAATCAAGAAGCAGAAACGTTTCTAGACAATTTGATCTATCCACACTTAGAGGAGAGGGCGTGGGCTGCTGAAGAGCCGCACTGAGCAACAAGCCTGAAGCAGTGCTGAGCCCTTGCAGCAAAGCTCTCCGCCAGGCTGGAAGGAGTCATGGCTGAATTCTTTTAATCCATTGAAGAAGAATTATCACCAATGCTTCTCAAATTGTCCTGTGAAATAAAGCCAATATTATCTTGATAAAATTTTGGATAAAGGCATAGCCATCAAACAAAACAATAACAACAACAAAATACCCAATAACGTATAGCCCAATTTCCTTGGTTAAGCACAGATTAAAAAAACAAAACCAAACACTTCAAAAACTGAGTTCAACCACGTTGAAAAGATCACAAGTGTGGTAATTAGTTTTCATGCCAGTAATGCAAGAATAATTTAATATATGTAAATCAATTAGCATAATGTGGCAAATAAATGGCACAGAGAACAAAAATCAAATGTAGGAGGGGGAAATTAAAAAACACAACACATTTGACAAAATTGAATATTCTTTCACAATAAAAGCCCTGAAATCAGTGGGAATGGAAGGGTTATACGCAACATGATAAAGCTGGAAGCATTTCCTTTTCAGCCGTGAGCGAGACAAAGATGCCTTCCCAGCTTTTCTCATGAGAGTGCTCGGAATCTTCTGAGAGGAAGAAACCAAATCATCCCTGACCGCAGAGGGTGCTGTCTTTTGCTTAGAACACCTGGAAGACTTGGAGGTTTGATAAACACTTTTAGCAAAGTAGCAGAATGCAGAGCCAACGTATAAAACCCCAGTAGCTTTCTTACATGCTGACAGAAGGGTTGATGAAGAAGTCAGGCAAAAAGAGGCACTTTCTGTCTCAGGCTCATACTGGAAGGGAAACTGTTGGATTTTGGGCTTCTGAGGCCGTGTTTGCACCGTACATGCTTCCCATCTGAGCCATTCTCTGGCCCCATTCTCTCTTACTCGGTGTACTGAGGGGCTCTTGGGTATTTCCATGGTCGTAAGGAGGACTTCAGTAAGGAAGAACCTTCAGCAGTGCAACTGTGGGGAGCTCCAGGAGCGGCCATGTCTGAAGTGACTACTTCATCCACGCCGCTTGCCCACCATGTTAGAGGAGGAAGAGGAATCTCTGGAATCAAAGAGACCTTCATGGAGGTAGTCAGAATTTGGGGGGCTGAGTATTTGGATAGAAACATCCAAATACTATGTATATATATGGTGCTGGGGAGATGGTTCAGTGGAAAGCTTTTGCTGTGCAAGTGTAGGACCAGAGTAAGGACCTCAGCAGCTCTGTAAATGTCAGGTGGGGGTGGAAGCCTCCTAGTCATTACAGCACTGAGAAGGTGCAGGTGTGATTCTTAGGATAAACTCATTAGCTAGACGAGGTCTATCTGTGAGTTCTGCGCTCACCTGAAAGACCTTGAGTCAATGACTAAGGTGGAAAGCAGTGCAGAAAGACTTCTGACAGCAGCATTGGGCCTTACGCACCCACATATACACTTGCACAAACACGTGTTTACACACATGCAGACTCATGTAAAATACATGGGTTTTTTTTTTTTATTTTTGGTCTTAATGGACCTGTAATAAATGCATGAACTTATGGAAAACAGTATGGTCTTTGGATATTTCATGTGTTAGATGCAAAGTGAGTGGTGAGATCAGCACCTTCGCGTATTTATCAGCTCCCTTAGGTGGTATTTCTATGTAGGAATATCTCTTTTGAATATTCCATTAGTTGTTGCAACCATCGCCATCCAACGGTTCTCCATGCAGAAATTCCACTTATTCGATCACCCTCCGGTGCCTATCACCCCTTCCCTGTCCATCATCCTTTCCCACCCTTCCTAGAGTGTGGAGAACCCCCCACCCATGAGATCAGCTTCTTAGCTTCTGCCGTAGCTATTTCAAATTATATTACTATTGCTGGCGGATGTCCCCGGATGCCACCTCCAAACATTATCCTTTGAAATGATGATAGTTGAGTGTCGTGATGTTAGTTTATTTATTATTTCATGTGCTATCAGAGAAGTCGTATATTACTTTGTCACAACTTAGTTTTTAAAATTGTCTTGCTAACTACATTTCAGTATTATTAGTGTTTGGATAATTCTGTGCATTTAAAAAAGCATTTAAGAACATCACTCGCAGGAACTGGGCACAGTGGTATGCAGACATATGATCCCAGCACTCTGGAGGCGCAGGCAGGAAGACGACAATTTGAGGCCAGCCTGGGCTACATAAACAGATCCAGCCTGGGCTACATAAACAGATCCAGGGTGTCTTGGATAACAAACATAGTTGAACTCTGTTTCCAAATAACAACGACATCAACAAAATATTATCTACTAGACTTCCCCAAAGCTCAGTGGCCCAAAAGAGACCAGAAGCCCCGTAAAAGGGTAGTCTTGCACAAACATTAGCCTAGAGGCCCAGCGGATTCCAGCCCTTCAGGACATTGCTCAATACTGCTTAGTAACACTGGTATCAGGAGAGCCCCTGACGTGTTGTTGTTCCATATCAGGCTCGGTTCGTTCTGACACACGAGATGTACTAGGTTGCACAGCTATTTCAGTCAGCAAATTAAAGTGCCTTCTTAGGCATCTGAATAGAAAAGCTTAACTGATCTCTTGGCTCATAAGCCTTGGCATCGTGACAGGCCTACCCCTAGCCTTGGTGAAGACAAAAGCTTGTCAGACGGTTTAGCCTCTTTCTCGTTCTCTTTAGAATCCATGTCATATGTGTTACTGGGTGAGTGATTTCTTTCCTTAAGCGCCATTTATTTAATTTATTTCTCTTTGGACAGTTCAAAAGATGTGCTATTACTGATGTATTTACATTGAATGCTTTTATTCGGCCCTGTGTGTATGCTTAGTGCTCTGAGAAGGTAGCGGATTAATGAGTCTGGAGACTCAAGTCCTCTGTTTATCTACTTATTTGGGAAACAGAAGATCCTTGAGTCATTCGGCGTACACTTGCCTGCTCCGTGTATACAGTTGCCTCCGTTGTGACCCAGGAACTCCGGAGAGCTTCAGCAGGGACGCAGGAACAGTGGCTCCTCCTCTAACGTCTTGAATAAGAGCTCACCTCTTGCCTTTTGGGAAACATCCATTTATTTTGTGTGTATGTGCACATGTGTCTGTGTGTGGGTGCACACAGTCACGGCACGCGCGTGGAGATCAGAGGACTTGCAGCACTCACTTCTCTCTTTCTAACATGTGGTCCAGGGTATCAAACCCAAGGGGAGGGCCTGAGGACAAGCGCCCTTACTGCTGAGCCACGCAGCGCTTCCTCCTTTCCCACTGGAAACAACAGGAGACTGAGGGCTGGCCTTCTGACAATTCCCCTCTCCTTTCTTCATGTGAATACTGAAAACCATGGCTGCTTGCTTTCCAGCCTTTCCTACATCCATTTTGCCCTCCCCCACCTCTTCTCTTACCTCTCTACATATTTAGCTCTGTGTTAGCTGTGTTTAGCAGTCACTCCTTGAGCTAAACAGAATAGTTGGTGCAGCAGTTTCCAGTAATGTGATGCAGGAAGAGGCTCTGTCCCGTCAGAGCTGTTTCTACCTGGACAACCTTTATATCTGTCTGAACACTGTAGCCAAATTTCACTTGAACAAACCATACCTTGGATGAAGCTTTGGAAACTGCCAAAATTGACACTGCTCCCGGCATAGTTAGCACTGTGCTTCAGTCTTTCATATGGCGGGAAGACTTTGTAAGCCCGATAAGTGTGTGATAATAACTACTCTGTTGACCTCCAGAGCCACGTGGTGCGAAGCACAGAGCTGCGGGGTTAGTAGTGTGCCTGCAGGGCCCACGCTGGAATGGTAGTCCCTTTCCCACTCTGTGCCCATCAGGAGCTTTAGAATGTGACCTTAATTGGAAACAGGGTCTTTGCACATGAATTTGGATAGTTCATAATCTGAAAATCAGTGTTTTAACAAGAATATGGAGAATTAGATGCAGAGGGGAAAAAAAAAAGACACATAGGAGAATGCCATGCATAGGCAGGCGTGGAAGTGAGGGATTGCCATGCAAAGACAGAGTCAGAGATGGAAATGAGGGATCACCAGCCACCAGTGGTCATCGGGAGAGGCTCTGGCTGATTTAGCCTCTGTGCCTTCTTGCAGTGTCTAGGTGAATCCCTGTAGCTTTAAGCCATTCAATTAGTGGTCCTATGTCACAGCAGCCCTGAGAAATGAACACAAGCCATTAACAAGTCCTTCCTGGCCCTTGGTCTTCTCCATGACTCTCCTTCCACGAGCCTGTCCTCTGGGCAGCCCTTTCTCTGCATTCTATCAGAAGCTCTCCTTAGTAGAGTAAGCCTTTGGATGTGGCTATTGGTTTTGTTCGCAAAGGCTCTTGAATGTGAAGTTTCCTTTGCATTCCATCAAGGCCATATCTAACATCCCAACACTGAGAGGGCGCAGCCTGCTGCTTCGTGTGGTCTTTCTGGAACGGCATGCTGGACACGGACACTCTAGCCTGCCTGTTCGACAAGCTGGTTTTGCTAGTGAAGACTCTTTGAATACAGGGAGAGAGGAGTGAGTTTGCAAAAGATTGTGCTTGTTAGACATTTCTTAGTTTAAAATCATGCGTGTGTGAGTATGAGCGTGCGCACAGCATGCCACAGCATGTTGGGCCAGAGAACAACTTTCCGTGTTAGCTCTCCCCTTCCACCATGTGGTGTGGGCTCCGAGAACCCAAATCACGTCGACAAGCTTGGTGCCAAGTACCTTTACCTGCTGGGTTATCATGCCCAGCCAGAGAATCATTATCTGATTATTAGTGTTAATCTTAAAATTACGCCTAATTATTCACTTATGTATTCTCTGTGCGCATGTGGAGGTCAGAGGCAGCTTTGAGAGGAGAATAGCTTTATCCTTCCGCGTTTCTGTGCATTCCCAGGGCTAAGGCTCAGGTCACCAGTGGCAAACACCTTTATCCTCATCACCACTACCACGGCCTTTTCCCCCTTCCCCCCCTTGGCCCAGACACAAGGTCTTTGTGTAGTCCTGGCTGTCCTGGAACTTGGTCTGTAGACCAGGCTGGCCTCAACTCACAGGTCTGCCTGCCTCTGCCTCCCAAATGCTGGGCTTAAAGGCGTGCGCCACCACTGCCCAACTCAAGGAGTTATTTTTTAAAAAATTCTTTATTAATTACACTTTACTCACTTTGTATCCCCCCCTCTGGTTCCCTCCCTCCTCCCATCCCAATCCCTCCCTTCCTCCACCCTCTGCATGCATGCCCCACCCCAAGTCCACTGATAGGGGAGGTCTTCTTTTCCTTCCTGCTGATCCTAGTCAATTAGGTCTCATCAGGAGTGGCTGCAGTGTCTTCTTCTGTGGCCCAGTAATGGTAATGCTGCTTCCCCCTCAGGGGGAGGTAATTAAAGAGCAGGTCAATCAGTTCATGCAGAGACAGTCCCTGTCCCCATTACTATGGAGGCCACTTGGATACTGAACTGCCATGGGCTACATCTCTGCAGGGGTTCTAGGTTACCTCCATGCATGGTCCTTGGTTGGAGTATCAGTCTCAGGAAAGACCCCTGTGCTCAGAATTTTTGGTTCTGTTGCTCTCCTTGTGGAGCTCCTGTCCTCTCCAGATCTTACTGTTTTCTACCTCTTTCAAGAGATTCCCTGCACTCAAGGAGTTATTTTTTAAATGAGCTCATACAAGAAATTGTGTGATTTTTGAGATTTACGAACTTTTCTATTGTTTGAGAATTTCATACACGCATGTAATGCATTTTGATCAAACCCGTCTCCTTTCCTTTCCTCCCAGTTCCTCCCTTATCCCCACACATGGCTGTCCCTTCCCATCTTCGTGTGCTCCCATTTTAAATGAGTCAACTCAGGTGTGAGACAGTTGAGTGGGACACAGTAGCTTCTCGAGGCTGTATCCGTGAAGGGGATCAACTCTTCCTTTCCTGGCAGCCATCAGTTGCCAACATCTCCTTAGCTAAGGGCCAGGCTTCATAAGCACCTCTCGCTCCTATGCTGGGATTTTGGCTGCCTTGTCCTTGTGGGGATCTCCTGCAGTCAGTCACAGTGGCAATGGCCCTGTCACGTTCAGCGAATACTGCTTCAATGCTGATGTCCACCATCTCTAGCTCTTACAGTGTTTCTGTCCCCCTCCCCTGTGATAATCCTTAAGCCTTGGTGAGGGGGTTCTCTCCTTTATAGCTGAGAACTCAATGGTCTCTTCTTTGCTGCAGGTTGACCAGCTGTAGGTGAGTAGTATGTGATTACTTTTAATAGGAAGTATACAAATACTCCACCAGTTTTATTTCAGTGTTTCTGAATTTGGGACTTAGCTGTTATTGTTAATGTAGGCGAATCATAGAAGAGAGGTTAGTTTTTAAATGCTAATATTTGTATATCTGCATGTACTGATTACTTAAACATTTATCATGAAAAGAAAAAACAAAACTACACGCCTGTAGCACATGCCTGTAATTCTGGCATGCCAGAGGTTCAGGGGTTGGAGGCTGGGCTGGGATGCTTTACCCTAAGATAGTCCATGCTACAGAGGGAGACTGTCTGAAAAATGCAAATCTGTGGCAGGTATGAGATATCTCTCCTTGAATTGTTGATCAGCAGTGTCTTGGCTGTCCTAGAACATTATGGGCTATTGCCATTGCTTTTGGTTGTGTGCTAGAATTTGATAATAAGGTTTTAATTTTGAAGACACCATATACTTTGGCCACGGGGCATGGAGAAATCAAGTTTGTACTGAAAGAAAGCTTCTTTGCTGGCTAGCTTACATGGTACCAGAAGGTGCTGTGTGGGCTCCCGGGGAAACAAGTCATCGACAGTATTTGTTGTGAACCCCATGAGCTATTACAGCCCGAGCGGCAACATGGCCATGTGTGCAATCGTGGCCTGAGTGTTACAGGGAATCAGCTCATTTCTGACTGGGCTTAAGGCCTGCTCCATAGGAAGAAGCACATAACAGACTGCAAATCTAAGAACCTGAGACTAAGGGGCTTATAGGCCCAAGGGGTGAGCCTACTGCTATTATTTTGCTAAGAGCACATAATATCAAACTACTTTCTAATTTGTATTTATATACCCAATGATTAGTGAAGCTATTCAGGGAAATTTCTTTGTGCAGTGGACCAGTGATTAATGCAGAAACCCACAGTAGATTAGAGTACAGTGAATAAGTCACTGCGGAGCGCTCACCCACAAGCAGAGAATCTTTATCATTCCTCCCCTCCCCGAAGGCTCAGAGACCTTTGTAGACAAGGTGTTGGAAAGACCAAAGAGCCAGAGGTTGGGGAGGACTGGGGCAAATTTGTCTTCCAGAGGAGAGAGACCACTGCCCTCATGAACTCTGAGCTGTGGTGGGCGCCTGCACAAGGCCGGCCTAAGGGCAGGTCAATCGACAGTCCAGAACGCAGAGGGGAGGCGCTCACAAGCCCCAGCCCTAACTGAGGAGCTATTGGCAGTTAACAGCTTTCTGGGGAAAGAGCCTCAGTTTTCTTTAAGGGTGGGGCTCCTCCTGGGTCTCCCACACTCCAGAGGGTGGCCCCACACCTGTGGGTAGCCCAAGATGGACTGTGTGAGTTATAAGCAAAAAATAAGAGGTCATGAAGTTGGGGGGTAGGGAGGGGGGATGTATCTGGGATGAGTTAGGAGGTAGATGAGGGGTTGAATACAATCAAATACATTGTATGTAATCAAGGAATTATCAAAGAATGAATAACTATTATATTGAAAGACCAACCCCCCCAAACAAAAACAAATAAAATCCAGAAAAAAAAATGGAAAGGAAAAGAAAAGAAGAAGGAAAAAAAAAAGACAGGAATCTAAAGGTGTTTTATTAGGGAGAAAAGCAGGACAGCAGAAAACCAGAAAGAAAGAAAGAAAGAAAGAAAGAAAGAAAGAAGTGTCAAGGGGTTTAAGACCCTCGTTGTCAGGACAGCTCAGAGGCCATCACAGAGCAGCAGCATGAAGAGACAACTGTGTACATGAGAACACATTTGCAAGCAGACTATCTCTGTGGACCCAAAGAGCACAATAGCAAAATAAGTAAAAAACCCCGTTAAAAGACCTATACATAAATAAGGACAAAATACACTTTAAAAGGCAAAAAGGAACCACGCCGTTTGTTTTTACACCAGTGCCTACAAATTATACACCTGGTCTAACTGGGAACACTTTCTCCTGCCCCGCCCCGCCCCCACCCTACCCCATCCCCATTGAGTGGAATGCTGCTGGAGTTGGTTGTTCCACAGAATTCAATTAATAACAGCTGGCATGCATGAGGCCCCTAGAGATTACTCAAGCCTGAGAAGAAAGCAGCCCAAAGTTTAAGACTCTATGCTTCTCTGATACAGCACAAAGCACAGAAGGAAAAGGAGGACAAAGTGTTTAGGGTAAAAGACACAAAAATGCTTCCCATAGTTTGACATTTGAAAGGGACCTTGGCTCCCCACTCACACTGGCTGCCTACAAACACAACTCTGCCCACTTATCTTCTCTCAGCCCTCCTGGAAAACAAACCTTTGCAACTAGAGAGAAGCCGTTTCTGCCCACAGTGCTACATAACCTCACCCAGCCCTGAGAGATGTAAAGAGAGTGGATCACCTGACAGAGAGGAAAACAAACAGCAAGCATGGAAGAGCAAAGGGAAAACAGCAGCCGGTCTGGGAGGAAACATTCAGGAACAGGAGAGACTTAAATTGTAACTATAAACCCCAGAGGGATTTCAGGAAAACTTGCATCTATCAGACAGAAACAAGCTGCTATAGAAAAGGAGGAGGCAGAGTTTGAAAAGGCATATTCAGACATAAAAACAAAAAACATGGCAAAATAAAAAAAGATGTGCATTTGGTGGACAAACTAAAAGCTGCTGGGAAAGAAGTTCAAATGGAGAACTCCAAAGCTGAGGTCCTTCTGAGTTTACAGCTGAGTGAGACACACAGGAGATCTGAGAGAGCTGTCTCTTTAATGTTTATACTTCACTGTCTTCAGTGAAGTAAAGTGAAAATAGACAATCCATTCTCCCTGGATTGGAAGTAAGTCAGAGTTTTCAGATGGAAGGGGATGCAAGAGGTCCAATCATATAAAGTAATAAAACAAAGCCAGAGTGGGACAAGACGTTCAGACTGCTTATCTGCAGACCTATCATTTGTACTCCTTTATAACCTGACATTTGTTGAGTGAATGAATGAATGAGCTGATGAAAACATCTTAGGAAGCTTTCGAGGTCCAAGGTCATGGAGCAAAGCAAAAATGTGTACACAGAGGGTAAAAGAGTAGATTATCTTAAGTAAGAATTTTATGATTAGTAGATATTTCACCAGCACCCACAGCCCCCACAGCTCCCCTCCCTGCCAGCGTGTGTGTGTGCATGTGCCTGCTATTGTGAAGGCTAGCGGTCAATGTCAGTTATCTTCCACCTTCTGTCTACCTTCGGGCAGACCAGCTGGCCAATGAGCTACAGGGATTCTCTGCTGCACCAACACAGACTTGTGCCTCTGGAGGCAGCTTTCCTGTACTGCTGTGGAAAAGAACTCATCCTCATGCTTCTGCCATAGGCAGGGGCCATGTCACCAGTCCAGCAACTGTAGGTTCTGATGACACACCAAGTTCTCTCTCTCCCTCCCTCCCTATCCTTCTTTTTCTCCCAGGACAGAGGGCATTCTAGGTAACTGCTTTATCACGAGCTATACCCTGGCCCTGATGAAAGATGGCTTTCTTCCTAGAATTCATTACAAGAATATCAATCTTGGGGGGGGGGCTGGAGAGGGGCAGAACAAGGACTTTCTATATTATGTTTAGAATAAAGAAATAAAGTAATCTGAAAAAATTGTCTAAGGACAATCACGAATGAATATATTAATAAACTTGAGAGGAAACTACAGAATCCAGAAGCAGTAAAAGCCAGAAGTTGCATAAAAGGAGCCTTGAGCATGATCAGCAAGCTCTCCATCACTGAGTTCCATCCCCATCCCCACTACTTCCCCCCACAAGGGTTTTTAAAATTTGTACTTTGTTATGCATAATCAGCATAGAATCTGACAAAATTCAAATGAGGCCATATAAAAACAAAAAGAAAAAATGCTGGTTTTCTGTTTTAGTGATACTAACCTGAATATAACTATAGCTTTCTTCTAAGAATCAAAAATTACGACTAATCAGAATTGGATACTCTAAGTAGAATCAACTGATTTGGCTCACTACTTGTGCTTGTGCTCACTACTTCTCTTAAAGCCGCAGTGCAGATCACAGGTGTGACTGGGTACCTGCTCTGCCACACTTTTTCCGGCCACTCTGCAGTGGTTAGGAAGCCTCTGCTGGGTTTCAATGCAGCTCCGTTGGTTGGTAGAGCGCTGGCTCTGTGGGCTTGATTATCTACTTATCCTCAGCGTGGTGCCTTTGACTGCAATCCCAGCATTTCAGAGTCAGAGGCAGAAAGGATCAGGAATTCATAATGATCCTTGGCTACTGACTGCATTCAAGGCCACCCTGGGCTATATGGGACCCTATCTTCAAAGAAACAAGCAAGACCCCAAACCAAACCAAAACAACAATAATTTAGTAGGAAAAAAAAAATCTTCATTCATAAAAATAGCACCACATCAACAAGAAAGACCTACAGACCAGTATAATAATCAAAGCTCTTTTACGGTTATCTCGTTCTTATCATGGAGGGATCACTCCCGAATGGCTTCTCCAGAAGCAGGTTGAGTTTCTTTAATCAGAAAGTCTGAAGACCAAAAACTTTTAATGCTGACAGGATGTTCAAAATGTCTCAGAGTTTTGAAGCATTTGAAGTTTCAGAATTTTGGATTGGGGAGCTTCAACTAAATTCTATGCAAATATTCCCGGCTCCCCAAACCCCCAAATCTTGACATTCTTCTGCCCTCAAGCATTTAGGATAAGGAATGCATAACCAGAGCTAAAGGTATCCTCAGGGAATGCCAGGCTAGCCTCCTAGCCGCTTTCTATTGTGGGCTCTACACATCAAGGACCTGCTGTGTGCCACCCAGAGTTACTCGAGACAGTGGGAATAGCATAATAACAGTCCCCAACTAGAAACCGGAAAGCAGACCAGGTCTTTCACATTATGAGGGGGGATAAATGATACATACCCACTATTAGGGGAGCAAGAAAAAAAAAGATTCCTGAGCAATATGTGCTACGCAGAAAATTAAAGTGGAGTGATGTAGCCGAAAGACTGGGTGACTCAGATAAGCCCTCCCCCCCCCCCCCCGGGAGGGAACATTTAAGCTGACCACCTTTTTTCTTGTTGCATCCTGTACAAGGAACAGAGGCAGAAGCTTGTAAAATTGTATGTTTTATATCATAATTCCTGGTTGAAATTACATAAGTAAAACCACAAAACACTCCCCAGAGTACAGAGACAGCCTGGTGAGATAGTGAGTCATGGTCAAGTGTTACGCCATCATTCCGCCTGGACAGAGTCATAGTCCCATACATGAAGCTCCTTTGAGCATTTCGTGGTTTGGCTGAGAATATCCGTCGGATATCAAGTGGACTATAGAAATGCGTGACTGTACCACCTAGCAGGGTCCAAAGAACTTTGCAATGTATAATGGAATTATCGGATACCTAAAATATTATGGAATCCAGGAAACAGAGACAGAGAGAGAGAGTTGGAAACTCGGAGTCCTCCTGCCTAATGAATATCAGGCTCACGCATACTGGTGAGTCTTTCGCCAAGGGAAAGAAGAAGCATGGAAGAAAACAGCCTGGCCTTTGGCTACTTCTCCTAGAACAGATGCAGGCAGCCAGGCCCACGTCTGGGCTTCCTTTCACTTCAACATCTCGGATGGGCTTGGAACACTGAGGAGGAGTTTAAGTGTGGACTGCTGTGAGGTGTTGAGACATCATCAGTTCTGGAAGAAAATACGCATGTGTGATCAAATGCTCCCCCCTTTTTTTGTAAGCAAATTGCTGAGAAAATTTCAGTTGTGGTTGTAGCTCAGTGGCAGTGTGCTTTGCCTAGCGTGTGTGAGCCTTCGAGTTTCTCCCCAAGCACTGAAATAAACAAAGCTGAGTGAGATTGAAACTCATTCTTGTATAGAATCACGTATACATGCTCGAACATGTAGGCACACACATTTTTCTGGTCACCATATTATGTATTACAGGCCAGAGCATCTGGTTGTTTCCTGGGGTGTCCATGGGCAGCAGCGACAGTCTCTAACATTTTTTCTGATCCCAGCTGTAGATTAATTTTCTCCCTCACCCCCCTACCAGGCAAAGTGTTCATGCGGGTGACTCAGCTGGTTATCGTTCCAATGTTCTCGTAATGACTTTATTGTTATTGTTGTTGTTATATGGTGTGTGTGTGTGTGTGTGTGTGTGTGTGTGTGTGTGTGTGTAGAGGAGAGCACAACTCTGAGAAACTGGTACTCTTTATCTCTACAAGGGTTCCTGAGACTGAATGCAAGTTATCAGGCTTTTGTGGTAAACACTTTTACCTCTGAGCCATTTCACTGGCTTTGTTTTTAAATGGCAGATAAGTCTCTTGTCTCTAGACTTGAAATATAGTCAGAGGACAAGGAAAGGATAAGGAAAGTGTGATGGAGGGAGCAGGCCCTGTTGGTACTTGGAGTGGTGAATCGTCCTGTTGGAATGGGGCTCCTGTGTCCTCCTCTCACTTCCTCCGAGAACTTGGTCTTTCTGTTGCCTCTGCTTTATCTGCACACATGGTTTCTCCCTTTCACGGACCTCAGCTCTCTGTCTTAGAAATGCGGAGGATGTTTTTCTCTTGAACTGTATTTCTGGGATCATCTGAGGGGCTGATGCTAATAGCTACCTGTGCTTCCTCTCCCCAACTGCTAACAAGCCTGTTCTCCTCTTGTTGATTTCCACTGTACTAAACGCCCCAAGCCTTCTACACACACTCTTGCTGTCTCTCTGTCTCTGTCTCTCACACACAAACACGTGTGGGCCGGGCTTGGTAGATTTTCCATTTTAAGACTCAGCAATTAAGCTTGAAGACAAGTGGAATGCTACAGTTAATGGAGAAGTGGCTGTAGTCTGGAAAAAAATGCGTAAGTGGAGTGGGTCAGGGATGTGCCCTGGAGGGTCTGGGCCAGTGACTTGGCTGACAATGGGACAGTGCATAGTCTGGGTAAGGTCATGACTCCCATCTGGGACAAATCTATCCCACAACACCAAACATATAATTGTATCTACCATCACAGAATCCCATTGAAAAAAGTGCATTGATCACCGACCAGATAAGGAGACAGTAGTTTAGAACTAAAAAGGAAAAATCTTTGGAATTCTCCCTATTGCTCTAGGGAAGTTCCATGACTTTTCTGATTAAAGAGTTGGCATTACTGCTCTTGACTTAATTCCCCCCGGGCACAAACATATTTGATGGGTTGTACTGAATCATCATGCCAAAGCTTAGGAACGGACCAGATAGAGAAGGGAACATGTTAGCCTGCTTCCGCAGGGAGACCAGCCTTACAAAGGCAAACACCTTTAGTCCTTTACTATTCTCTGATTCTCAGAGTTGAGGCTTTTCTCAGTTTTATTATAGAAATAAAAAGCTACAGAGCACCAGTGTTAACCAAAATAGGCACTGCGTCACCTTTGCTACACTCAGAGAAACAGTGTGACGAAAGCACTTCCAAATGGGGGATTATTCAGAAACCGACCTCGGAGTTTTAAACTAGGAAGCGGTCACTAACATTTCAGAAGCAGTCGGTGCAAGTGGGCTGGACATGCTTTCTGATGTAACTTTGCCTGTCTCAGGTGTGGGGTAATGAACAGAGACGGCATCACAAACACAGGAACTCAGAACCGGGAGCCTGGACAGGCTAGCAGCTTCACAGTGCTCCCTTCTCTAGGCACAGAACACACGGTCCCTGGGTCAGGGGTTAGCAACACACATAAGAAGATTGCAGGTAACAGCTTCCTTATCTTGGCTATTTGGAAGCATGTCCAGTTAGTTCATTATGTTAGCACTTTAAGATTTGTTGGGTAGATTTTATTTATTTACTTATGTATCTATTTGCTATTTATATTTGCAGTGCTGGGAACAGAAATTCAGTCTTTTCTCATGGTAGGTAAATACACTACCCCTGAGCAGGACTTTCAGTGCCTGGGTAGGTTTATTTATTTACTTATTTTAAAGGAAAGTAATATTTACTGATTTACAAAGATACAGTGTAGAGTTAACACTGCTGTTTCCTGTTAAGATGCTAGGTTTCTATTTTATTTCCACAGACTAAAAACCATTAACAGATGCAGGAAGGGCCTAGCAATGTGTTCACCAATGTTGGCCAACTGACAGCAAAAGAATCCTTACTCCTGAGCCTTTAGTTCTGGTCCGCGGAGTTACCACGAAGTATCCCATTGCATTTATTTATTTATGCATCTCATGCCATGTTTCTGGCAGTTAACACCATGCAATGTGTGGGGTGTTCACTCTCTTCATTACTATTGCTGTGATGAAACACCACGACCAAAAGCAACTCAGGGAGGAAATGGCTTATGTGGCTTTCACATCATTGAAGGGAGTCAGGACAGGAGTCAAGTAGGGCAGGAAGCTGGAGGCAGGAGCTGAGGAAGAGGCCATGGAGGGTGCTGCTTACCGGCTTTTCTCCTCATGGCTTGTTCAGCCTGCTTTTGCGTGGAATCCAGGACCACCAGCCCAGAGAGAGCCCCACCCACATGATTTGGACCTTTCCCCATCCATCACAGTTTTATTGCCTACAGCTTGATCTTCTGGAGACTTTTTTTTTTCAATTCAAGTTCCTTGCTCTCAAAGGACACTAGCTTGTGGAAGCTGACATGGCCAGCACATCTATATTTGTATTGAGTGAAAAGATAAGCCAAGGTGTCTGAGGACTAGAGGAAGTGTGGGAGGGAGGGAGAAAGAGAGAGGAGAGTGGTGTGTCAGAGGGTCTTTCAAGCCCCGGAACTGTCCTGAATGAAACTGTGTTGGAGAACATGTGGCACCACACACCTGTGAAAACCTGTAAGATACAGCAGGAAGGGGAGCCCAGCGCAGACCAAGGACGTTAGCAAGGCCACCACATGAGGACTGGTTAACTCTGCACCCGTGCATTGCGCGGACGCCAAAACCTAAATACCGGGGAGACTGTAAGTGCAGAGCGGAGGAAAGAGGCACGAAGAAGTAATACAAATTTGCTTTACTTTTTTTGTATCCTTTAAACTGCTCTAAAATGAACAAACAAATCAACCCAACAATACGGAAAGATGAACCAAGATAATTTAGGTGAGCTAGTCTTACAATCAGTGGGAACCTGATGCTGTCCAGAACAGGTCAAAAGGTAAGTGAACTGATTTGTTTCCACAAGCCCTGGGAAACGTTAAGAAAGCCCAGAATCCCAGAACTGGGAAGACAAATGCTCTTTCCCATCTTTGTGACATGCGCCAAACCATGGGCGCCAGCTCCAGGCTCCCAAGCCTTCAGCCTTGACACTCTTTCTCACCTAGTGCTCTCTTAGGACCCCCACTGCGAGGATGTTGCCTAGCCTGGCTTTACCCAGCCACAGTGTTGGTCGAGCACCGTCTCCCGCGAGGACGGATGTGCGCAAGGCGGGAAGTAAGTGCACAGGATGGGAACCGGCTGCAGGCACACTGACCAGAGGTGACAGCACACAGACGGGGCACAGGGGCAGAAAAGTGCCACGTTCCTAGGCGTGCTGAGGGGGCTCCTTGAATCATTGACATGTTGGTGAAAAGTGTAACGGCAAAGAGTGAGAACTGACTTCCGAGCGCTTGTCTCAAACAGGCCAAGGATGGAGCTGTATAGAAGAATATTGTGGTAGTACAGGTTGGGATATATCAGCTTCATGTTGTATATATTATGGTCTATTTGATATCTAATTGGAGATGTCAGATGAACAGTGGCTATGGACGCATGTCTTCCTCTGGGTAGCCACACAGCATATTGTTCATTGGCTCATAATTCCTCTGGAATGCAAGCTCCATCCAAGCTGGGATTTTGCCTGCTTTGTTTACTGTTGTATATCCAATATCTAGCAGCAAAATTTTGCCAGAAAGATAAAGGATGGATGAGAGCGTTAATTGCTTAGTAAAACAAAGCAGGGAGATGACGATTAGACTATTAGTATGAAGGATGTGTTCAAAAGTAAAATTGCTTGCCTGGTAGTTACTAAGAAGAAATTTGCAAGGCATTATATAAGAGAATTCCCTATAAAGAGCTCTTTAAAATGAAGAGACCCTGTAGGTGGCGGTAGCACACGCCTTTCATTCCAGTACTTGGCAGGCAGAGGCAGGTGGATCTTCACAGATCCACATTCCTGGCCAGCCTGGTTTACAGAGTGAGTTCTAGGACAGCCAGGGCTACACAGAGAAACCCTGTCTCACAAAACAAAGCAAGCAAGCAAACAAACAAAATGAAAAGACACTTCAAAGCTTCTGTAAACTTTTATTTTCTGTTTAATGGGCCATGCCAACTCAGGCCCTTAGCTTCTGGCTCATTTCTACAAAGTTACTTGTTGGAAATGTGGTGAAGGCAGGTAGAAATTAGAACTGTTTGTATGAGTGAGCTAAAGTTACCAGCCCAAAAACAAAATGCACACTGAAGCCTATGTACTCAGACCTATGATGTTCTGAATTTAACAAATCCATTTCATATGTAAAAGACAAAGCAAAACGGTGTGCATCTATGTCTTCCTTGAGGCATGTATGTGTGCGTGACACCCAGTGGCGCAGTGGGACCTGGCCTCTAACACGCGAAGAGACAGTATTTCTCCGTCCTGAAGTTCAAACAACTGGAGCCTGATTTCATTTTTAACATGTAATAAAATATGATGCAAAAATTTTAACATAGCTAGCTTTTCACCGATAATCTGTCTGATGGCCTAGCTAGCTTTTCACTGATAATCTCTCTGATGGCCTGTGACAGAAACTTCAGGCAGCTTGCCGGTTTGCCATAGTCAGGGAGTAGAACAAAACACTGCTTGGCTGGGGATGTAGGTTAGTGGCAGAGCACCTGCCTAACATATACAAGGTTCTGGGCTCACTTCCCAGTGCAAACAGTAAAAAAACCACACACACACACAGGAACAAAAAACTACCCCAAGGAAATAAAGAGAAAGGTGTAATACTTCCAAGTATAAAGCTCTTTGCTTCAGCAGGGGTAATGCTATGACCCCGAATACTGCTTTGTCAAATATCCAACCTAACAAATCCTAACTGGAGCCTTGTTCCCTCCCAGAATTTGTAATGGTAAGTACGTCACAAGTATGGACACTTGTGGTTTTTATGTGTAAAAACGGAACAGAGTGGGTTGCATAATGAACAATCACCTAGAATTCACCCCCAACGTGTGCTTTGGCACAAACACAGGGCATTCTAAGACACATGCATGTACACACACACACACACACACACACACACACACACACACACACAAATATATATTCCATAGAGACAATCACAGAAGATTTGGCTAAAAGACATTTACAATTATTTATATATTTATATACACACAAAATAAAAGATATTTGTCATTCTCACAGTCTGTAAACACCTGGGAAAATGCCCAGTAGAGTTACTGTGGGCTCTTTGAAATGGTGACCACTGGGGAGTTGGGGATAGGATGAAAATTTGAGTTCATATCAGAATCAGGGAGGTGCAAAGATTTAAAGGTTTATGGCGGGTGAAACTACATTTCATGCGACACAACCAGCTCATTTGGCCACTTTGAAATTGTTTCCCGTCTGGAAAAAGGAATGAGCAGGAAAGCCTTGTCGCCAGTCATCATTTTGGGAGAAACTGAGAGCATAAGGGGGAGTATGTATTATATGTGAGTTACTGTTATAGAACTTAAAGAAAATTTCCAGGCCCTCAGAAGCTTTTCAGCACGTTCTTCCTAGGTATGCTTGAGACTCGGCACTGGAAGTCTCAGCAGAGGCCTCTCTAGGGCCCCATGTAAGCTGCAGGACACGTTTTCAAGTTAAAAACCACATTAGAAAAGGTTGGGCTTATGAAAAATAGAACCATTTGAGCTAAGTATTATTATTAATTATTATTCAGAGATGGAGTCCCTCTGCTTCCTGCAGGCAGTCTCCCACTCACAATCCCCCTGCCTCAGCCTCCCAGATGTTACAAGAAGCATGTGGCATGTGCTCTCTCACCCAGCTCCCAAACATTATTATTATTTTTAATTTAACATAAAAATATGCTCAAGCCAGATGACATGTCACATGTCCTTAATTCCAGCACTTGGAAGGCAGAAGCACTTGGATCTCTGTGAGTTAGAGGCTAGCCTGGTCTACAAAGCAAGGAGGGTCAGGGTTACACTGAGAAACCCTGTCTTGAAAAACTAAACCAAAAAAAAAAAAAAAAAAAAAAAAGGAAAGAAAAGAAAGAAAGAAAATACAGGTTTTTAAAAAGTTCTTTGGTTAGCAGCTATTAAACTGCTCTGTGGCTGTGTTTGTGGCAGCTTTAGAATTCATGTTTTTCAAATAAACAATGACATAGAAATATGACATAATTGCTCATCTGATGCTTTTCTCCTCTTCCTCTTCTTTTTCAAAGTATATGTAAATAATATGAAGTGATCATTTCTAGGGTATCATGCAGTTATAAAATACTAACACAGAATGACATTTCCAAAAAAAACAAAAAACAAAAAACCCACAACACTTTAACCTCACAATGTGCTTGCCTAAAAAAATAATCTTGTCATAACCTTTAAACACTTTTTTTGAGACAGAATCTCATGAAGCTCAGACTTTTCTGGGCTATGTAGATGATGCTAACCTCAAACTCCCGATCATCCTGGCCTCACCGCTTCAATTCTAGGATTACAGGCACGTGCCACTAAAGCCAGCATGGTCTCTAGGGCAGTGGTTCTCAATCTGTTTGGTCTCAATCCCTTTGGGAGTCAAACAGCCCTCTCACAGGGGCAGACTAAGACCATCAGAAATATCAGATAAATATAACAACTCATAAGAGCTGTCAAATTAGAATTACGAAGTAGCAACAAAAATAATTTTATGGTTGAGGGGCTGCATTGTATGTGAGGGACTGTATGAAGGGGCTGCAGCATTAAGAAGGTTGGAACCGCTGCTCTAGAGTTTTGTGATGAGCAGTTCTCACTGGCTGTTCCACAGAACTGCATGAAAGCTGGCCATGAACTTGCAAACTCTGTGTGCATGCCAAGATTGCTGACACCAGGTGGTTTCCTTGAATGGTCTCCTTTCTCTCTCAGCTCTTGTGTAATTTTCAATGGTTGGATATGACAGGCATAGTAGGCAAATCATAGACAGTATTCGGGCCGGACCCAGCGGCTGTGGCTGGAAGCCAGTCCACGACATGCTGTTGGGAGGAAGGCTGTAGGGCTTTTCTTTTCTCAGGCTGGACTTGAAACGGGACCAGAAGAGAGAATTCAGGAGGTTTTGGAAGGCCCAGCTGCTGTATGACCATTTCCCCCGCCGAGGACCTGAAGACACACTGGCTGGTGTTTCCGTAGAGGGCTAGTTCACGCTGTCTTTGTGGCTGCTCCTCTCTGTGTTGTGGTTGTTCTGGTCTGGGCTCTTCCACTGGATACTTGTTCCGTTCATGGGGACTGATGTCATGAGGCTTTTGGACTGGTGACAACAGCAACAGAGGCATGACTGGGAGTGGGGAAGAGAGAAGGTATGTAAATTACTGAGTCAGCCGGCCAGTCCATTCTTAGCCACACATGAAAGCTTGGGGTCCGCGAGTGAGGGGTGCCCATGGCCAGCTGAGGACAGCTGGAGCTTGTCAAAGCCAGGCAGAGATTAGGAGCAAAGGGCTCTTGCTTTTTATTGTAATTGTGTTCTTTGTGTTTAAGAGGGAGGAAGGCTGGTTGAAGAGGGGACTCTTCTAGCAAATGAGGCAGATATAGCTGGGAAAGGGTTGGGAGACCTGCTTCTTCATCAGAGTATATTCCTTACGTGGTGCTTGGTATCTGTCAGTACCTCAGCAGACCCTCACTGCAGCCCCAGAAGTGGGTGCTGTTCACACCTCTTTATGAAGGCCCATAGTGGGGCCTGAGGAGAAGAGCAGAATGTAAATTAGAAGCCAGGTCTCTCTAGACCAGATTCTTTCCCTTGGCCGTTCCCTTCGTCATGTGTTCAATTTCTGAGGATTTTGAATAGGAATTTTCCCTTGCCTTCTAATTTATCTATAAAATAATCAGCAAGTGGTATCAAGTGCAGCATATGAAATATACTAGTTAGGACCTGTGTATGAGTTGCCTGTTTTGGTCCCAGCACTTTGTGACTTATAATCTTCCCTAGAAGATCTCAAAGCCATAGCAGCTGAAACTCCACCATCAACTCTCACCTGTTTTTACCATCTTCTGGGTAATATGTCTGTCTCTGTTTAGAGCCTTGTTTCTGTGAGGACAGTTACTATGCTTTTCTTTTCAGTCTTAAGCAATAGCACACTCATATGGGCACTTATTGTTTGTATCTGTTTCTGTCTATCTATCTATCTATCTATCTATCTATCTATCTATCTATCTGTCATCTCTCTCTATCTCTCTATCTCTCATCTATTATCCATCCATCCATCCATTTATCTATTATCTGTCTGTCTGTTTATGTACACTGAATTCTACTTTTTGGATGGTTACTTGGCTCATCTGTTTTCACAGGTGAGTTTACTGAGGAAGCTGGGAGGGGAACTGATCACACGTGGGTGAGACCATTAGCAAACGCTGAGCTGTGCGGTCAGCCAAGGGTGTCTGCTTCCAGGGCTTGCGTGCCTGACCTCTACTCTGTTCTGCATGAAAATGTACTATGTGCTAACGGTAAACATCTTGGTCCAAGATAACACAACCCAGTAAACAGGAAGCCTATGCTAAAGTCATTGACACCAGTCGGACATGGAGCTCCTCAAGATGTTGTTGGCTTCCCTGGAAGGAGTTTTGAAACACGAAAGTAGACTTCAAGTGAAACCCCAGTAGCACAGATGTCTAGAGTAATAAATATTTGCTCTCCCTTTGGAAGGTGAGATTTGGCTCTCTGTGTTTAAAATGCTGGTGCCTTTACTGAGCATTCTTTTGAGGAGAGGCACTAAACTGGCATGGAATTAAGTCAGTCCTTTCGGCTTTAACCTCTGAAAGTGTCATCTGAATATATGTTGCCCTTCTGCTCTGTCGGCAACCTGACCTTTCTAGGCAACAGGAAGTGATTTTCACTTCTTGAATGAAGAAGAATGTTCCTTATCAAAGCAGTAGTAAAACTGGAATTGGCTGTGTCTTTTGTGTATGGGATGGGAGGGGGGAGTTGGGAGAGAGAGAGAGAGAGAGAGAGAGCGAGAGAGCACTTGCAAAACAGTGTTACCTGGAAACAATTTTTGAATTTCTTGCTCACAAAGTACAGAGCTATTGGGTTTATGCAAGAATTCATGGTTGCCAGGTTAATGCCGATGTAATCCATGAGCAGCAGGAAGCTGGAACAAAACACACGTTGCTCTAAAATCTGCCCAGTGGCACTTACCCCCCCCCCCCCCCCAGCTTTTCTCTTGCCCTGAAGCAATGGCTATGGGTAACAGTTAGCAACTTATACGCCCTGCAGGATAAACGCCCTGGTTAGTGGAAACCCTTGTCACAGCCTCAGGAAGGAAGTGGAAAGATTACAGACAGGACTTGCAAAATTTTGGGATCAGTTATATAGGCTGTATCAGCTAAAAACGTAATTAAATTTACAATTTTAAGTTTCAGCACTGGTACAGCTGGAAACATTTTACAAAGGTGACAAGTTGGGAAACTAGTCTCCTTCAGGGCTCATACCTGAGCAGTTCGCACCGGTTTGTGTCCATCTCATCATAGGCAGTCTTCTTTAAGATGCGGCTTAAGTGAAGAGGGAACCAGCACAGGGCGAAGATGACGACCAAGCAGAAAACAGTCTTCGCCACCTCTCGACGCTGAGGGCAACATGCAGACAAGGGTAAAGGTCAGTGCCACCACATGGCAGAATTAGTGACATACAGGGAGGGAGGGAGGAGACGCCAGGAAAAGTCTGGGGAGCGGCCCTCACTGCCATATGGGTTTTTAAGACCCTGAGTGCAACTGTCTCACAGAGGAGTCATTAACCATGCTCTTGGGCAGTGTCCAGCTTTGAGAGCCTCTGAGGACAACAGCAGAGCTCTACGCCAAGAGGAAGGTAAGAATTGGCTGGAGTCAACACCGGGGTTGAGTCTAAGCCTGGGGACATGTGTCTTTGTGAATGTAAGACTGTGGGTATGTGTGTTTGTAAGTGCGAGCATGGGAGCGTGTGTATTTGTGAATCTAAGCAGGAAAAAGACATGTGTATCTGTGAATCTCAGCCTGAAGACATGTGTATCTGAATCTAGGCCTGAAGGCACTGTGTTTGTGAGCGTAAGCATGGGAGCATGTATGCTTTCAAGGAGTGCAGATGGCTAGAGGGTGACTACTCAGGGTTAGTTAAACCCGGAGTATCAGGTACCCGGCTTTAGTAATGCCATGACAGCCAAGGACACTGAGCACAGCAAGAAAATGGACAGAAAAACAGTTCATTTCCACTAGTTTCTGATTTTGAAGCTACTGTTGAAAATGTTTTGCTTTTATTTATTATTTATTTATCTTGTTGGAGATAGTCTTGCTTTGTTGCCCAGGCTGGTCGGAAACTCCTGTGCCCAGGAGATCCCATTGCTCTAGTCTCTCTTGTGTTTAGATTATAGACATGTGCCACTATGCCTGGGTTGAAATTTACTTTTAATATTAAAATTCCTTGTGTAGTTTGCAAAGATCTGCCATTTGCAAACAGAAGGATAAAGGTAGGGGTTATTGGCAGTGACAGTTAAAAGCACTTGGCATGCTGATCAAGGGCTCCAGCTGAAGTTTTACCCGCGGCTGAGTCTGCTTGTGGTCTGAACAGCCAGGGGTGAGGGATTGTCTGTAGCCCTGCATTTAGTGCTGAGGTATATCCCCTGTCACATTCAGAGGCGGGTCTAGGAACAGCAAATGCATCCTGTCTGTAATGGGGGCACTCAACCTCAAACAAAACTGACTGGACACAGGCTGAAAAATCATTCTGGAAAATAACGTCTCAGGCCAAGGCACCTGACATTCTCATGCTACGTTCAAGAAGCCTACAACAAACCCATCCGGTTCAGCCCTCCCCAGAGATTCGCTTATCCCAAACTGCTGCTGTAGCACAAAGAACTGGAGCCTTTAACCCCCACTGTCATGAGACCGACTGGGTGATGGTTCCAGAGAGATGTCTGGAGAAGAGAGACTTAAAGCACCCCAGGACTGGGGCTTTGTAAAGCTGTTCTGTTTTTGTTTTTATTTGTGTATTTTTGAGACAAGGTTTCACTATTTATCCCTGACTGGTCTGGGGTTCACTGTGTAGACTAGACTGGACTTGAACTCATATAGAGATCCACCTGCTTTAGCTACCCTACTGCTGGGATTAAACCCAGCCTTCAAGGGTTAATTTTGCACACTGCCTGAATAAAGCGAGGTTAAAGTCTCTCAAAGTAAACACTACTGTCAGTCAAAGGTAATTGCTACCATTTGTGACACAGTAGAACCCTCAGCGCACATCACTTCCTTAGGGTCCTCCGCTTCACGTGTTATTCTGGCCCGTTTGCAGACTAGGGAGGAGGAAATCAGCGCAGCAGTTGAATGGTGCAATTGTGTGCTACTGTGTTATACAGGCCAGCTTCGGGGACTCCATCAACAGCTCATTCTGCCTTTTGGTGTGACTGAATGTCCCTATATGCTTTCCCATTGCTGCCAAGGACTTACTTGCTCTCTCACTTTCACTCTATGAATCAACATAAATTAGTTATTTGCTGAGTGCCTACCAGGAACTGGATACTATTAGGTACACTATATGCCCTTGGCAATCTACAAATTATTACTACACACTTTATGAGAAACTAGAAGCTTCAAGGCTTGAGATGATCTGCACAAGGTCACGTGACTAAGAAGTATAAGAGTTAAGTCTGCCTTCTGAGGCCCCCAAGTGCATATAACTATTCCAGCTGCTGCCTAAAAGATACATTAACTCCCACCGCCATATTCAAATTCCTCCTAAAACTTTGGGCCTCCAAGATTTCACCTCTTTTTGCTGTGTTCAGTTAAAAATTTGCTATCATGAGCCTTATTTGAGATGCTGATCTGATCAAATTCATGTCCATTCCTCTCCTCCCAATTGCCTGGTGTGTCCATTCCATGCTCTCCCAGGGCAATTATCCTTCCGACTGAAACAGCTTTTGTCCTCTGCTTTCCACCAAATAACACTTGTCCTCCTTCTTCCTCACCCATGGACCATTTCTCCATAGTTCCATTTCATATATGCCCTGGCTTTGTATTGTATGGCTACTTGGATTGCACTTCATCATTCTATTTCCTAATTGCCTGTATTTGTATTTTATTCTACAACTCGACCACAAAGCACACCAGGGAAGATGGCCACACACATCTTTCTGTCCTGGCATAGTCCCAAGCCCATTTCAATGCACCCATGCACATAGACTCAATGCACACTTGGCAAAATAACCAAGAGTTAACTATCTTTAAGTCTAGCCTCCTAGCGCCATCTGGTTCACAGGCAGGATTCCCACTGCCCAAAAGGAATGCCTAAGGCTATTTAAAGAAACGGCTACAAGAGGATCTTTTTATTTTTAGAAAATCAGAGTAAATTTGTTACATATAACATTGGCCATGTGTGGCTTAAAGACAGATATGTTCTGAGAAATGTGTAGCTAGGCAACTTCAGCACCCTGCCACCATGACAGAGTGTACTAGCACACTGTTGGATGGTGTTATCCATTTCACAGTAGGCTGTGTGGTCTAGCCTGCTGCTCCCAGACTACACATATGTACCACACATTACTGCGTCAGACACTGTAGCAACTGCTGTCTGCCTATCCCAACATATCTTAGCCTGGAAAAGAGAGTGTAAAAACTCTAGGAGAGACGGCTTTTCAGTCCCGCCGTCATACGTGCAGATGCCACTGCCAGAGGCGCTGTTTTGCGCAAGCTCCTGCGCCTCCATACAGGCTTCCTGATTTCCAAAACCGCCTTGGCCAAGTTCTCAAGAGCTTCGGAGATTTACCTGCTTGAGGTGTTCACTGAGGGCGATCCGCAAGCTGCCGTTTCTCCTGTTGAGCATCTCACAGGTCATGAGGGTGTAGAAGACGGCCGTACACAGCAAGGGCATGCAGAAGTAGAACCCGAAGAGCCACCAGTCCTTCACATCTTGGTAAAACTGCCCAGGGAGGAGAAGAGAGGACGGGCTGTCGGCAAGGAAGGAGCCCCCGTGCTTGTGGATGCAGTCGTGTAAACCCACTCAGACGTATACGCCCTCTTGGACAGCAAGGAAAGGACTAGGGCTGTGCCCAGGGTTTATTTTTCAGCCCTGGATCATGCCTAGCTAGGTTTTGCGCACACTAGGCGAGTGCTGTGCTGCTAAGCTGCCATACACTAATGTCATCTAATTGTCCCTACAGGGATGCTTCTGCGAAGCTGGCACTGATCTCTGCTACACAGTGGAAGAGCTCTAACCCTACAAAAAGCCTCCTTGAAAAGTTCATTGAACGGGATTTGTGACAATTTCACCTTTGTTTACTGATGAGCCTCAACATTTTGATAAGATCAACTGACCTTTTGATTGTTGTATTTAAAGCGTATTAACATGAGTGTTTCACTGAGAGACAGTGAAGGCTATCAATGAATGGCTTATCTGTGCAGCCAAAGTTTGTGGGAGTTAGCCCTTTGCCTGGTATGTCTGCTATGTGACCCCAGAGTCAGCCAGTTCAGCCATCAATAACTCCACCCTCTCTCCCCCTCTTAATACAGGCCACCTTGGGACTACTGAGGGGGACATGCTAGCTAAAGGCTGGCTTGGCACTGTTTCTTTATGCGCAAGGATTTATACAAATCTGGACTCTTCAGTTTTCTATTTTCTTAAAGGAGAATAAAAATGAAAGTTGGAGAATGATATTCAAATTCTTTATCTAATGCTTTTACCTGTAACTTGGGAAGACATGCTTTTTACTTCCTTACACTCTTTCCTCTAGGCTATTTATTTATGGAAAATAACATAGCCTCTTGTGATAGCCTGATCAGTTCCCACAGATATGATCTCCCTGTTCCCTGAATGCTGACAGCTTTTGTACATTGAAAAGAGGCTTTTATGGGTGTTTAAGTAATCTAAAAACAGTCCCAGAAGACAAAAGTTCAGGCAAGGCTTCTTAATTGCTGTATGCCACAGACACCCTTGGGAATCTGGTGAGCCCCGGAATTCCTCCTGAGAACAATACTTTGTGTGTGTTTATGCACGCTCATGTGTTTGTGTGCACGTATGTATGTGTTCGCTTGTGGGTATTCATGTATTTGTGTGCTTGTGTGTGTGTGCCTGTGTGTGCAGGACAGAGCAACCTTAGGTATCATTCTTCAGGAGCTAGCACCTTGTTTTTTGAGACAGTCTTCCACTGGGATCTAGGGCTGGCCAGTTTAGTGAGGCTATGCTGCTAACGCCTGTGGAGCTGCCAGTCCTTTGCCTTCCCAGCACTAGTTTTTACAAGCCCGTGCCATCATTCCCAGCTTCTTACATGGATTCTAGGGATTAAATGTTATCACTTTATCAATTCAACTACCTTCCCAGACCTCAACATTGTATTTTAATATGCACAAAGTTAAATGTATGCAGTCACGATGGAAACCAATTATGTTGAAATGGAACCATCAAAATACTGAAAATAAAATTCTGATAAAGGTGTGTATTTATAAACAAATTACACAGCATATGATTCTAATTAAATAATATAATGGCTCAAAAAAACTACCAAGATGTAGTAATGAGTATTAATATTTTAAGATTGTCCATACATATTTCTCCTTGTAAAAAAAATCATGGTACCCTTAAACACCAAAGTGGCTTATTAACTACATTTAAAGTCAGAGGAAATGGTACATTTCAGGGGGAATTTAGTGAAAACAAACACGTTTTCCCCCTTCCAAGCTCACTGACCCCCAAATTGTTTTTGAGCTGATGGCATCAGCTAGGGAGTGGGAGGGAACTTGGGACAGTTTAGGGTAGAACAAAGTTGAGGAGTGGAGTGGGAAAGAAGATGGGAAGTTATATTAGAGAAAAAAGGTGTGTTCTAGACTTGGGCCGAACTGAAGTCTCACCAGTTTGACTCACACCTTTTATTGCTACCCGCAGCCGCCCCTGCCACCCCTGCCAGCACTTGGCCTCTTCTTCTCAAACTCTTAGACAGGAACCTCGGGCTTTTGGATGCCACCTGTTTCATTTTGTCCATTTTCAGGGATTAGTAGGTACCTTCTTACAGGACTTTCTCTCCTCTAATGCTTTACTCTGGAAAGTCTAGAATGCTTATCTGCTCCTTCCAATTCCATCCCATAACCATGGGCTAAGCCATCCTAAGGGCTTGTTTGTCATTGTGTAAACTGACCTAGTTCAAATGATGGTAAGAAAAAGACAATGTTGGGGTTGCCAGTTTTTCAGCTTTTCCTGAGTTCCTTTAATTTTGTTTGTTCGTTTTGTGCTCAGGGATGAGCAATGCTGATGTATTCAGGGGTGCCAGGCTTCCAGTCCACGATAATCCAAGCCCAGGTAAGCACTGCTGCTTATCTGCAATCAGCTAGCCCAGCTTCCGGGAATCTTAATGTCTAATTCTTTACCAAGTTTGCTTCTAGATCAGAACCTATAGTTTCATGTATGTGACAACGATTCAATCAGGGCATATGTGCTGCTCGTTTTGCTGGAGAAATGACTTGTGAAATATTTTTAGGGTAAATGAGACTTATGCTCAGAAATATAACGGATCAAGCTGCAGTTCCTCAACTGACGTCTCCATTATTCATGGAGCATCTTGTCTGCATCTCTTCATCATAACAAGTTACATTCTGTACATTTAGTCTCTTGGTAAACTGCCTTGGAATTCTTTGGTACAGAAAACTAATTTTCTCTATAGTTAAGCTATAAGATAAGAGTAGCTCTTTTCAAGAAGCCACACACAGGTCAGGATCGCCATGCAGGCGGCGGAGGACCACAGCAGTCGGCACAGAGCCCTGTGGGGATACCTGCATGCCTCAAGAAAGCGGAGCGTGCAGACTGCTCCCCCTGCCCCCGAACTGATTCATTTTGAAGTCAGGTGCGTGGCGGCAAACTGCGTGCATGATGAGTACCTCCATGAACCTGGACGTGGCGTTGAGCATGCAGGTTCTGTGCTGCTCCCCCTTGTACTCAAAGGGCACCATGACGAAGCCGATCGCTTCTGGGATGGCCAGGATAAAGGACAGAACCCAGATGGACACAATTTCAATGGCGGTAATCAAGGGGATCCCAATTCCTTGAACACGGCTCCAGGAGGCCACTGCTCTGTACCTGAAGGGGGAGGGGAGGAGAACGAAGCAGAGGAGGGGAGGGGAGGAAGAGGAAAGAAGGGTGATAAATCAAGTTGGTAGCATAGTTTGAACTAATTTTGACTGGAAAGTGCCTCCCCTTGGAAAAACAACCATTAGCTTTCAAGGAATATTCTGGGAACCTTGATGGGAAATGAAACAAAACAAAGCAAAAATAGCTTACCCATTTGGAAACACAGATGGCCTGGCAGGCCTGCATCTAAAATCTGTAAAGAACTAAAACTTTTGAGTGCTTTAAAATACCATCGTCCAGATAGGACGTGGATGAGGCCACCGCGAACATGTGGTGGGTTTGGATCCCCGCATAGGGCCTTCACAAGACCGGGCCCTCCAGCAGTCCGTCATGGTGGGGCGTCCATGGGCCCCACCCCTGAGTGGGTATCATTGGCAGTTGGTGGTGGGAGAGGGAGGCAGTGTCATTTTCTTCAGTAGTGTGGCCCAGCCATCGGCCCAAGCTCATGAACAACACTAATTGAACTGAGGGTCAGGTAGGAGACAGGACTAGTCGGGAAGAAGGGGTTCAGAGGGAGGGGGGCACAGGAGAGGGAAATGGGGACGGTTGAATATAATCCTAATACTTTGTGAGCATGGATGAAACTGTCTGTAAAGCAGTAAGAACATAAATGATCTCAGCCCATTTAGAAAGTGGCGCCAGCACGGGGTGTGCCCAGGTGCTTTAAGCTGAGGGGAAGGAGGAGACAGTGTAGTGAAGCCACCAGATTTTCCGTAGTAACGTCTGTCTGTCTGTCTGTCTGTGTGTATGTATGCACGCTTGCATTTATATATGTATATATGTATATATAAACATATATATATATGTATATATATATATGCACATGTATGCATAAATGTATATATGTATATGTGTGTGTGTGTAAATATATATATGTTTTTTTGTTTGTTTGTTTGTTTTGTTTTGTTTGTTTACATGATCCCTCTATGGAGCCCTGGCTATCCTGGAACTTAGTATATAGACCAGGCTAGACTTGAACTCACAGAGATCTGTCTGTCTCTGTCTCCTGAGTGCTGGGGTTAAATACGTGGACCACTGCCTCTGGCTTTTCTTTATCTATTAACAGAACTTGAAACATTCCTGATGAGTGTTTGATCCTGGAGGGAATCATGACTCCATATAATCCATAGTTTCCTTCATTCCTGTACTTTCAAGATGCTACCAGAGTGGCCTTTTCCAGGCATCAGGTTAAAAAAATACCATTTTGGTAAGTATTGAAGGATTGTTACCTATCTCCCGTTATAGTCCTGGGCTGGAGAAAATAAAACAGAGTTACAAATTTCTTCATTCCTAACCCTCAGATTAACAACCCAGCAGGAAAGAATAGCTCATACAGATGGTAGGATACAAATATTACATGAATAATAAATAGAAAAAATAACCCCATGGCATTAAGAAATTATGCTGTCTTTAGGGGTTTTTGTTGGTTTTGTTTTTGTTTTTTTTTTGAAATAGGGTTTCTCTGTGTAGCCTTGGCTGCTCTGGACTCCTTTTGTAGACCAGGCTGGCCTCGAGCTCACATTTGCTTCTACCTCCCGAGTGCTGGGATTACAGGCATGCACCACCACGCCTGGCTTTACTTTCTTATTTTTGGTATGTGTGTGAGTTGAGACATGGCCTACGATGGTCTAGAATTCACCATGTTTCCTAGGAAGATCTTGAGCTCCTATCCACTTGCCTGTACTTCCTAAGTGCTGGGATTATAATTGTGTACCACCATGCCTGGATATTTAATATTTTTATGATAACAATTGCATTTAAATGTCTGAAGAAGGTCTGGCTTAGAAATACTATGGTCTTTGATTTGATGTGATGGTCTGTTGCTAACTTCTGTGCATCTAAAGAAACTAATCAAGAGAGAGGACCCTGACTAAAACGCTCAATCCTCATCCTGAAAAGCAAAGAGGATGGACATCAGAAGAAGAAAACAGGAAACAACCTAAAAACCTGCCACAGAGGGCCTCTGAAAGGCTCTGCCCTGCAGACTATCAAAGCAGACGCTGAGACTTATGGCCAACTGTTGGGCAGAGTGCATGGAATCTTATGTAAGAAGTGGGAAATAGTAAGAGCTGGAGAGGACAGGAACCCCACAAGGAGAGCAACAGAACCAGAAAATTTGAACACAGGGGTCTTCCCAGAGACTCATATTCCAACCAAGTACCAGGCATGGAGATAACCTAGAACCCCTGCACAGATGTAACCCATGGCAGTTTAATGTCCAAGTGGGTTCCATAGTAATGGGAAGAGGGACTGCCTCTGACATAAACTGATTGGCCTGCTCTTTGATCACCTACCCCTGAGGGGGGAGCAGTCTTACCAGGCCACAGAAGATGACAATGCAGCCACTCCTGATGAGATCTGATAGACTAAGATCAGAAGGAAGGAGAGGAGGACCTCCCCTATCAGTGGACTTGGGGAGGGGCATGTGTGAAGAAGGGGGAGGGAGGGTGGGACTGGGAAGGGAGGAGGGAGGGGCTTATGGGGGATACAAAGTGAATAAAGTGCAATTAATAAAAAAATAAAATAAAATTATACATAAAAAAGAACTGAAATGGTCTTGTAAAATTTTTAATACTTTTGTATGGCCTGGTGTTTTTGTGGCTTCATTCTTGAAATTTTTCTTCCTGTTGTAATAGAAAAGAAACATTTTCTTTTTATAGCTTTCATTGAATAGTGCCAGAAGGCGGCTGTAAACAGACCAAGCATGGGAGACAGGTGCAGTTGAGTTTGCAAGTTTTTTTTTTTTTTACTTCAATTTACTGTTAAAGATTAATCAATAAGACAAGGCAATATAGAAGACACCCATTTCTAGATGAGCTCTTTGCCCACCACTGCAGTGCGCTACACTGACTGCACCTGTGAACCAGCTCCTAAGGATAACAAAGCCCGATTCTTCAGCAGATTTACCTATAAACCAGAGCCTATAAACTCCTGTATGTTATGGGGATACCACAGGACACAGGTGCAGTTCAATTTGCTGGAGAAATGTTTTGCTGAATATTTTTAGGGTAAGTTTTGCATGCCTAAGGATGTCTGGAAGAAAGACCAAGTTGGTGCAGAATGGAAAAAATCCAGCTATACCAACCATGAGCACCTTTTATGATATGGCATAAACTGCATCCAAAAATTCAGGGTCTTTTTTAGTAAGATAGAATTGGAGCTTATTGTGATTTTTAGTGCTATTTTATCTTATTTGTGGCTTATTGATCCGGCAGCCTGGTGTTCGGTAAAAGCTAGAGCGGAGACAGGATGTCTGTGTCCCAAGCCTCCAGCCTAGGTGCATTGCCTCCTCTCCCTTCCCTACACGCAGCAAGGGGATCCGGACAAAATGCCTCTTCTCACAAGACAAAGTGGTGACCCTGTTTACCCACCAGTGTCGGCTCAGACCGTGGCGGGCACACACATACACATCCGTGATCTAGTGCAGACTTTTATATACGTAGAAGCCGTTTTTAGCATGCGGTTCACTAAGTGGCTCACAGCAGTCAGGCCCTTTATTGACTCATATCACAAAGAATGGGAATATTTCCCATTTGTAATCACATTCATCTTGATAACTTCGTTGTGAGATAGAAAGAAAACGACTATAGGAGCAATTAGAAACAATTCCTTGTAATGACGGACATGGGGAAGGGGTGGAAAACAGAAAACCGGACAAAACAAAAAACAGGACAAAACAAAAAACAGGACAAAATGAAAAACAAACAAAAAATAAACAAAAATACCCAACAAAACAAAACAACCCCTCCAAAAGGGTGTTCTCTTCTCCCCTGGTCACCATCGCCATGCTGCCTAAATTATTTCGATGATCTTCTAACTGGTGTCTGTACCCACTGTGCTCTGCCACAGCGATGGGAATGACCCTACTGAACAGGTTAGGCATCCGCTAACGCCATCCCTGCTCTCACTGCCCCCTTCCGGAGGACGCCCAGGACGACTCCTTCCCTTCAGGTCTTTACTCAGTTGCATCTTAATTTAAGTTCAGGTTTCACTGCGCGCTCGAGGCCTGGAGGAAAGGAGGCAGCTGAGGCTGCTGTGGATTTGTGACTCCCTGCATCACCTTCCCACGTCCCAGGATCACAGATATGCACCCCTCCCAGCCCAGTTGCCTTCTAATGGAACTCCTACTTAAGACTTCTGATTTTTTTTGAGTTAGTTTTGTATCCGGCCACTTTGCTGAAGGTGTTAATCAGCTGTAGGAGTTCCCTGGTAGAATATTTGGGGCCACTCAAGTATACTATCATATCATCTGCAAATAGTGATACTTTGACTTCTTCCTTTCCAATTTGTATCCCCTTGATCTCCTTTAGTTGTCTTATTGCTTTCACTAGGACTTCCAGTACTATGTTGAAGAAATATGGAGAGAGTGGGAAACCTTGTCTTGTCCCTGATTTCAGTGGGATTGATTTAAGTTTTTCTCCATTTAGTTTGATGTTGGCTATAGGCTTGTTGTATATTGTCTTTACTATGTTTAGATATGTGCCTTGTATCCCTGATCTCTCCAAGGCTTTAAACATGAATGGATGTTGGATCTTGTCAAATGCTTTTTCAGCATCTATGTGGTTTTTTTTTTCTTTCAGTTTGTTAATATGGTGGATGACATTGATGGATTTCCATATATTGAACCACCCCTGCATACTGGAATGAAGCCTACTTGGTCATGGTGGATGATATCTTTGATGTGTTCTTGTATTTAGTTTGCAAGTATTTTGTTGAGTATTTTTCCATCAATGTTCATAAGAGAGAATGGCCTGAAATTCTCTTTCTTTGGGTAGAATGCAGGGAATCTTATGAAAGAAGTGGGAGATAGTAAGACCTGGAGAGGACAGGAGCTCCACAAGGACAGTGACAGATCCTAAAAGTCTGGGCACAGGGGTCTTTTCTGAGACTGATACTCCAGGCAAGGACCACTCATGGAGATGGCCTGGAACCTCTGCACGGAAGTAGCCTATGGCAGTTCAGTGTCAAGTGGCTCCATAGTAATGGGGACAGGGATTGTCTCTGACATGAGCTGATTGGCCTGCTCTTTGATCACCTTCCTATCTGAGGGGGGAACAGCCTTACCAGGCCACAGAAGAAGACAATGCAGTCACTTCTGATGAGACCTGATAGACTAGGATCAGAGGGAAGGGGAGGAGAACCTCCCTTATCAGTGAACTGGGAGAGGGACACAGGTGGGGAAAAGGAAGGGTGGAATTGGGAGGGGAGGAGGGAGGGAAGTACAGTGAATAAACTGTAATTAATAAAAATAAAAATAATTAAAAAATTCTGAGTCCTCTTCCTGAATTATCCTGTTCATTTGCATTTTTCCCATAGTACTTAAAACCGTGGAACAAACAAAAGCTTTTTAAAAAATGTGTTTTATTGACTGTGCCAAACTCTTCATTGAAAAATCACCACCATGAAGCCAGACACTTTGAGCGTTTCCAGTACATAGAACAATAAGTACCGATAGCCTGCTGAAGGAAGTGTCTTTTTCCCATTGTTTCTGTGTCTTTTTTTTTTTCTTCTTTACCACATATTGTTTTACTTTATTAGGAAAAGCACTTTATGTTCTGAACATTTTCCGCCTTTCAAGCTAGTCCTGGATTAGGTAACACATACAAAAGCGAATTCTACATTTTTGAAGCATAGAATCAAACAATTTTAAAGCAATGAGGGATCTCTAGGCTGCTTGCTTTTGCCCTTGTATTCAAGATGGGAGCACCAAGAACTGGAAAGGCCAGGACTGGGTGTTGTCACAGCCCACATCAGTCTCCAGTGAATGGGGAGCCTGGGCCAGGAGTTGATCTGTGACTCACATGGAGTCTTCCCATTCTGTCACCTTGTGCCCTGACATGTGACACATCAGAATAAAAAACCATCTTCTACTTATGTGAAGTTGTATGTGATAGTGTATGCAGATAAGTAGATTTGAAAAATGTTTTTAAGGCTAGAGGCATTTCCTGTATGTGTGCTGAATACTTGTTGTTATTATTATTATTATTCTTTTCTTTGAGACAGGGTCTCACTATGCAGCTTTGGCAGTCTTGGAACTCTCTCTATAGTCCAGGCTGGCCTTGAACTCACAGAGGCCTGCCTGCCTTTGCCTCCTGAGTGCTGGGATTAAAGGTGTGCACCACTTCATCCAGCTCGTGTGTTGAATTTTGATGGTAAGGCTGGAGACAGTCATTGTTACATTAAACTTTTGTGGCTGAATGAACTTGGAAACATTTTACAATAAAAATTAAATTCAAAGGATGTCACTTCAATGAAATCTCTTTTTACTTTTAAAATTCTTTCCACACTGCTATTATTATTATTTGTTGTTGTTTTTGAGACAGGGTTTCTTTGGGTAGCCTTTTGCTGTCTGGAACTCACTCTGTAGACCAGGCTTGTCCTCCTGCTTCTGCCTCCCAAGTGCTGGGATTAAAGGCGTGCACCTGGCTATTGCTACTTTTATAAGCATAGTTTGAATATATTCTTTAATCCTATTATGTATAATTGTATTTTTTCTCTGTTTATATGGAAAAACACTCCCCACAGATTGTGGCATTTATCAGTTTAATGGCTGCACAGGATGACATAGTATTGATTCCATTTCCATCAATCTTTCTTTTAAGACACTTCTAGTGTCTTACTGAAGTGACAACACATTTGTACAGGTTGAGCTTTCTTCCTCATTGTGAGCAACCTCCCTGGATGAATTATTAGGGTAGCACTGTTAAGTCACGGCAATGGGAGGTAGCCCAAATGCGCTTATTCTGCAGACAGTCTCAGGCTGCAATGCAGCCTGGCCTGGAACTCCCTCTGCAGCTCCCTCTAGCCTCTGACTCCTGAGATCCTTCTGCCTCTTTCTCCTGACCAGCTGGATGACAGGTGTGCTTCTGCATGTTGGTTCATGTGGTTTAGAAAGCAGTGTCTGGTAAGTGCCTGTTGACAAATGCTTGCTCACACTGGAACAGATTTTTTTTTTTCAATTTTGCTACTTCAATGAGGTAAAGAGGCACATTTGCCTTTACCTCTGCCCATCTTTAATTAAGAGCAAGTGGTCATTTGTGATGGCTAGCTCCATCTGTTTACACAGTGGACAGACCTACTTCCATGCCAAGGCTTGGAAGGGAAGTCCTATCAGAGAGCTTTCACAAGGAGCCACATGAGTTGTGTGAATGGGAGATGCAAACTGCGAGGACTCTGTAGCTGGTTCTGAAGTCTGGCTTCCTGTTATGGGACTGGCCTCTGATAGATTGGCACCACAGTCCAGCCAGGCCGAGAGGCTCCGAGACTTCCAGCTGCCCCTGCCAAGGGGCTAGACCAGAGAGTTGACGAGAGACAAGCTCAGTGCCAGCTGCAAACTACCAGTGAGCTCAGCTGAAGTGACAAGGAGCAGACTTGTCCAAATTCCTGACCCATAACATGACGAGATCTGATAAAATGGCTATTTTATTTTATTTTTTTAAATTGAACTTGCTATTTATTAAAAATATTCCTTATTCGAACAGGTAAAATATAAATAAAATACTTTTATGATAATCAATTTTTCATTTTTATCAATCTTATATAATTTATACAATATTATTTATTATGCTATTATATAATACTTTTGTGATTCTATAATAATTTCATAAATATTTATACAAATTTTAAAAACTATTTTATTAATTACACTTTATTCACTTTGTATCCCCCCATAAGCCCCTCCCTCCTCCCCTCCTGGTCCCTTATTTTAAATGGCCAAGTTTGAGGGTAGCTGGCTTTCAAAGAGCAAGGGGCTAGGAAAACTAACCAGTTGTCTGATCTCGACAGTAGAGTAAGATAAAGGATAACTGAGTGTGTGCTGCAGCGCACAGACCCAACACAGGACCCCGAGTTGCCCTAGCCAGCGTGCGACTGTCCGCATCCCGTCTCCGGCCCAACCACTTCTGCGCCTTCACTCTCATTATACAGCAGAAGGAAATCACAAGCAGACCAAGGAGAAAGTAGGTCCAAGTGCAGGGCGTGCACTTCAGAAAACCACCGTACACTCCCGGTATTCGGATTCCTCCTTGAGACTGTCAGGCAGGGCCCTGTGCAGCTGGAGCCCGCGCCATGTCTGAAGCTTGAGGCTTCAGAGTAAGGCTGCCTTCCTAATGGACCTTCGCAGCTTTCCAGGTATCTAATTATACACTGCTCTGGAAGAGTCGTTAAGGGAGTTTTATCTTTTTACGGGCTCCTTCCCCAGACATCTCCTAACTACAAGCTGGATCTGTACTCAGGCCTGTTTATAGCTTGACCCTGTCATCTTGTACTTTAAACAAGGCCATTAACTTCACAAAGAGCGGCACTGCATCCCTTTCTTCTTCTGTTCTCCCCCCAAATGAAGTCAGAGTAACAGTTGAAGCTCATCACAGCTGCAAGGAGGGACATTTATGGTTGGCAACACTTGATTATTCATAGTTTTTCTGGGAAAAGTTCATTCCTTGTACACTTCAGCACTAAAAAGTCTATGATAAAGCTGGGCAGAGGTCAACACTTGTTCTTAAATTTCTTTCTCTAGTTCTGAAGAATTTCTCCTGTCTTTTTCGTAAGAGAGAATAAGAACATAAATTTAAGGTAAATAAATGATAGAATTGAGGAAGAATTAGCAAAAAGGTTAAATAGGCAATTCCATAGCTGAGCAATGAAAGCTTATCAACCAGGTGCAAGCTATAAGTCTCTGGCTGTCTTGTTTATCTGTCTCAGATCCACGGTGAGGAAGCTGCAGCATATCTTTGGTTTTATTGCATTCTGTATTTCAGTAAGTAATTAGGGAAAAAAATCCGAAAGTACTTAGACATATGCTTTTTCTCAGAACAACTCCAAAATAAAAGATAATTATCATATTTTAAAAATATCATTAAAATACCATGGCAACTCTTCCTGGGTGGTAATCTGTTTCAGACAAGAAAAATACGGTTTTAAAAATTAAAGATTGTTCAAAAGACTCCAGACTTCCCCTTTCTTACTGCCTGTTTTATGTTTAAAAAGTGGTTCCTCCCTCCAGACGACTCTAGTGAAATCATGTGTAGGCTCAGAGCAAATGTAGCCTATCTGCAGCAATTAAGTGTGAGGGCTAGAGCGCTGGCTCAGGAGTTAAGGGGGTACAGACTCGGTTCCCAGCACCTAAGTCAGGTTTCTCACACCTGCCAGTAACTCCAGCTCCAGGGGATGCAATGCTTCTGGCCTCCTCAGGCACCAACACACACACACACACACACACACACACACACACACACACACACACACGCACACAAATAAAATGATCTTAAAAAAATAACAAAGGAATCATGCGTGAATGTGGTTCAGTCTCCAGTATGAAAGCTTTTGATTTACAAATGTCAAATCTGTCCCCCTAGTCTGGGGCCTCAAACTCAAAGTCAACAAATGAAACGCAAGGGTAAAGGTCACAAACAGAGGATTATGAATGTGTTTCCAAAGAGAAGTCTGCTGGACAAAGGCCATGTTAGCAGAATGGCATTTTAAAATGGTTTATCTCTTTGATCTTAAAGTCAGACCACATCTGAATGAAATAATTTTTGGCATTATTATTATTTTTCCCTTGGGCTTGACTCAAGGCTGACATGAATCATGAATGAGATGAGGAGAGGGGGTGCCCTGGGGAGGGGATCTCACACCAGAGATAGGAGTCGGTGATCTAAGCCACCCCCTCCCTGTGCTGAGCTGGCTGAGCTTGGTAAGAAGGCTCTGAAATCAGAAAACAAACACCAGCGAGGGGAAACAGCTTTGACTGGGTCTGTGGGACAGCTGACCCTCAGCTTGGAGGCTTGTTGTCTTATTGTCTGTGGTAGCTTGGACGAGAGTGACCCCATAGTTTCAAATGTTTGCATGCTTAGTCCCCAGTTGAACTGTTTGAGAAGGATGAGGTGTGTCTTTGATGGAGAAGCTGTATCTTTGGGCTTGGGCTTTGAATAACTAAGACATTGTCTTATTCACTTAAAAGTGTTATAAATGTTTGGTTTGAATTTTAAAAATGTATCTCTTACAATGTATTTGTGATTATGTTCAGAATTTCTGTCATTTTTTTAAGTTCAGGTTTTTCTTCTCTTTTTTAAAGGGTTACTTATCATTATTATTATTTTTGAGACAGGGTTTCTCTGTGTAGCCTTGGCTGTCCTGTGTAGCCTTGATTGTCTTGGACTTGCTTTGTAGACCAGGCTGGTTTTGAACCCACAGAGATCTGTCTGCCTTGGCCTTCCTGAGCTCTGGGGTTACAGGAGTGTGTTATGTACTTATTTTTTTTCTTTTTCTTTTTTTTATTTAATTTTATTTTTTTCTTATCAGTTACATTTTATTAACTCTGTATCCCAGCTGTGTCCTGCTCCCTCATTCCCTCCCCATCCCACCCTCCCTCCCTCATCTCCTCCCTGCCCCTTTCCAAGTCCACTGATAGGGGGGGACCTCCTCCCCATTCATCCGATCCTGTTTTATCAGGTATCTTCAGGACTGGCTGCGAAGCCTTCCTCTGTAGCCTAACAGGACTGCTCCTCCCTTGGGGGTGGGGAGGCCAAAGAGCCAGTCATTGAGTTCCTGTTAGAAATAGTCCTTGTTCCCCTCACTATGGGAAACCAATTGGTTACTGAGCTACCACAGGCTACATCTGAACAGATGTTCTGGGTTATATCCATACATGGTCCTTGGTTGAATGACAGTCTCTGAGAAGACCCTGTGCCCAGATATATTTGGTCCTCGTGGAGCTCCTATCCTTTCCCCATCATACTAACTCCCCTTCTTTCATATGATTCCCTGTACTCTGCCGAAGGTTTGGTCATGAGTCTTTGTATCTGCTTTGAAAACACTGCTAGTTAGAGTCTTTCAGATGCCTTCAGTAGACTCCTGTCATACGTCCAATGCACATCCCATCTGTCTTTCTAAACAAGGATTGATCATCTTACCCCATGTCCGCTCTCTTGATTATCTTTTTTAGGTGTATAGATTTTTACATGTGTGTAGACCACATGAGTTTCTGTGCACCACACCTATGCAGGTGCCAGAAGAGAACAGCAGATT
>NW_026590809.1:4745369-4751931 GCF_907164565.1 Psammomys obesus | reverse complement strand
GGGACCACACCTATGCAGGTGCCAGAAGAGAACAGCAGATTCCCGCGACCGGAGTCACGGGTGTGAGCAGCCGTGTGCATTCTGGGGACCGAGCCCAGGTCCTTTGCAAGAAGAGTATGTGCTCTTCAAAAGGGCCGAAGCTCCAGCCCCCGAGAAGGTTCTTTCTCAGGGGTCCAACTGTATTGTTTTCCTCTACGACTTTATGGTTTGAAATTTTGTGTGCTTGAGTAGAGTGGTTAAGAACAAAGATGATCCATTAATTACTGGCCCCGGGCTTCATAGTTTGGTGGACTTGATTAAACTTTTCAGCCCCAGCTTCCTTAATTGTAAAATGATAATTATGGCAACACCCAGTTAGAAGAAAATAATTTCTATATGCTATTAATAAAGTGTCTGGTTCTTATAGATAATAAACAGTAACTGCATATTTTACTATGGATGTATGGGCAGGAACAGTTTTTTCCTCAGGTGGCTAGACAGTGCTACGTCTCAGGAGCCATCTCTTCTGTGTTTCTCCTCAGTGCAGCCCTGTGCACCCCAACTCCATTGTTTCCCCACTGATTTGTCAGAATAGTCACATTTGTATCATAGTGGTTAAACTCTGTAGCCTTAAAACATGCAACCAGGTACATGGGAAACACATGCTGTTCCTTTTGTCAACTCTTGTAATTATTTTCTTGTTTCCTTTCCCCCACATGACTTTTAGATTTATTTTAAACATTTTAATCAAACAATGTAATGGGAAAACATCTCGACATCAGTGGTGTTAGAGGTATCACTTAGAGCCTCTCATTTTCAGATCTTATAACATGTGAGGAGACAGCCACGCCCGCTGCAAGCCACCAGCGCTTGATGACACAACACTTAGATGAATGAAGACATTTTATGGCTGCACTTATATAGGGAACAACAGCGATAATTTACTAGCCGCTAAATTCAGTTGTTGGGGCTTGTTTAGCTCTTATGGAAATGGCCAACACACACAATCTACTGTTTAGTCAGTGGGAACTCTACAGTGGCCCCTGTGTGGCTTTTCCATTTTCTATACTGCTTGGAATGAAGTCTAGGGCTTCGCATGTGCCTCTCACCACTGAGACACATCTCCCATGGCTTAATGCAGCAGCCCTTACCATCTGACATGAGGCAAAAGTGGCTGACTAGATTGTTTCTCAACAGGTTGCTACAGATTTTAATAGGTAGTGAAGTTACTTCTAATCTTTGCATTTAACCGCTGATATGGGGACATTTTTATCATCCATATGAATGTATTTTAAACTATTGATAAAATTATTTTCTGTCTTAGTTTTAGCAAATGTATTTATTCTAACTAACAATAAAAACCATTTTGTTTTGTGTTTCATTCATCAGGGCCATGGCTTTATTAAAAAAAGACACCATTATAATTTATAATTGTTAATGGGTTTTGAGGTCTTAATGATAATACTTTTATTTGAAATTATAAATCATAGCCAATATCCATTGCACTTAGCTGCTCCTTATGAGAGTAAGCTTCTCTCAGTGCTGATAGAGGCGATTGTCTTTGGTATAACTTGAAAATAATAGAAAGCATTTCTAAGTTGTACGTAAGCCAAAGGAGTGACACAGTGTTCACCAAGCACAAGCCCTGTGCTGAATACACAGGGTGCCGAAAGGTGCTGCATCGTTCTGGTTTGATTCTTCCTCACAATTACCATTGTGGGTGTCAGAAGTTGAAGGTAACACATTCGCTTAGATCTTCTCCTCCTCCTCCTCCTTCTTCCTTTTTCTCTTCCTCCTCCTCTGCCCCCTTCTTCTCCAAGATAGGCTTTCTCTGTGTAGTCCTGGTTCTCCTGGAACTTGCTCTGTAGACCAGGCTGGCCATGAACTCAGAGATCTGCCTGCCTCTGCCTTCCAATTGCCACCATGCTGGGCTTAAATCAGGTCTTCTTTTTTAAAAAGGGCTTCTTAAAATTTTTCCATTAGTGACCCTTTTTGCTGGAGAATTTTTTTCCATCAGTATATCTCTTTTTTTTTAATTTTTATTTTTTTAATTAATTACACTTTATTCACTTTGTATTCCCCCTGTAGCTCCCTTCCTCTTCCCCTCCTAATCCCACTTTCCCTCCCCCTTCTTCAAGCATGGTCCTCCCCAAGTCCACTGATAGGAGAGGTCCCCCTCTCCTTCCTTCTTATGTTAGTCTATCAGATCTCATCAGGAGTGGCTGCATTGTCATCTTCTGTGGCCTGGTAAGGCTGCTCCCCCGTCAGGGGGAGGTGATCAAAGAGCAGGTCAATCAGCTTATGTCAGAGGCAGTCCCTCTTCCCATTACTATGGAACCCACTTGGACACTGAACTGCCATGGGCTACATCTGTGCAGGGGTTCTAGGTTATCTTCATGCATGGTAGTTGGTTGGAGTATGAGTCTCTGGAAAGACCCCCGTGTTCAAATTTTCTGTTGCTCTCCTTGTGGGGTTCCTGTCCTCTCCAGATCTTACTATTTCCCTCTTCTCTCATAAGATTCCATGCACTTGCTTGAGAATTTCAAAAATTCATTTTATTTAATGCATATGAGTATTTTGCCTACATAATGTTTGTGTATTTCATGCATTCCTGGATGACTAAGGAAGTGTTGGATCCTCTGGGATTGAATTACAGGTTGCTCTGAGCTGCTATGTGGGTTCTGGGAACCAAGAGCCAATGCTCTAACCTTGAGCCATCGCAGTACCTACAACTTTTTATTTTGTTTTGTTCTTTGTAGGTATGTGTAGGTGTCCATGGAGCCAGAGAAGTTGGATCTCCTGGAGTTGGAATGATAGATGGTTGAGATCCACTTGATGTGGGTGCCAGGAACCAAAGTCTGGTCCTCTGGAAGAGCAATGCATGGTTTTAGCCAGGGATCCCTCTCTCTGGTCTTTTGTCTGGGAAAGGTTTATGAGCTGCCATGTACATAGGCACATAAAATAGGCATGCAGATCAAAACATTTACTGATAATGTATCCTGAATAAATCAGCCCAATTGCTTAGTATATGTATTTGTGTGTTATTGTGTGATGCATAAGTGTGTCATGTCACAGAACACATGTAGAGGTCAGAGAACAATTCTGTAAGGTCGGCTCTTTACTTCCACTTTTGCATCAGTGCTGGACTGAGCTCAGGTCGTCGGGCTTGCATGGCTAGTGACTTCTCCTAGCGTGTCATCTCACTGACCCAATTCTATCATTTATTAAAAATGAATGCTCTGAGCAGTGGTGGCTCATGCCCTTAACCCTAGCACTTAGGTGGATCTCTCTGAGTTTGAGGCCAGCCTGGTCTACAGAGCACGTTCCAGGGCTACACGCCAAAGCTACACAGAGAAACCCTGCTTCAAAAAAACAATCAAATAAAAAATATGAATGTAAAATTATATACTAATGACATGGACGCTCTTGTTTATTTTTTGTTGTTAAGAACACTGTCTTTGGGGCTGGATGGCTCAGTGCTTGCTGCTCTTACAGAAGACCTGGGTTTTGTTCTCAGCGCCCAGACCGGGCAGCTCATGATACACTAACTTCAGCTTGAAGGGTGCTGATGGCCTCTTCTGGCCTTTCTGGGCACCTGCGCATACCTAGGTAAGATAACATAGCTATTTGATCCATACCAGGTGGAGTGTCCTCAATGATTTTCAGACCTTCCTTTTTTTTTTTTTAATTTTATAGTTGTCAGTGCTGAAGATATCTCTCTGTGCAACACATGGTACAAAATGGCAAAATGTTAAGAGCCATTTCAGGAATTGTTGGAAAGTCTATCTTAATCCCAATCCATTTAATGTGAAATGCAAGTCAATGACTCTAAAAATCAATCATTTTAACATAAGTGAAATTAAAGACATGTTTATGCTGAGGAACGATGGCAGGAAAATAAATATTACAAGTCTTTGTTTTCTGTAATTAAACCATGATGTTTAATATGTACAACGAACACTGCAGTTCATAGCATACGGCTGTCTAGAACCTGGGCCCCGGTGTTTCGGGCAGTGTCCACTGTGTGGTGTGAGCAAACACCCGCTGTAATGTTCACGCTGCACACTCAGGTCCAAGGCTGCAGCGAAGCCACCTTGTGTGACATGGGGGAGCAGGACAGAGCACCTGGGCTCACTACACACTTGCTGAATCAGCCCGTGGGCAGCCAGTGTGCTGCCTTCCGTGGTTCCTTTTGCTGCTGTTTGCAACCTCACCCATCACTCACCCACGCGGGGCTACAGCCCTCAGCTCAGGAAGCTCTCCCCTAAGGCATTTGTGAGGAGGATGGGTCTTTCAGAACGTCACAGTTATCTCTTTTGCGGCCCTCTTGAAAAATGTGGAACACTTTCAGCATTTAAAAGAAGTCTGGCGAAAACATAGCAACTTCGTACGTTTATTGCTTGGCTCAAGCATTTGAAATGCAACTCGACAGCATTTTCCTTTTCTTAAAAAAAGCAGTACCTTACTGGTCTAAACTACAGGATTTGCATACTCTGGGTCTCTTGTTTTCACCAAGCCTATTGCATCAATATATTCATTCTCCTTTTTTTATTGAGGATGCCCGCTGTGCGTCCTTGGCTGCGCATGCTGTGGTGCACACTGCTGGAGTCCTAGAGCAACACTAGTTAGCAACTCTAACCACGGGGCGAAAGGCCTTAACTCACTTGACTTTACTTAACCGTCATCACAGGCACCAACTCTCCCCTCTCCTTTCCAAGAAAAACATGATTTTCTAAACCCCACCGAAGAGCCAAGGAAAGAGGCACGTTACCTGTCAACACTGAGTGCGCAGAGGTTTAGGACGGTGATGCCCACGGACGACTTCTGCAGGAAGGGGAACAGCTTGCAGAGAAACACTCCAAAGTCATTGTGGTCAAAGGGCCAGCGCCCGGCCAGCAGCTGAAAAGATGAGGTGGGAGTGAGAGACGGCGAGGCTGGCTGGGCGTGCGCCGCGCTTGTGTCCCTGCTTACACCCTTATTATTTTGTGAGCCTGTGACCAGACCTTTTAGCCTTCAGGTCCCCTACCCCCTTCTGAATAGGTTTTGTATTGTTGTTGATTTTTTTTTTTTTGGAGGGGTGAGGGAGGAGGGTGAGACAGGGTTTCTCTGTGTAGCCCTTGCTGGTCCCCAATGCCCTCTGTAGACCAGGCTGGCCTCGAACTCAGAGATCTACCTGTCATTGCCTCCCGAGTGCTGGGATTGAAGGTGTGCACCACCACTGAACAGCTCTGAGGAGCGTTTTCAAAGAACCTTTTGATTTGAACCAACCTTACACTCCTAGCCCACCTCTTCCTCATGTCACTCCAGCCAGTCAGTCCCAACTCATTCATGAAAATTGCTGCATAAGCTCTGTCCTGATGTGCACAGGCTCTCCACTAATGTGCTGCTCTGAGCTCTGATATTCCTCGGGAACTTCACGAATATGTTATGACTGGCTGCCTGGTGTCTTAGTGCAAGCAAAGGCGCAAGGCACAATCACCCTAATAAAGACAAGGATTGTGGTTTTAACGTCAGCTTGCCACAGATCAGAATCAACTGAGCAGGGGTCCTCACTGGAAGACCTCTCCTGGTTGCCTCGGTTGAGGTGGGAAGGCTCACTTCTGGGGACACTTCCAGGTTGAGCACCCCTTTATTCTTATCCTTCGCTGGCATGGCTTTTCCTCATGCCCCTCAGGGTGCTTTACCCTGTGGTAGCTGCCTCTGCCGACTCCAGCAGAACAGGGACAGCGGCACTCCAGGAAATTTCCTGGCGTCCAGCGCCAGAGTTGGACTACTGAGGCAGCTGCCTGTGGAAGGAGTAAACTACCAACCATTGCCCCCAAATTAGAGACTGATGTTTTGGAACTACTCCCATTGTTGAGGCCCCCCACCTCTGCTTTGAGGCCCCCCCACGTCCGCCTTAAGGACCAAGTAATGAATGGGTTCTCAGTGCCTCAGGCGGGATTTGGCCATGTTATCATTGTAAGGCTCACTTGAACACACGGGCATCCTCTAGGCCACTAGAAGGGATCCTGAAAGTGAGCCCTCTTCCTCTTGGCTTCCTCTCTGCTCTGAGGCTAACAGCCCCCTTCCCCATGCCCTGCCACAACCTAAAACTGGACCTGCATTGCATGTTAGTCACGTTCTCACAAGTCCTTGAACCGTGGTAAGCTGATGTGGGCGATTTGTCTCACGCTGTCTTAGCAGTAAAACAGGAATAAAAGGAGGGACATCATGGAAGCAAACATATAACTTACTGACAGTTCTTTACATTTATTTATTTATTTATTTATCTATCTATTTATTTATTTATTTATTTATTTATTTATTTATTTATTTATTTATTTGTGTGTGAGTGTGTGTGTGAGTGTGTGTACATGCGCTACAGCAGAAGTGTGGAGATCAGGGTTGATGCCTCTTTCCACCATGAGAACCCAGGGAATAACTCCGGTCATCAAGCGTTGTGGCGAGTGCCTTCACCCACTGAACACACTTACTCTGTTGTTTCTTTTCTTTTCTTTTCTTTTCTTTTCTTTTCTTTTCTTTTCTTTTCTTTCTTTCTTTCTTTCTTTCTTTCTTTCTTTCTTTCTTTCTTTCTTTCTTT
>NW_026590809.1:4729755-4745359 GCF_907164565.1 Psammomys obesus | reverse complement strand
TTTAAAAAACAAAAAGTTTTTTAAAGAGGCATTTCCTTTCTATTATTTACTAACATTAAAAATTAAAAATACAATAATTTGAAATAGTAAAAATTAGGCTGTGTAACATTTGGATAATGACAACTGAACAGTAAGTCTATCAAGGCCCCCAGATTTCCCACCCAAAGGCAACCCTTGCTGACAGCAATGTGTTTTCTTACAGGAAATTTGCAATGTACATACAAACTTTGTCTTTTTTAAACAAACGGGAATATATGTAAAATTACTTTAAAATATTTATTGTGTTCTCTTTTCTGATGTAATTTTACGAAAAACACCACTGCCTAAGTAAAAGGTCTTGGGTTTTAAAAACTCTTTGATGAAGCAGTTTAAACAAGAACCCCACTTGATTAGCTGCTATTTAGTATGCTATCTAAACCACAGGAAAACAACTGCTGATTTCTTTAATGTTAACAAGCGACGGTCAGTTCCATGACAGCAAACACAAACAGCTCTGACAAGCTGTCAAGTCAGGCTGGTTCAAAGGTCATTTTGGAACACGAGGAGTCATAGCTTATTCTTATTGCCCTAAAAAGGACAGTGTTCTGTTTATGTCTCTTCGAGAACACCACGTGGTACCTAGCATAAGCATGGAATGCACTGGTGGCTCCAAATCACCCCTGAGTCAGGCACTCTAACCCACGAACTCAGGAGGATGTTTTCATGTTCTGAAAAGACAGTATGCAGCTCTGGGAGCAAACTCAAGCTGTGATCTACTTCCTATTTCCAAGACATCAGTGCTCCAAAGTAGCATCTCCACTCTTTTTGTTAGGTGACATGATATGCAGACCATTGGGCAGGAGGAAGTGGCAGCGGGGGTATAGAGTGGTTGTCTGCCCTAAACCCTGCTTTGGAAGATAGGCACATAGCTTCCTGAGAGCTTCAAGGAAGGCCTGGAGACAGTCCATGTCCGTCAGGTAAATCCGCATGCTGCTTCCTCTTTCCTCGAGGATTCAGAGATGCGCTGCTGGCGACTGAGGACAGTAATCGCAGCGGGCACCCCTGCCTTCCTCTAACCAGTTGAAACATAGGTACAGTCTAAGATAGCAAATTAGTGTGGAAACTCTGGTTCATGGGGTTGATTTGGATTGTGTCAAGTCAACATCACAAACAGGCTACCTCTTCCTTAAACCTGCCGGACACAGATTTACTCACAAACTTGTACAGTTTGCGACACTGGAGGTCTTGTTCTCAGCTCCTTCTTTGGCCACTTTATTCTGCATTTTTTGTGCAGCAAAGCAATATCTCATTCAGTATGCACTATTTCAGTTGCGCTGCCTTTCTGGAACATGGCCGTCAGCCAGAAAGTAGGGGAAAGTCTGGAATTGTGTAGATGATGTGAAATTATGCCCCAGTGATCCCAAATCATTGCAGGTAGACTAAGTGTCCATCACATGTTGGCTTATTGTTACTTTGTATCCAATGCTAAATGCTTAGTTTTTATTCTTTAACTTGTTGCAGATTCAAGCTGCTCAATTCTAGTGTTTCTAGAGTTCTCAATATTGGTTTTAGATAAAAATTATTAAGGGAGCTAGTGAAAAAAAAATCCCAGTACTTGGGCACGACCAGACCTTTGCTGATTCACCAGGGATAACATTATGTTTCTTGGGGATATGTGACACCATCAGAATCTTCTGGGTATTAAGGTCTAGGAGAGATGGTCTTGGCATTTGGGGAGTAATGGTTGAGGATGTTGCTAATGTCTTGCAAGGTGCAAGGGCAGTATCTCTCCCAAATAAGCACCAGGATGCAAGATGTTATCGTTGCGGTTGGAACACACCATCTCTGCAAGCACACCGGGATCTTTGGAGTCGGGACAGAAGTAAGAGGAGAAGGTGGGGAGGTGGTTAGTATTTCCTGCTTTGGGGAGCTGGACAGCATCAGAGGTAGCTGGAGGGCTCCTGACAGCACTCGTTGTTCTGTGTTTCCAGAGCTTGGGACTTGGCCGTTTTGGGGTTGGGTCTAAGAATTGGTGTCCGTAACAATATGCCAAAAGGCTCTGACGTTTCTCCGAGAACAAATACTCTGGAAGTACCACGAGCAGTAAGAATAACAGCTGGTAGTCCATTAGAACTGGATGAGCAGGAAAAAAAATTATGCAGAATGGGAGAATACCATCGTAACATTTGGGGCCATGTCGCTTACTGTCCTAAGGGCAGCGGCACAGAGAGACTTAGTAACAATGCGGATTCTCGAGTCTGGGCCTCGCTGGCTTGATGCTGTTTGCTCACTCCTTATATCCAGGCTGAAGATCACCTTTTGCTGTGTGATGTGGCTCCTTAATTTCTCAGAACTCTGTTTCTGTGCTAGCCAGATGGGGTGGTCTCACACCTGCCACCGTCATGTGATGACCGTTCGAGAGACTAAAGCAGGACAATGCCAATGTGAAAATCCTGCCAACTGAACACACACCATAAATGCTATCATTTTGGACTGGCATAATTCATAAACCCAATGTATGTACCGTTTACATAGGATTTTAATTTGAAGGCAGATAATCGGAGTAACTGTACCACTGTTTTCCTCACCCAGATGTTAATATCTGCCACTACATAATCTCATCACTCCAGCATCGTTTTTGGTCGTTGTCATCACATCTTAAAATCATACTCAGAAAACCAGCAGCAGATTTTCCTTTGTCCTGATTGCCTCCACCCCCTCTGGTAAGGCTGAGAGGTTTTCCGTTTCCCTTTTGTCTTACTCCACCCATCCTAGACTGAAATGAAGGATTTATGAATATAGTCTGCAATAGCTAAAAACCTCAACATTTAAAAAATGTTCTCTTCCCTGGAACATGCATGATTGGGGTCACTTGGAACCAGACAGACACCAGTCTTCCAAGAGAAGCTTTCTGCCTTCTCTCTCCTTTTCCTCTTCTTCTTCCTCTCCTCTCCCCTCCCTTCCCCTTTTCCCTTTTCCTCCTCTCTCCCCCTCCAATTTTTCTTTCCCCACTCCCCTCCTCTCTTTGATTGCTTCGTTCTCCCTCCATTCTTGGAGAAGCGTTGGGATATACAAGTTGTGACACAACTGAGCCTATAAAAGAGTAATATGCCCTGGCTAGCACAGACCAAGGCTGTCCTGAAGCCTGCAATCCCCAGGACAGGGTTCTTAGTGAGAACATGAGTTCTGGCTATTGCAGATCTCAAGTCAGATGCTATAAAATCAATCACTCTCTTGATGGGGGGAATGAGTTTTGCTCCTCCATTATGTTTTAATTGCTTCAGGATTGAGGCAGAGCTTTCACACAAATGTAATAAAAATTGGCTTCTGTGACATTTACACACAGTTTTTCTTTGTCAGGTTCGTCTTGCCTCCTGAACTGGCCAGTAGTGTGTGACATTCAGAGAAGAAGCACAGCTCCTCTGGCCTGGCTGTGTGTGCACTCTCAGCGGCACAGGGGACAAAGGAGGCTGCAGTTCAGCGATGGACTGTGACATCTCTCCGACCCATGGCTTAGGCACAGCGTCTTACTCCTCTGTCTTCCTCTCTAAATGGTGATAGCTATGGAAGCCACCTCAAAGGGTTCAAAACTATAGGCAGCAGCAGAGATAATGTATATAAAGAGCTTAGCACAAGGGAAGGTCTAGAAATGTGAACTGGAGTCACTGATGACCTCTGGCCAGCTTGATTTCTTGGCCTCATTTTGCTAAGGAGGTTAACTAGCTTCTATCACTGTGAAAAATATCTGAGACAATAAAATTGAAGGGAAAGGCTTTTGGTGGCTCGTGGTTTCAGAGGTCTCTGACTGCTCAGCCTCACTGCCTTCGGGCAGTACTTCATGGTGGGGGTGTGCTGCAGCGAGCTGCTCACCTCATGGCAGCTCTGAAGCAAAGGCAGAGGAAGAGGAGGGCCAAAGTCAGAAAACATTGAATCGTCGCCACATCTTTTACTTCTAAGTATTCAATTTCGAGAATTTAAAACACAAAGCTGTTAATAATAGCCAGAGGTGAGGCATGAAGAATAAAACAGAAAGAAAATTATTTTTAAAGGTAGATCCAGGACTCGGGAGGCAGAGACAGGCAGATCTTTGTGAGTTTGAGACCAGCCTGGTCTACAGAGCAAGTCCCAGGACAGCCAGGGCAACATAGTGAGACCTTGTTTCAAAAACAAAACAAAACAAGAACAATCAAATGGGAAAACAAAACAAAACGGAGTTCCAATGCCAGAGGATTTCTTCCCCTCGAGGGAAGAAAATTCAGCCCCGTCTCAGACACCCGAGTGGTGGGAACCAGCATATTTCCTGGACTAACTAACTGTTTCAAAGAAACCGATGCAGAAACAAAGGACTTGAGACAAGATTTCCTAGTCTGCAAACACAAAACCACAATATCACTGGATGGAAAGAGTATAATTGGAAAGCAGAAAAATGAGATGTTCTCAATATTGAAATTTTACTATGTAGCAGTGAAGGCGTGGCTTAACATTTGGAGGATTAGTTCATAACAGAGTAACAGAGACTCATGTTGCAAAGAGTGAGCTCTGACTTTGCCTGAATGAGGAGACGATTTCATGTCATGAGTGTTGAAATAAAAGGCAAGAGAAGCTACTGTCAGAAAGTAAATGCTCCTGATTTCAGTGGGAATGATTTAAGTTTCTCTCCATTGAATTTGATATTGGCTATAGGCTTGCTGTATATTGCTTTTACTATGTTCAGGTATGTGCCATGTATCCCTGATCTCTCCAAGACTTTAAACATGAATGGATGTTGGATTTTATCAAATGCCTTTTCAGCATCTAAGGAGATGATCATGTGTTTTTTTTCTTCAGTTTGTTTATGTGGTAGATCACATTGATGGATTTCCGTATATTGAACCACCCCTCCATGCCTGGGATGAAGCCTACTTGGTCGTAGTGGATGATATCTTTGATATGTTCTTGGATTCAGTTTGCAAGTATTTTGTTGAGTATTTTTACATCAATGTTCATGATGGAGATTGGCCTGAAATTCTCTTTCTTTGTTGGGTCTTTGTGAGGTTTAGGTACCAAGGTGACTGTGGCTTCATAGAATGAGTTTGGTAGTAGTGTTCCTTCTGTTTCTATTTTGTGGAATAGTTTGAAGAGTATTGGTGTTAGCTCTTCTTTGAAGGTCTGGTAGAATTCTGCGCTGAAACCATCTGGCCCTGGGCTTCTTTTGGATGGGAGACTTTCGATGACCGCTTCTATTTCCTTGGGGGATATAGGACTATTTAATTGGTTTACCTGGTCTTGATTCAGCTTTGGCATGTAGAATTGGTCAAGAAAATTGTCCATTTCATTGAGATTTTCAAATTTTGTGGCATATAGACTTTGGAAGTAAGACCTAGGCTGCCCACTCTCTCCATATCACTTCAACATAGTACTTGAAGTCCTTGCTAGAGCAATAAGACAATCGAAGGAGATTAAGGGGATACAAATTGGAAAGGAAGAAGTCAAAGTATCACTATTTGCAGATGATATGATAGTATACCTGAGTAACCCCCAAAATTCTCAGGGAACTCCTACAGCTGATTAACACATTCAGCAAAGTGGCTGGGTACAAAATTAACTAAAGAAAATCAGTAGCACTCCTGTATACAAAAGACAAAAGGGCCAAGAAAGAAATTAGGGAAACAACACCATTCACAATAGCCACAAATGACATAAAGTACCTTGGTGTGAACCTAACCAAGCCAGTCAAAGACTTGTATGAAAAAAATTTCAAGTCTCTGAAGAAAGAATTAGAAGAAGATATGAGAAGATGGAAAGATCTCCCATGTTCATGGCTTGGCAGGATTAATATAGTGAAAATGGCCATCTTACCAAAAGCAATCTACAGATTCAATGCAATTCCCATCAAATTACCAACACAATTCTTTACAGACCTGGAAAGAAAAATTCTCAACTTTGTATGGAATAACAAGAAACCCAGAATTGCTAAAACAATTCTCTATAGTAAAAGATCCTCAGGAGGTATCTCCATCCCTGATCTTAAGCTGTACTATAGAGCAACAATATTAAAAACTGCATGGTACTGGCATAGAAACAGAATGGTGGATCAATGGAATCGAATAGAAGACCCTGACATAAATCCACACACTATGGACACCTGATTTTTGACAAAGATGCCAAAACCATACAATGGAAAAAAGATAGTATCTTCAACAAATGGTGTTGGTCTAACTGGATGTCTACATGTAGAAAAATGCAAATAGATCCATACTTATCACCCTGCACAAAACTAAAGTCCAAGTGGATCAAAGACCTCAACATAAAACCAGACACACTAAACCGCTTAGAAGAAAAAGTGGGGAAGAGCCTTGAACTCATTGGCACAGGAGACAACTTCCTGAACAGGACACCAACAGCACAGGCTCTAAGAGCAACAATCAATAAATGGGACCTCATGAAACTGAAAACCTTCTGTAAAGCAAAGAACACTGTTGTCAAAACGAAATGACTGCCTACAGATTGGAAAAGGAACCTCACCAACCCTATATCTGACAGAGGACTAATATCCAGTATATATAAAGAACTAAAGAAGTTAAACAGCAAAAAAAATCAAGTAATCCAATTAAAAAGTGGAGTACAGAGCTAAACAGAGAATTCTCAATAGAGGAATATCGAATGGCAGAGAAACACTTAAAGAAATGCTCAACCTCATTAGACATCAGGGAAATGCAAATCAAAATGACCCTAAGATTTCACCTTACACCCATCAGAATGGCTAAGATCAAAAACTCAAGAGACAACACATGCTGGAGAGGTTGTGGAGAAAGGGGAACCCTCCTCTACTGCTGGTGGGAATATAAACTTGTACAACCACTCTGGAAATCAATCTGGCGCTTTCTCAGACTACTAGGAATAGCGCTTCCTCAAGATCTAGCTATACCACTCCTAGGCATATATCCAAAAGAGTCTCAAGTATACAATAAGGACATTTGTTCAACCATGTTTGTAACAGCCATATTTGTAATAGCCAGAAGCTGGAAACAGCCCAGATGACCCTCAGTGGAGGAATGGATGCACAAATTGTGGTATATCTACACAATGGAATATTACTCAGCAATAAAAAACAAGGAAATCATGAAATTTGCAGGTAAATGGTGGGATCTGGAAAAGATCATCCTGAGTGAGCTATCCCAGAAGCAGAAAGATGCACACGGTATATACTCACTCATATAGACATATAATATAGGATAAACCTACTAAAATCTGTACACCTAAAGAAACTAATCAAGAGGGAGGACTCTTGCTAAAATGCTCAATTCCTATCCAGAAAGGCAAAGAGGATGGACATCAGAAGAAGGAGAAAAGAGGGAACAAGTCAGGAGCCTGACACTGAGGACCTCTGAAAGGCTCTGCCCTGCAGACTATCAATGCATATGCTGAGACTTATAGGCAACATTTGGGCAGAGTGAAGGGAATATTAGGAAAGAAGTGGGAAACAGTAAGATCTGGAGAGGACAGGAACTCCACAAGGACAGCAACAGAACCAAAAAATATGAGCACAGTGGTCTTTCCTGAGACTGATACTCCAACCAAGGACCATGCATAGAGATAACCTAAGACCCCTGCACAGATGTAGCCCATAGCAGTTCAGTATCCAAGTGGGTTCCATTGTAATAGGAACAGGGACTGTCTCTGACATGAACTGATTGGCCTGCTCTTTAATTACCTCCCCCTGAGGGGGAAGCAGCCTTACCAGGCCACAAGAAGAAGACACTGCAGCCACTCCTGATGAGACCTAATAGACTAGGATCAGAGAGAAGGAAAAGAAGACCTCCCCTATCAGTGGACTTGGGGAGGGGCATGCATGCAGAGGGTGGAGGAAGGGAGGGATTGGGACAGGAGGAGGGAGAGAACCATAGGGGGGATACAAAGTGAAATAAGTGTAATTAATAAAGAAAAATATATAATTTGTAAAAAAAAAAAAAGAAAGAAAGAAAGAAAGAAAGTAGGACATGTAACCAGGCCTAAAACCTAATGGAACATTTTAGACTTTATTTAATCATAAGTGTATGATTAAAAATAAGGGTTTTGATTGCAGAGATCCAAAATGCAGGTTTAGGCAGTAGCCTCCCAAAACTTAGCAACATCAACAATGGCAATAATCAGGAAAATGGAAACTCAACAGTGTATGTGAAAACCTTCAGCTGATGCACTGATTTCACGTGCAGATTCTTCAGAGCTTGAGTTAGTTCCCATTGTAGAGTGTGCCGTGTGGTCACAATTAGCTTGTGTGTATGTGGAAACAATGAGCCTGTAAAGATATGGTATGCAGCATGAAGAAAAACGGTACCATATGTGTTCTGAGGAAGAACACCACTGAAGCCGTAGCTGATGCGCTGGGGGAGAAGATGGGGGTGGTTCTGAGTGTCTAGTAACATAAATTCACTAGAGAATAGAACTGTGCATTTCTAACAGCAGAGGCCTCAACTAGAACCAGCACCTCAAGAGGACTGCATGTGAAAATGACACGTGTTTTAACAAGTCCCTGTTCAAGCTTTGGAGACCCGGCTAAATGCTATGTGCAGTAGAGAACATGAGTCACAAACTCCCCTTTAGCACAGCGGGAATGGGGGATGGGGAAACCTGGCTTTGGCTTCCAGCCCCAGCTGAAACCTTCCAGTCTTGGTTCTGACAGTTAAAAAATGCTGGGCCAGAATTCAATCACTCCCCAAATTCTCAGTGAGCTCCTAAATATCTTATTATCACACCCAACTGAAATTGGTTTCTCTGAAACTATTGTTCCACATACTCTTAACTTGACTGCTACCCTGTCCCTGTTCTAGATGATTAATTCAGTTGTCTCAAGTTCCCCTTTCTTCTTCTCACCAATGCCTTATTCTTTTTCTTCCTCCTACCCAATAGAATCAGCGATGTCAGAACTTGGAAAATTCCATGGATGAAGCCATAAGACAATATGTTTTGAATGTGTGAAGTGCCATTACTCACTGAGCCATCTTGCTGGCTCTCAAGACTCTTAAAGAAGAGAGTGCTCGGAGGGAGAGAAATGCCACAGAACTTATCCAAGACCACATAAGAAAGCCTCGGTAATATTTTCTTTATTACAGTGTAAAAACAACCCTACAATCCAATTGAAAACTCAGACTCATCACTTCTCCGAACATGGTGACAGGCCTTAGCCTCCACTAGGGTTTAACACAACAATCGGAGGTGGACAATGCTAGGGAGACGCATGGCTTGGGAAGGCAGCTGAGTCTTCGGGTTCACGAATGCAGAGGAGCCCTGCATGGGAACGGAGGGTTTTCTTCATGTCTGTTCTTGTTTCCTGGGATCTATTCTTGCTCTGGGCCTCAGCCTACAAATGGGGTAAGGCCACCACTTCTTGTCACTTGGCTCCATCCAGGGAGCGAGAGCCACGTCATGGGACTGACAGCACGCATGACCACCACATGGCATCAGCCATAACTGTCACTACTCGCTGGCTCTGCAGCCTCCATGTCAGCCTCCCACCCCTGCCTGACCCACAGCCCTGCTGGGAGGCTTTGGGCTGGGTTTTCATGTTGGCTTCTGGGATTTCCATTGATCTTCATCAAAAGTGTAAGTGAAAGCTAAGTGGAAGGTAACAGAATTCACAATTTAGATTCTAGAAAAAAAAGCATAATCGTTTATCTCTAATGTGCAGGCTCACCTTATTTTTGACCTGAAATTAAAAATCTCTTCAAGAAAGGCAGAAGTATTTGGTTTCATTTTGAACATTTTTGTGATATACAGTAGGCTGGAAAATGTGCCACAGATTCTTTTTCTAATAGTTAACAATAACCTAGTATGAGGATGAATGGATTTGACAATTTTCAGGTAAATGTATTCTGAAATAACAAGAGCGTGGGACTTGCTAATTCAGAATGCATGTTACTGGTTGCTTAGATTAGGAAAATGTCTAGTGTTAAACTGTATTTTCTTGAATTAGTACCTACTTTATTTTTAATCATAAGCAAATGACATGTTGAACATCTTACTACTTTTACAAGCAATGCTGGTGGAGGGAGGGGCCAGAGGGAACGGTACAGTTCACATGTGGAATTCAGAGAACAAGCCTTTTTCTCACACCCTGCGTAAGACAAGGCTTCTTTGTTGTTTTCCTGCTGTGTATGGCAGGCTAACTGGCCCACAGGTCTCAGAGATCTCCCTGTCTCCACCCCTAACCCATCCTGAGAGCATCGAGGTTACAGATGTAGTCCGCTGTGTCTAGCTTCCATGTGGGTTCTGGAAATTCAAACTCAGATCCTCATACTTGGGTGGAAAGCACTTTACTCACTGTTCTGAATTCCCAACACTTGTCTTGGCATTGAAAAAAGATTAAAAACAAAGAAAAAAAACGCTCAATTAAAAAATATGTTTAAGAAACAGAGATCCTTTCCATTGCTAGTGGGAGTGCAAGAAAGGGTAATTGCTGTAGAGACAGTTGCCAAAGCAATATAATAACCCTTAGCTCCAGAAATCCTGTGTGGAGCAATTTCTCATATATTCAGCCTATTCACACTTATAAGCAGGATGTTCATATACATATATGATCATAATACAGAAGGCGTGTCTCACCTCCACACCGTCCCCTTTTGTTTGCCACTGGCCTTCCTACAGCTCTGAAAGCGGTCCCTGACCTTTTCAGCACTGGTAGAGGAAAATTCACTTTTTAAGAGAGTATGACTGTGGAATTTAACTAGCCCCTATTCAAACAAATAGGAAGGATAGTAATTTTTGTATTCAATGCCTCGAGTTTGCAATATCTTTTATCTTTTATGAGCTTTAGGGACCAATTAGTGTTTAGTATGAAACTTCCCTAAAGAGAAAAGGTCCATTCTTCTTCTTTTCCTTACCGGAAACATGTCTACCTGAAAGTCTGGCCATCTGGGCACTGCTCTTCTAATTACTTGAAAGACAATGCAATGACCATCCTAAGCACATCACAAAGAGTTGAAAACTTGTCCAATTCTGGTGAGAAGAGGAGTGACTAAGTGTGTTTCAACATTCTTCCATTTAGTGTGTGGCCAGAATCTTGATAAGCTGGCTTTGGGAGGGCTGTGCTGTACATTTTGCTGGTGGTGGCAAAAGAACTTTTCTTTCAGACTCGTGTTTATGTTTTACCATTTAAAAGGTTTCCACTTTTTAATTCTCTCGGCCAAGCTCATCTTGTGTTAGTGTGGAGTGCCCAGGTCATAGCTAAACCATTCTACCTAGAGACGGGCAGACTTGGGCACGCCATTTTACAAAAGTAACCTCAGAGGGATCGTCTGGAGACCCTCAGCAACCCAGTACTGACCGGAAAATGTGTCATCTATAACCAACACGTGGGATCAGCAAGTCACAGTGTGCCTTATGGCTTGCAATGAGTGCTGTCTGTTAAAACAGCACTGGGGATACCGAAGCCAAACTTCATTTCTGTATCTTTTGAGGTTATTTGATTTAAGTTTTAGCTGGGTCTATTATTCTGGGAGAAAGAGATGTTTTCAAAGAGACTTTTTATAGGTGTTTTACATAAAAAACTAGTTTGGTGTGTGTGTGTCCTATGGTTTAACAAGCCAGCTGGTGTTTAGTCCCAGTACTGGGGAGGCAGTGGTAGCTCTGTGAGTTAAAATACAGTTCAGTACACACAGTGGGTTCCAAGCTAGACAGAACTGCATAGTGGGGGCCCCTCTCAGACAGACAAACAAACAAACAGATTCTAAAACTCCCCTGGCATGCCGGCCATCTTTAATACTTGCCTGCATCATCAAAGACTATGTATAACCTGAAGTTACAGCTAGCCTCAGCTTCTCTCTGTTTTCTAAATGAGTCTGTGTGTGAGTTGATTTAAAAATTATCCCTATGGAGAGAAATAACAGGTTTTCCCGAAAGGCCATGAAGTATAATGGAAAAAGTGTATAATAGGCTACATAGGTACCTAAAGTTTTGAATCAGAAAAAAATTCTACTTAGCAAATTCTGCCTTATCCATAATTTTGTACAAAGTTCTGATATAGGTCTCCAAACTTGTTAACTAAGATATAAATGTATTAGTATAAAGAATTACGCTAAAAGTGTCCACTTAGTACACACCTGCAACATGCAACAGACGTGCACATACCTGTGCACAAGAACGCATGTGAGAATGTTCACAGATGCACCTGTAAGTACAACTGAAAACTGTTTACACGCCTGTTCATGGAGTGAGATTCCGTCCAACAATGAGAGCGAATGAGCTGTGACCCAGCACCACGGTAGGATGACAGGAGACAAAGAAGCCCCACACAGAATAATAGGTCACAGGAGCTGAATCCACTGCTGGAAGCCAGGAGTGGGATGTTTCAGAGCTAGGAGGGTGTCTGGGGGGCGGTCAGGGAGCCGCGAACATCCTGCTTGAGTGTGGCGATGCGCAGACGTCCTTTGTGGAACCAGGGAGCCATCACTGCAGCACGTTTTTAGTCATTTTCCTGCTATGGATGTTTAACTTAAATTGCAGTGCTTAAATGATGAAACACTATCATAATTTTTATAGGGTTAGCTTCTATAAGCAAATAGAATCTGTGGACATAGTTGGGGAAAGGTCCTTCAAAAGAGTAATGATAGTAAATTCTGCACATTTAATTAGGAGAACCTAAGATTTAAGTCTTCCTATGAGCTTGAACTGCACAGTGCTCAGGTCCTTTTTTTTTTTTTTTAAACATATATTCTGCAAAATTCTTTTATCTGACATAAAGAACACATGATATGGAGCCGTAATTCCAAATTTGGCAAACAGCCATGCTTCCAGGCGATGATTCTGGAGAGCGTGAACGTGATCAAGACTTTTATTTTTAAAATTACGGACAAATACTAAAATTCTCTGTTAATTTGGTTCGATGGCACTGTTTCATAGCAGGCATACTTTACGTGTAAACCTAGAAGAACCGGAGTCCCATCCCACTGTTCACGGTGACATGAATGGACCAAATGTGCTACGTTAAGCAACACAAGCTACAACAAGGTAAGTACAGCATTTTATCACCTTAGAATATGGAAAATGAGGATCTCAGATGAGTAAAGAACAGAATAGTTGTTGCCAGGAAATGGGGGAGAGGATGGGATGAGGGAAGAATGTTAGCAGATGCAGAGGCAGCTGGGAACGAGTAGCTTGCAACGTTCTGTTGCACAGTAAAGACAGCTGGCAACAGTTAACTGTGGGCTTCAAATCAGAGGAAAATGTTGCTGGTAGGGAGGATTCTGAATGATGTCAACAAAACCAAATGGCGATGGATGCAGATTACTGGACCTGACCATCTCACACTGCACACAAGTACCGAAATGCTCCTTTACTCTGTCAGTACATACAGTGATCACATGACAATTGAAAATAAAAGTCCTCTAAAACTGAGGACTTCTGACTTCATTTAATAATCAGTTTAGACTTTCCTTGCATATCATCTGTTGATGTTTTGAATTCTCCTTTAAATTTCTGGCACCTTGCAAGTTCATGGGAAGGAAGTCTAAACAGACAATATTTAATTCTATCAGTCCAGCCTGGTGTTTCTACCTCCACTGACATGATGGATGAGCCACAGACACTTACGTTTCTGCATTGTGTCTAGAGACAAGTTGCCTGGCCTTTCAATTGCTAAATGAAACATTATAAGACTTCAGTTTGGCCACAAGTTTTCTTCTGAATAGGTGTTTAGACAAGAGTCCATCCAAGAATTCAACCTGTCCTCTCTGTCTGTTTATTCATATTTTATCTTCTGTCTTTTATTCTGTCAGACAATCTCACTATCATGACAATGAATCCCGGGTGTATGAATCCTGCTTACCTGGTGCTCGGAGGCAGTGTGCAGGCCCTTCGGCACAGACGCAGTGTGGGAGAGAAATCTCTGCATTGCCCACATTTTCCTTAAGAAAATGTTATTTTCATTCTAAGTAGATAACTTTACTGTTAGGGACTGTGGACTGTAGCTCAGTCATAGAACACTTGCCTGGTGGCCCTGTGGCCCTGGGTTCCATCCCCAGTGCCTCAGATAGATAAGTGCACAAATAAATCAAAGTTTAAAAATGGTACATGAGGCTTCTCATTGCAACTGAAAACTATTTCAGTGCCTTTTCTGTGAGATACTACCCAACAAAGAGAAATGAGCGGCAACTGAATCCCTTCTTCTGTCCACCTTCTGTTACTGTGATCTTTGAACTGTGTTTCTGAGACAACAGTGGCATTGGAGACGCTTGCTCTCGGAGGCGCTTGGATGAGAAGTGGCTGAGAGTTACAACACAGCTTCTGGTGTCACAACCACGGCGCTGGCCCTGCCGCTTGTATATTTTGTGAACTCAAGGAGATTCATGTAAATATTCTGTGCATCAATTCTCTCATCTAACAGTGATCTAGTTTACATTATTCATGTAAATGTTCTGTGCATCAATTATGGGGATCACCTCAGCTAGCCCGATGGAGAGTGGACACTAAGTTTTAGGCAAGGTCATTATCAGGATAAATGTCAGTATATTGGATCCACAAGATGGCTCATCAGGTCAGGCTGCTTGACAGCCGCCAAGGCTGCCAACCTGAGTTTGATCCCTGAAACCCACATGGTGGAAGGAGACTTCATTCCCACAAGTTGTCCTCTGACCTCCACACGGGTGCAATGGCATGTGCTCACACGCAATAAGCAAGCAAGCAAGCAAATAAATGACTGTAAAAAGACTGGCCAAGGGTGGACCTGTCCCCATGGGGGATCGCTCCCTTCTCTGAGGAGAAGGAGAGGGGAGAACTGTGGGGAAAGGTGTGTGTTTGTGGTGGGACTGGAAGGTGAGGAGGGAGGCTGTGATCAGGATGTAATGTGAATAAATAAAGAAATGGAGAGAAAAAAAGAGTGGCACACATAACATCTTTTATGATGGACCATTTCTCCTTTATTAATGTGGAGATGCTTCTCAACATTGCAGTTCCTGCTAAAGTCTAAGCCAGACCATTCCCTCTCTCGTGTATATCTTCTCTCAAACTTTTTAGCTCATTCAGAGAAGAAAGCCACAGGCTTTAGGAAGACTTGGAGTTAGACATTTTTTTGGATCATTTTTTCTACTTTATCCATGTCACCCCTGATTTATGTCTATTATCTATCCATAGCTAATTATTAATCATGCTTCCTTTAACTTAGAACCGTCCTGATTTAGACAAATATGTGCTCCCTCTCCTGTGATCTGCCTCTCTTCCTTGTCACTCTCTCTCTCTCTCTCTCTCTCTCTCTCTCTCTCTCTCGCCTGCTGCCCGCTACTGCTCCATCTGTCCCACTAAGCCATCGTGACCTCCCTGCTTCCTTTGAAGTTTCTAGACACACTCACATCCCGGGGCCTTTGAACTTGCTGTCCCCTGGACCTGGAATACTTGTGCTTTATACTCAGCAAGGTGAGCTCCCTCTCTCCTCTCCTATCTTTCCCCCTTTCTACCCCTTTCCTTTCTTTTTCTTTTTTGAGACAGGGTCTTATGTAGGTCAGGCTAGGATTGAATTTTATATGTAGTAGAGAAGGACCTTATACTCCAGAGCCTCCTGCCTCTGACTTCCAAGTGCTAGGATTACATGTATGTGCCTTCATATCTATCTATCTATCTATCTATCTATCTATCTATCTATCTATCTATCTATCTA
>NW_026590809.1:4726434-4729745 GCF_907164565.1 Psammomys obesus | reverse complement strand
TATCTATCTATCTATCTATCTATCTATCTATCTATCTATCTATCTATATGTCTGTCTATCATCTATCTAGCATTTAAAATAATTTGTTCCAAGTCCTTCCAGATCCTCTCCTTCTTCCTACCTACCCAACTTTAAGTTCTTTGAAAAAACAAAAACAAACAAACAGAAAACAAATAAAAACCACAATACAACAACAAAATACCCAAATTTAGGAAACAAAACACCCAAAGAGAAAAAATTGTGGCACTGGAGACAAATCCAGACCTTCAAGTATGCCAGGCAATAGTTTCCCTGAATCACCCTCAGTTCCCCACATACATTTTTATTCAACTGTGACTTCCTTTGCAGTCTTTTCTTCTATTCTCTTTACAATTAATATATTTTCTTCCTTCCCCCCTTCCTTTCCCATTTTACTCTCAGCATTTATCCTCCATAGGAATTTACTTATTTATCTTCCTTTTGTCTGCTTTTGATCATATCTAAGCTCCATGAGGGTTAGGGTGTCTATCTGCTTTGTTTGCTATTGTTTTCCACAATGTCATTATTGAACGCTAGATGAAGAAAATGTAAGAAAAAAGTTCTAATGAAACTCAATAATCAAATGGTTAATTATTTGCGATCTCATTTGCCTGTGAATTAATTGAATTTTTGTTTTGTTTTAAGTCATCTTTCCTCTGCCTACTTTTTTATGTGTAGAATGTGTGCCTGCTTGCATGTCTGCCTCAGGCATTGCTTGGTGCCCAAGGAGGACATAAGAGGGCGTTGGATCCCACAGAACTTGAGTTACAGATGTTTGTGAGCTGCCATCTGGGTGATGGGAATCAGATTTAGGTCCTATGCAAGAGCAGCCTTTACTCTTGACCACTGAACCATTTCTCCAGCCCTAAGTCCTGTGTTTGAGCAAGAGTTATGAAAAGTTTGAGGTTTGCTTTCATTATTTGTATTCTATAGTAAGTTGCTTTGAAAATTAGGATGTTCTCTTTCTCTCTCTCTCCTTCCCTCTTTCTCTCCATGTCCATCCAATAAACCTCATTGGATTAAAAAAAATTAGAATGCTAGTGAAAGAGGAATTCAGAATCTAAATTTTCACTAAAATGTGTGCACTTGATAGTCAGACTTTCTGTGGCCCCAAAGTCAAAGAGCACAGAAGGGGAGGGCTCAGACTCTCTAAATTTAAATGGAAAATTCTGATGTTCAAGTTTAAATGCATGGCTACCAACAATTTGCAGTGAAAGACACGTTCAGTTTTATTATTGCTTAGTTTCCGCAATTAATTTTTTTAGTGCAGAACACAGTTTCTCTGTAACAACTAGTCCTAGTTAAAAACAAAACTGTAGATACAGAAAGTCATGGTTATTACTCCCAAGGGAGCATGGTAGGCAGAAGGCAGCCTTAGAATTCCTGGCAGGACTTCAGGTCTATTTTGATAAAATTTCTTAAAACCACTCTAGTCTTATCATCAGCCTCAGAGGCTGCACATTCAGTTCTCTGCCATTCATGTTACTCTGCACAGTCCATACTATCTGGGCCACCTCAAGCAGCACATAAGCCTACACTACAAAACTGCATAGGAATGAAAAAGCCAGACCATATGCTTTTATTTATTAGAATACTGGAATCAAGGCAAAACACACACACACACACACACACACACACACACACACTCACACACACTCACACACACACTATATGAAAATTATTTTCTAAACTGATTCCACATGTGCATTTTATGTTTAGTGTGGAATAAAGTGAACACTGGTAATGAGGTGAACTCTTTGATGGGGGAATCCCATAAGCCACGACTCTGTTTACCTCTCAGCACCTCCTGACAATAATGAGAACCACCTTCCCCTCCTTGGCCAGGGGGACAATTCTGCAGTTAAGGATGGCTTCCATCCCCCACAGCTGAGATGGGAAAAGCTGTGCTGTAAGGCAAATGCCAAGGGTTAACAGCAGACCCACATGAGAATAATTACATAACATGAGCATGAGAGAAAGCAACGAGGTTCCCAGACACAGGAAATGAACAGTCAGAAGGGGAGGTAGAACTGGACAGGGTTCTGAAGTCTGTCCAGACAGCAACTTCCTCACAGCCAACAGAAAATTGGCTAATAAATTATCACTCTGTCATTTCATATGTACATTTATTCTTAAAGAAGCCATTTAGATGGATTTCTGCAGTGTGCATGCCTTCACAATGCCAGAAATGTAACTCATTTCCTAGTCTCTAAAAGTCAAGTGAAATGTTTTGTGATATGAATGTTCATTTCGATATTCTAAATCACTTGTAGGTTTATATATAAATCACATCATAGATACATTTAAATTAAATATGAGTTTAAGAACGCATATTGCACAGTAATTTTGGAAAGACTCTTTGACTGGTTATATATTCCCAAAGAGAGAGGAAATCATATAGCATAATTCCCGAGCCACACAAAAAAGAATTCTTGACCTTCAGAAACAAAGGGGTGGGAGCCTGTCCTGTCGCAGTGTGCTGTTCTGTTTCTCAGGAGTTTGTCTCAGATTTATGAGCCCCAAGACATTCGGATTTGTAGGCGTTTGGGGAGGAATAGAAAATCAATAGATTCAGTAAGCAAGTCTGTTTTTAGGTATGAGAAAAAACAGTCTAATAGAGTCAACTACAATGTTTTTTTTTTAATGCATTCATTAAGTGTTTTAAGCTGGACATAGAAGATGCAATGAAACATGAGAATGACAGCAGCTTGCCTCAAGGAACTTGCAGCCAAGCAAATAAATTGGCAAGTACAATGGAGCATGTGTTAAATGTTCTATAGGGTTAATGGAGGGTGGCCTGGGAGCACAGGGGCACGAATAGCTGCTTAAACAGAGCTCTGAAATACAAAGTGTAATAGGCCCAGAGGAGGCACGAGGGAAAATCATTTGAAGTGGATGGATCACCTCGAGGTCTTGGATAGGTCAGGTAGCTGGACGCCTAGAGAGTTGGGCCCTGGGCAGGAGACATGTGTGGCTGGAATGAAGTGCACCAGCAAAGGACAGAGATCTCGACCAAAGGGAATCATTTTCTCTATTAAAATTTGAGGGACAGCTTCTGCAGCTAATTTCATGACTATAACACTACTACATGAATGAATGAAAAAGATGCTTGAAGATGCAGTGAAAGAGAAACATGATGATTATAACATATAGAACTTAATTTAACTTGGAAAATAGAATGTGAAGATCATAGGTGTCTAGTCTATGAATGAAAATTCTTTTTGTTAAATCATCATCACCATCATTATCATCACCACGACCATCATCATCATCATCGTCATCACCACCACCAC
>NW_026590809.1:4699271-4726424 GCF_907164565.1 Psammomys obesus | reverse complement strand
ACCGTCATCATTATCACCACAACCACCATCATCACCACCACCATCACCACCACCACCATCACCACTACCACCATCATCATCACCACCATTATCATCACCATCATCATTATCACCACAACCACCATTATCACCACCACCACATCATCATTACCATCATTACCACCACCACCATCATCACCATCATCACCATCATCACCACCACCACCATCACCACCACCACCACCATCACCACCACCACCATCACCATCATTATCACCACCACCACCACTGCTACTACCATCGTCACCATCACCTCAGCATCACTCCCATCATCTGAAGGTCTCAGAGAAATCTGATTACATGCTAATTTCAACAGTCAAGGCTTACACCTAATTAAAACAAGTATTACTGAACAGCTCTTTGAGGCAGCTGATGTATAAGTCATGACAACTTATTTCTGAGACCCAAACTGCTTCTGTGATTGACTGTGTCATGAAGTGACATTTGCTCCACTGCCCCCAAAAGATGAGCTCTAGAGTACAAGATGCCAGAGACTGGATGAATTTGGAGAGTAACTGGCCTTGGATAAAAGCCTTTTGTTTCCACCCTGCTCAGACCCTCTGCCAGAGAGGGACCCTGAGAGCCCTGGCTTCCCATTGCAACAGTCTTGATAACTTCATACAGAAACTGCCTTTACTTACTGGTGATGCTGCTCTCAGTCAGTGGTGGCTCACTGAGTGACAGAGTCAGTCATCCCGGAGTCTGTGATTCTCATAAATCTTCTTGCTATGCGTTAAATGGAGGCATTATTCACGTACAGTACTAGCTAAAGATAGTTTCAGCTTGTCTCTATCAGAGGACCCGTGCTACTAAGCTCTCTCCTCATGGCCATGACTGTCATTCGTTCTACCCAGTTTCTCTCATACATATGCTTTCTCTCATTCTTGTTTCTGCTTAAAAGGCGAGGCGCAGTGGCTTATGGGAACATCTGCGTGAACATCTGGGTAAATTATTACCCTGAAACTACATGCTGCAAGCTTTAGCCCACTCAAAAACCTCACTTTTGAGGTTTCTACTTCATTACAAATTATAACTTATATCATTATACTACCTGATGTAAACATAATCTCATAAGTGATTAAAGAGTAAAAATCATGACATTCTGTGTTTCCAAGCAATATGCTAACTGGGCATTAGCTTTGATCCTCAGACACAGAGCTGGTGTTTGCCTTGTGTTGCCATGTTAACATGTAAATGCTTTGTGATCAATATTAATATACTTGGACAAATTATTTATTTTTAAATCTTGGGATATCAGACAATGTATTTTTCTGACAAACTGGATCCATCTCCAGTGTACCCAGCATAGGGTGCAAGCCTGGGCATACAGACAGCATGCAAGCTCATTCCTTCCCTCCCCATTTTTATTAGTCTTCTCTTGCAATTACAATATTATCTGTTTCTTGAGCAACTAAAAATTACAACTGTCCTTTGATGGAGCTTGCTGTGGCTGTCCCTCGGCAGTACCACTTGTGAGGCCCTTGTCTAAAAACCCAGAAGGCAACTGGTGTTCACTTGCTTTCTGTGTTCCTTCTGGTTCGCATTTTGTTCTGTTAGATTTTGTGATTTCTCTTGTCACTCATGGGTGAGTGTGTGCGTGCAAGCAAGGTCTGGAGCCATTTCTCTTCATTTCTTGATTTATTTCTTCCTAATGTCACATATATACTTCAGATCTAACCCAGTTTTTAACTTAAAATCTTTAAATGTCTTGACAGCAACTATTTGGGGTCAAGATCACTGATTATATTCATATATATATTATAGGATATATCCAAGCTCATTGAAGGGGTGGCAATAGCATTCCTTTATTATCCTTTTCCCTCTCTCTTTCTTCTCTTCCTTTGTGTGTGTTAAAAAGCAGAGAATGTATGGTCAGTTAGAGTATGGGGTGCCTTGACAGCTGAGCACAGTGTGAATTCCCTAGGTCTACTGGAAGAAGTGGTATGGAGAGGTGGAACGAAGTTAAGGAGATTTTGGGGGAGGATACACTGGAGATTGTGAGAAAAATTAAGAAACTTTAAACTTCAGTGTGCAGAGAGCTCTTTCACGTCCGTGGACATGGACAAACCACCAAGGCCCCACTGCATGGCTAATGACAGAGGGGAAGCAGCTCAGCTATGTGACGCCGCTGCCCAGCAGCTGCTTCATGGGACACTCCTGATGATCCCTTCCTGGCAAGAGTGAAGAGAACACTCACCACTGGAGCCTCTCTTTCTTCTGGCTTAGCTGTGGCTGACCTGGCTGGCCCTAGGACACAGTCTCCACATTGCCACTCCTATGTATTTGGACTTGGATCACCTTAAGACTGAATATCTAACTGACATTGTTGTCAGTAACTGAGGTAGGACAGAGTTTCAGACCATGTGTCTACATAAAACCTTTAGGTAGAGGCCTATTTCATAGATAAGTTTCTCACAGAAAACCCATGATTTGCCTAAGACTCAGCTAAAGGTAACTAACCTATTTATAACTCACCTGTTCTCATGTACCAAGTAAAAGCAAACAGTAGTCAAGTGCCACTAACAGCAGCGTTTTTAGGTACATTTTTGAGAACAAAAAAGTCTTTTTTAAAAAGCTTTTTTATTTATTATTTTTATGTACTGTGTCAAAGGTTGATATCAGGTTGTCTTCCTCAGCTGAACCTCTAACGTGTTTTTGGAGATAGGATCTGTCACTGAACTTCACAGTTACCATTTTGGCTCTACTGCCTGAGCACTGAGTGCCTGGGATCACTCATCTTCACCCCGCAGAGCTGAGATTGCAGATGTGATCTGCCAACCTGGCTTTCCACTCAGTTGCTGAGGCTTTGGACATCGGTCATTCCACTTTGTCTACTATCTCCAGCCCCGAAGAGCTCATCCAGAGCTCTTGGGCAGATTGATCAGCCAATCTACATTCAACATAACTGTTCCATTAATGAGGAGGGTGAAATGAGTTCACGGATCCACCATTTTAGTGAATGATTGAGACGGGCAGGTGCTGACACAGTGAAGCAGATGTGGTTAGAGGGATCCGGGTCTCATGTGAGAGGGAACTGACTGCCCTGGGAGGCTCTGGCAGGAGGCAGCCATGGGGAGGAGGACCTGGGGCCTGACCTCGCACTACCCGCAAGGATTTCTTCTGACTAGTGGCATGGAATTCAGAGGAACAGCTAGAGGTATTCTGACCTAGAGGAGTATGGAAAAAGATGGAGAAAACTCTTCACCACTGTGGCCTCACAAGCTCAAGGAAGGGCTGTTTTCTTTTCTCTGAAGAGGACTGAGACAATTATTTAATGTTTAATATTTAAATATCTAAAAAGGTTTCATTCTAAAACTTACATTGGTCCAGTGGTTCATGTTACATTTATAAACAAGGAATTAAACAATTATAGTCATGTTATGTGAAAGCACCATGATCAAATTGCCGACATTGCTTTGAATTCTAACAAGGTCCATCAATCATGAGAGTCCCCAAAAGGAAGACCCGTGTAGTCAGATGAACATATATCACCGTCTACCTATTGCTCTGTGAATGCAACATAAAGAATATTTGGATTTCTATGATATTCAGAAATCTCTCAGCTAACGTGACTCACCATAGAGCAGACAAAGAGCTTACAGTGGTGCCTGGCAGCAGCAATTCAAAGGTCACCAGCATCCCCACGCCACCCCTCTTTTCTCCAGAAGCTACACCTATTGGTTTGACGAGAAACTGCTTTACACAGGGTTGAATCTACAGACCTTGTTTCTGCTAGAACAGAAGCAGCAAGTTAGTCCAGAGATGGTCAATTATTCTCCTGAACAAAGATGAGCCAGTTAACCAGTGTCTAAGTATGAATAATCAAGAATTAATAATTCACTAATACTCAGCTGAGACTAACGAGTCAAATTTTTACCAAAAGTCATAAAAAGCTTTTAAAATCCATCACTAAAGAAGGATATTATGGCAACTCATGAATAGAAAATTAAGAACTTTTTAAGAGAAAAAAGTAAAATTTCAAGCAAATGCTAAACATTTTCAGTTAATTATGCATTTGCAACTTTGCTTCACAGTTTAGTTCCAAAATTCTGCTTTTATGTTCAAAGTGAAATCATATGCTTTCATACATACTACAAGGAAGGAAACAGTATGTTTTTTTTTTATATTATTATTCACTGTCTAATTTCTTTAGTTTTCCAAAGTATACGGTACAATTTTGAAAGATTTTTAACATTCAAAAAATTATCAGCTGAGTATGGTGGTACATACCCTAAATCCCAGCACTCAGGAAGCAGAGACAGGAGGATCTCTGTGAGTTCCTGACAGCCAGGACAACATAGAGAGACCCTGTTTCAAACACAAAGCAAAGGGGGAGGGGCATAGGAGAAGAAGAGGGAATGTGGAATTGGGAGGGGATGGGTTACAGCTGGGATACAAAATGAATAAACTGTAATTAATAAAATAAAATAAAAATTAAAAGAATCTAAAAAATAACACTGGGAAAAAAAACAAAGCAAAACAACAACAATAAAACAAACAAACAAACACACATGGCTTTCATCCCTAGTGCTAGGACTCTGATGCTTGTGGTAGCGCCATGTGACTTCACTGTAATTTAAGCATATCCAGTACAAACAGGGAGGCCACTCCAGGACTCCAGGCTACCTTGCTGCTCATAATTTAATTGGCAAAAGTAGTTTAAAGTAACACTTCAAAGTTGTGTCACCCAATACAGCAGTTCTCCACCTTTCGAATTATGACCCTTTAGTACAGTTCTTTATGTTATGGTGACCCCCAGCCATAAAATTATTTTGTTTCTACTTCATAGCTGTGATTCTGCTACTGTTATGAATTGTTTTGTAAATATCTGCTCTGCATCATATCTGATTTGCAACACCCAAAGATGTCAAGACCCACAGATTGAGAATCATTTATCTAGAATAAGTTATTTCTGTTTCAGAGGAGAAAGAAAAGAAAAGAAGGGAAGAAGAGGAGGAGGAGGAGGAGGAGGTGGAGGAGAATGGGGAGGAGGAAGGGAAGGAGCCTGACTTTAGAGAAGAGGATGTAGGGGAAGAAAAGGAAGGGGAGAAAGAGGAGGAGGAGGGAGGGGAGAAAGGGGGAGGAGAAGGAGGGAGAGGAGAAAGGGGGAGGAGAAGAAGGAGGGAGAAGAGAAAAGGGGAGGAGAAGGAGGAGGGAGAGAGGAAAGGGGAAGAAAAAGAAGAGGAAGCAGGGAAACAGGGAGGAAAAGAAGAAGGGAGAGGGGGAAAGGGGAGGAGAAGAAGGAAACAAGGAAAAATGGGAAGGAGAGGAGGAGAGAAGGAAAGCCTGAGAAAAGCGATTTCCTTGGTTTAGGGTGAAGACATTTCTTAAAATGTGGCACACATATGCCAATTTTTGCTTGGTTTTTATTGTACTTTAATCTTTTTCAGCAAAATTTTCCCTTACAATGGCTACAGCAAATATGGAGTATTTTGTTCCCTTTGGCTTTAGTTTATTTTTGGTTAAATACTCTCCTAGGCAAGGTGACCCAGCAATATTTGGACACTCAACTTTTTCTGCAGAAGCACCTCCTTTTCTTCATTGTCTCTGGAGCCCTGTGGCCTAGCTCAGGGCTGGGCACACGTTAGAGCTAAAAGAGAAAGAAGTAAACAGGACTATTTAAAATGGTTCCGGTTACCAATGCGGTCCTGGCATGCTATTGGTGGATTTCATTATCTCCAAGTCACCAGGTACTGAGGGGAGGAGTCAAGCCTGTGTGTTTCAGACATCGCCCAGACCCTCAGACTGAAACAGCAGCTTTCAGTTCAAGTTCTGCTGTGGGCATCTCCTCTGAGCAGCATCTCACTAAAAGATAACGGAAACTACTGATATGCATTTATCTTACTCTCTTTGGAAGCTTGGTACATCTCCCTAAAAACTGCATCTCAAAACGTTTCCAGTCATTGACTGCAAGCTGAGCGCTGACGTGGGAACCTACCTCATTTGACAGCAACATCTTAAGGGTCATACTTGAAATACCGTGAACAGCTAAGTTAGAAAATAGTCTAATCCATAACACTAAAACTCTTACGACGTCAATGAACAAGAAACGCCAAGATATCAGAAATCAACTTGCCAGCCAGAGCAGAGCAAAGTGTCAGCGGTCAACCAAGTCCAGTGGAGCTTCCTACCTTAAACACATTGATGGGGAGATCAATGACCACGTAGATGAGGTCTCCGAGGGCCAGGCTGGCTATGAGCGCGTTGGGGCCGTTCCTCATGCATTTGTTCTGGTAGATGATTCTGAGCAGAGTTGCATTTCCTACCATTCCCACGATGAAAATGGTGCAGGATATCACAGTGTTAATGTACTTGAAGGCGGTCGTGATTTTAGTCTGCTGTGGGCAATAGCTGTGCATTGAGCCATTGATGGGCAGGGCCAAATTAGTGGGTCGGGTGGTACCCAGGAAGTTGAACTCAGTCCCCGGGAAGGGGGTGAAGTCCTCCACATGGCTGCTTAGATTGGTGCTGTGTCCTTCAGGGTTGTCACTGGTTACACCTCCCACCAAGGCCAGCCAAAAGGATGCCATGAGGCAAAAGCTATCCATCCTAATGTGGATTTGAAGAAATGTTATATTATGTCGTTTTTACACCTTTCTTTCTTTCACCTGGAAGACAAAAAAAGTAGGAACAATTTTTTTTTGCTATAAAATCTAGCTTTCCCAAAAGATCATAGATAATCAGTGTTTACTAATTTAATGAAACTATAGGCCATATTTGTTAAACAGATATGATACAACTGTGTCAGTCTACACACGGGAAGGTCAAGATTTTATTAATATAAAATATAAAAGATCAAGAATTTATTACAGCAAGAAATCTATTCAGTCCTGGCTCTATCCACAGCTTTATCTGTATGTAGACCATAATACAAATAGAGATATTTCAGTTTTCCTTAAAAAATAGTAGATTTTTTTTTTTATTCAGGCTAATGAGAATCTGATTCTTCCAGAAGTGAGACAAAAAACTTTTTGATAAAAGAGGAAAAGTTGCTTCATGTTGAGGCAAAAAATACAAGAATCTAATTCTTGATGAGGAATTCAGTTTCCCCCAGTGGGTGCTGGTTTGTCCTTGGCAGGACCAGGGAGCAGCGGGGTAGTCTAGGTGCTAGAGCATTCGTTGAAAGCCAGGCTTAATGTCATGCCTGCACCGAACAATCCAAGTTTTAATGAAGTGAGAAAGAACTGGGGGGCTGAAGGAACAGTGCTTGCTTTCCACACTCACGCTTGCTCCATCTCCAGCGCCACAAAAAGAAAACAAACACAAATCAAAACACAAGGTCACCGATGAAGAGAAAAGATTTAGTTTGAAGCTCCTGATGAGTAATCTGCAGAATCCACACATTTTAAGCACTTCTTCTGTGCATCAGAAACCACCATGACGCCTGTCAGTGGGCACAATGTGAGGGACAGGCTTTCCCAGGCTAGTCGCACGGTTTGCCAAGGGTTATCTATGGCTTTTTAGTATGGCTTCTTGAGAGCATCCTACCTAGCTAGGATGGGCAAGGCACTGTGAAGAATACATCATGTGCTTCTGCTGATGAGCACAATGGTCCCAGGAAGTCATAATTGGGTCCATCAGGAAAACAGGGAAGCTGAGAAGAACGCCCAGGAGCTCATGAAGGTCAAAGGCGGTGACAAATTCCTAACTCTGAGGCAGCTTGATCTGACTCCAAACCACCAGGCTTTAACCACTAGGCAAACCTGCCTCTCATTTTCATGCTTTATTTGCACCAACAGTGTGCTGAAGATGTCTCCGTAGTTTAGAGGAGGCAACAGCCTGGGAGGAGTGGTCAGGTCTTATCTATTTTGTCACTTGCAAAGGGCACATGGTCCCTGTTGTCCAATAAATCTAGCTTTCTCCTCTAACACTTAAAGAAAAGACACTTAGACAGCAGAGGAAGTTTGGTGGTGAGAGAATAACAGTCAGAGGTAAATAGCTCTGTGTCTTTCAGGGTTTGTCCTTTCCTTTTATTACTCTCTGAATGAAGACTATCGCTTCATTTATGGGCAGTGGGGCATGTATCTACGGCATATACACCTAATCTTAGATTTTAAGACTCACTTTTTTTTTTTTTTGAGTCTGCTCAAGGCTAGAGGCTATTGGGAATTTTGACATTTATCATAGGACATCATGTGTAGGCTTAGTCAATATGTGGACCAAATAAGACATGATGTGGTACAGAAGGCATAAGACAAATGCCGGCTGTACGTCTCGCATACTTCGCTGACGCAACGACGGCATTTCACACATCGCATTTCATAGGGGCCGACTGCTTCTGGACTTGAGCGTTACTGCTGGCTGCAGGCAGAATCAATGCCGCTTCACCCGAGAGAGAGCGAGTCTTGAAAAGGTGAAGTGGCTGTGGCTGCACAGCCAGGACGCGGCAGGACAGCCATCCAATCTCATAGCTGGGCTGTGGGCTTTCACTTGCTGCCGTGATTTCCCAGTGAAGGGCCTGCCATTTACCTGTCCCCGCTGTCACGTCTGTTGACCCTGTTTTCAGATTTCCTCTCCCACCCCTTAGTCCAGAATATCTGGCTGCATTATTAGCAAGCCTACAAAACATAATTTCCTCTCCCAGATGGAGACCAGAATTCCAGCACAAAGCTTCTTAAAATCTGCCTCTTTGGATAGTGAAAGAAGGCATAATTCTTTAATTTCTTGGCTGGTTAATGGTGGTTAATGGTTCCCAGTTTCCCAGTGGGAAAGGAATATTTAGTAATAGTTTTCCTAAAAATGAGAGACAAAGGTCTTTTCCATAAACGGAGCAGCTACGTGATCTATTAGAATTACCCAGGAGGCATGACTTCATGAGACACTTGGCTGTCACCAGCACTGTGCCACTCATGAAGACCTTGCTGGTGCCCATAGGAGCTGCTTTTCTCAACCAGCTGATTGCTCCGGGCGGCAAGAAGGCGAAAGCCACAGCTTCTCATGGTCCCAGCGAGCTACCCTTCAAACCTCCTTCCTTACTTCCTTGCTTCCCTCCTACAAAGACACGACCAAAGAACTCACTTCTCCCCACACCTCTGTCAGCTTACCACATCTAAGGGACATCTGTCAAAAACATGTGGATACCATATTGTCACAGAGTGCAAAAACACAAAACCAAATGAAAGAAATGGCTCTCAAACACATGATTTCCCAAGGATGGATCTGTAGCTCATTTTGGTGTGTTCTAGTTTAAGTGTTGCTAGGCTTCATCGGTTGTAGTAAGAGCTCTGGAGAAGCAACCACCTTCCAAGTGGAAGGACAGGCTATGGATTCAGCGCTCTTTCTTTTGTGGGGGTAAGAGCTCAGTGGCACACGAAAGCTAGCTCCTATTTACCATATCAGATTCCCAGGACAAATGTTCACTTGCCACCGGCAAAGGCACCCAAACTACACATGCTTAGGACAGGTGGCTCATGCCACACGGCTGCCGAGAAGTTTCTCAGCTGGCCAAGTTTTAACATCAGATGGGTCGGTAGGGGTAAGGGAGCCAGAAACAGCTACAAGTAGAGAAAAAATTAAACTAAGAACTTTTTTCAGGTTCTCCGTGGTTTTGCTCTCCGGAGAAGACAAATTGGCCACTCTCCTTGGTGGCACCTCTGACTTTAATATGCCCTCACCCCGGGTCTGCAGGGGTGAGGCCATTAGGGCAGTGTAAACAGAACGGACTTATCTACAAACAGCTCCAGTGCTCTGCACATGAAAGGCAACAAGTGCCCTTTAAAGGGCAGCACTGAGCAAACAGCCAGACCGCCAACAACTGACAGACTTGCAGCCCCGCTGCAGAGGGGCGAGGAGGGCTCCCACGCACGTCTGTTATTCACTGTAAGGGTCCTGGCTCCGCACCCAGGGTGCGGGTGAGAGGAGGCTGACTCTCATCGAGCAGGGCCAACTTCACCAGGAGGCTTTGGAGCAAGCGCCCTGGGCACTGATAATCCCGAAAGCTCTGGTCTGCCTGCGGAGAAAGACACCCCTGGGCGAACTTCTGGGTTCCCTTTCCCCCAAAATCCGAGTCTGGCCTGAGGGTGTAAAATGCTTTGGGTTTATGCTCAAAGTTCAATAGTCGCCCCCCCCCCCCCCCCGCCCCACAACACGCACACAGCCCGCGTCTCCCAGGAGAGCTCTCCCCACCCTGGGAAGCCCAGGCAGGTGGGTGCCAGGCCGGCCTGCTGCGTTTCACCCCCGCTACACGACAGCCCGCTCCTACTGGCCGATTGCCCCTGTCTCCCTGATTCCCGGTAGGAAAGACTTGCACCGACCTTAGAGCTCCTCGGACGCAGGCAGGTCCGCGCCCGGACCAGACGGAGCCGGAGTTGGAGAAGGAGGATGGCGCGCAGGGTGGCGGGTGGCCGGGGCTGCAGCACTGCCTCGGCTGGGGGAAACTTCCCCGGCAGAGCCCGGCTCCTTGCGGAGAGATCTTGCCCAGCCCGAAACCTCCGGCGATGGTCCGGTGGATCAGAGAGAGGCTCGCCACCTCCTCAGCCCCGTCGCCAGACCAGAGGCATCGGTGCGCGCGCGCGCGAGGCTCCCGAGGAAAAGCAAACTCCGGAGAAACACGCCTCCCGCGATCCTCCCCAGGCTCCTCCGGCTCCCAGACCGTCCCCTCCACTCAGGAACAGAACTGCCGGGGCGTCCGATCCCGCCTGCCCTCCAGGGAGCGGCCACCAAGCTGCAAGGCTGCTGCCCCCGCCAGGCCCTGAAGGGCAGGAATCTTTAACTGTTTCCTTCCTGAGATGGAGTTAGGGGTGGGTCTAGGAGGGGCAGGGTTTGAGAGTAGAGAGTAACAGACCAGACTCAAGAGTTGTGCCAGGCTTTAGGAAGAGACTCGAAGCACTGAGCAGTGGGCACAGGCGGATCTGACCAGCAGGGGAAGCCAGGCTCCAAGGGTTGTGTCTCCCACGTCCCCTGTCTACTTCGCTTAGCGAGTACTCCTCACCTTAGAGGAAGTTATGGAGCCCAGGTGGTCAGCTTGGCTTTGGATCAAGTGTGCCCTGCGAGACTACAAAGCCTTTGCCCAAGGCGAAGAGGGGATCTGGGGAGTCAGTGGAAGGTTCCAGGGCAGGATAATGCCTCAAATTGGGATGATAATGGGGAAACCGTACAGAAGGTAGTGTCTTCATCCCAAGACCGTGTCAAGATTGTGTGCTAAGATGGGCAGGTAGAGGGAGAAATAAGGGCCAAACTCCAGGGTCTTGCGGGAAGGAGGCTTGCCTGTATGGATTCCAGGGACTCATTGGTTCCCTGCAGTAACTGTAGTGGAAATTAACCTCAGTTTGTTTTTCGGACCTTGAGGAGAAGTGGTAGACAGGACTTATATCTCCCACCTGGAAAGGAATTTTAGCAACAGCTTCCTCACATTGTGGTGACTAGATTCCAAAAACAAATGTCCCCCTAGAGAGGAAGTAGAAACCATCACCTACTTAATCACCTACTGGCATCGAGGAGCTTTGCTCAGTTCTGTTTGCTGCTGCGCCCAGTTTAGAGCTAGGGCACAGAGACCCCCTCCCCCTTATCAATATGAAGAGTGTCACGGAATTCAGGGGCCATTTTGTAGAACTGTCACAGAGATCAGCAGAACACCTCGGTGGAAAGGATTTTGGTATGTCTCTAGTTCTGTTGGACCAGGGATAACTCTGTCCATTAATTTGGTGTCTATCTATAGCAAGAAGGAGCCAGAGTAATTTTCCCAGCTTGCACTGAAGAGGTAAGCGTTTGTGACTACAGCTTGGCAAGCTGAGATTATCTTCCCGAAAGAAAAGTTACTGCTCCTCCCAGAAGGGGCAGTTCATAGCTTGGTATGTGAACTGTGCTGCATCCTGGGCCCAGCTCACCCTGTGACCAGACATTTGGACAGTGCACCACGTGTGACTGAACATGTCAGCCTGTCTAGTCTTTGTCACAGCACCCCAAGGACCCCCCCCACCTCTTGCTGAGCCCAGTGTGGTACAGAATTAGTCATTACAACTTCTCTTTTACACACATTAGGATGGTCACTGTTTAAACACAAGTGAAAACAGAAAATAAGAAGTATCGGCATGGGTGCTGAGAAACACCCATGTTTATTGTGTCTATTGTGGGCAGGGATAAAAAAAAAAGCTCAATAGCAGTGGGACACCCCATGGTGTTCCCCAAATAATTAAGCCTAAAATTACTATGTGGTCTAGCAGTTCCCTCCTAGATGTGAATATAAAAGGGGACAGACGAGGTTGGCACTGTAGCAGAGTAAGGCTGAAGAACAGAGAAACAGTAGACTTTGGTCTGTGTTCTTTCTAAGGTGGGGCCAGGAGCCAGAGCAGCAGGAAGGCACCTGCTTGGTTATCATCCCTTCCCTTAGCCGCTGTGTTCCGTGTTGGGGAGAACTCCAGCTAACGGGCCTATTTGGGAAATGGGTTTATTTGTGAGTGAGTGTGCATATAGGTCACAAGGCAGATTTGGGAAGTTGGATGTAAGGCCTGAGTGCAGGCACCTTTACCTCTGAGCAATCTATGGGCTCTTGATATTTTGCTGATTCCTCAAAAGGTCAGAAAACAGCTTAATTTCTGTTTAATGACATGGATTTCAGCTTGAGTGAGTCCATTTTGCATGTGTTTCTGCATTGCTCTGGTTTTTGTTGTTTGTTTTAAATTTAACACCATGGTCACATTTATAGAAAGGACCTATAACAGTCAAAACCATAGAGAAGGTAGGATAGTTATTCCCCCGGGGCTTGGATAAGGGGAGCTTACTGTTTCTTGTGTTTCAGAGTTTTAGTTTTGATGAGAGGAAGGCCCTGGGGATGGGTGGTGGAGGGAGGGAGCCACACAGAAACAGCGAGATACTTAGTGTCCATGAACACTGCACTTGAAAATGGCTGAAGTGACAAATTTATACTATGTGTGGCTTGCCAGGATGAAAACAAATTTTCTGATGTTGATATTAAAACCTGCCTTGCTGCGTGTCCTGTTTATCTAAAGTTGAGTTTACTAAGAAAGACCTTCATAGCCAAATAAATGTGCTTTTGGAAGCCACCAAACAGACCAGCTTTTAGAAAGCTTAGCCCTGCCTCAATATAGGTGAGACCCTGCAGACTCTCCTTTCGGCTGTAAATTTAGCTTCTCTTCTCTGTTTTACTTTGAGGGCCATGGTCCCAGTGAACTCTAATCAATCTTTTTTTGGTCAAATTAATGTTAGTTCCGGTTACCTCTCTCCCTGTAGGCAAGGCAGTATTTTTCTCACCTCCTCTTCACTCTCTGGTACTTCCCTAGGATGCTCGAGTATGTTTAGCCAGGTTTTCCAGACTTCGCTTTCAAAGGTTGTTTCCCCTGGAAGGTACATGCAGGTTTGAAGTTGACTTCAGGGAGACTTACTTGCCCTCTGCCTCCACCAGCTTGTTAAGGGAACCTTCCTGTGGAGCCATTTACATTGACTTTGCTCTGCAGCGAATCCTATTGCTTTCATAAACAATAGCCACCATAAATGAAGACATGCTCAAGATGGTACTTAAGAACCAACTGTTTCTTTAGATGTACAGATTTTAGTAGGTTATCCTATGTTATATGTCTATATGAGTGAGTATGTACTGTGTGTGTCTTTCTGCTTCTGGGACAGCTCACTCAGGATATCAAGAGAGAGGACCCTGACTAAAATGCTCAGTCCCCATCCCAAAAGGGAAAGAGGAAGGACATCAGAAGAAGAAGAAAACAGGAAACAACCTAGAAACCTGCCACAGAGGGCCTCTGAAAGGCTCTGCCCTGCAGACTATCAAAGCAGACGCTGAGACTTATGGCCAACTGTTGGGCAGAGTGAATGGAATCTTATGTAAGAAATGGAAAATAGTAAGATCTGGAGAGGACAGGGACCCCACAAGGAGAGCAACAGAACCAGAAAATTTGAACACAGGTGTCTTCCCAGAGACTCATATTTCAACCAAGTACCAGGCATGGAGATAACCTAGAACCCCTGCACAGATGTAGCCCATGACAGTTTAGTGTCCAAGTGGGTTACATAATAATGGGAAGAGGGACTGCCTCTGACATAATCTGATTGGCCTGCTTTTTGATCACCTCCCCCTAACCCTAATGGGGGAGCAGCCTTACCAGGCCACAGAAGATGACAATGCAGCCACTCCTGATGTGATCTGATAGACTAAGATCAGAAGGAAGGAGAGGAGGACCTCCCCTATCAGTGGACTTGGGGAGGGGCATGCGTGAAGAAGGGGGGAGGGTGGAATGGGGAGGGGAGGAGGGAGGGGCTTATGGGGGGATACAAAGTGAATAAAGTGTAATTAATAAAATAAAATTAAATTAAAAAAGAAAGAACCAACTGTTGATGTTTTCTGAGGCAAATATTCATGTCAATTTACTTCTTGGTTCAGATCTGTGCGTCCAGGATCCTCAGACTCAGCCCACATTAACACCCAAGTCTCATAGCACTGTCTGAGAAGAAGGCACGCACCATTTTTTTTTGGAGATCCCTCCAGGAAGGAGAGCAGGAAGGATTCAGAGAACCACAAAGATAAAGTAAGGAGAGGAAGAGGAAATGTAGCGCCAACGTGAGGGTCAACACTACTACCGCAGCGCTCCTCTTGAGCAGTACGCTGAGCTCCGGGCAGCCAGGGGGCACCTCTGGCCTGAGGGGACTTGTTTAAAGTTGGTACTTTGTTTTCAAAAGCAAACACCATCTGCATTAAACAGCTTGGGAGCTGGACACTGAGTCTCCTCCGTTTAGTTACCTTTCTCACTGCTGTGAGCAAATGCCTGGCTTCTTGCACCTTGGCTAAGGAAGGGTACATGCTGGCCTCCCTGTGGAAAGGCATGGTTACAGGGACTCGTCAACCTGACTAGATTTAGAATCACCTTGGAAACCCACCTCCGGGTGTGTCTAGAGGGTGTATCTAGGAAGCTCAACTAAAGAGGGCAGCCCTGCCATGGATATGGGCAGGGCCATTCTGTGGGCCGGAGTCCAGGGCTTCTGCTGCTGCCTGGCAGCGGACACCGCCTCAAGTCCCTGACGCCACACCCTTCCACGGAAGACCTTGTGTCCACAAGAGCAGATGAATTCGCAGCTGGGGATCACTGCCTTGCCCTCTTTGACCTTATGGAATCTGGGTCCTAATTGAAGTTTGCAGCATTAGGATGTTTTGATGGCTGCTGACCTTGGGTCTCTTGAGTGTCTCCATCCTCTTCACTGCTAGCCTTGTCCAGTGAGCCAGGCCTATGAAGTCACCGTCTGTATCATCACATACACTCAGCCTGGCTAGTCCACCTCCTTCTGCATCATGGGTATCAACACTCACCTCCCTCCTGGACAGAGAGGATGCAAGGTGGTGGTCCATGCCCATCTCCATGGGTAAGGTGGGACCCATGGCCTGGAGTGAGGCCTGACTCTGGGGTCTTTCCTGTTCCTTTTTCATTATTCTGGTAGTTGAACAATTAATCATGGGAGAACCTCTACAATGTCATCAGAGCTCATGATGAGCACAGACTGCTTGTATGCTGTCTTAAGCCGGGACTCCACCAGGGCCTGTAACATTGCCGCGTCCACATTTCCCATTCCACAGCGCTAACAAACCCTTCAGTCTCCATCCCCTGCACAAGGAAGCTGCCTCTGGGTGCTTCTCTTCCATACAGTAGTCCGTTGTCCAAGCACATCTTCTTGGCAACACACCCACTGATGAAACCATACCTGCTTCCTACATAGAACAACGACAACAACAAGCTGCTCTCTATACCTTTATGATGACGCTCTTGTCCCTGCCATGACCAGATGCCACTAACATGGGCCTCTTGGGTCACCGCCTCTTTGTCCTGCTATGAGGCATCTCCAGCTTTGAGGGTAAGGTGGTTGGGCTTCATCATGCTGCTTAGTGATACTGATTGGTGACCTGGGTTGGGCTTGTGATGACATGGAGGCTCTTGCTCAGCTGTCCCTGGCTCACTTTCTGCTCCAGCTGCATTCAGCCTAGCCTGCTTTTGCCCACAAGTCAACCTGGTAACAGAAACAGTTGATTGCTGCATTTTCATTTTATTGTACAGTATACGCTGCAAATGTGTGCAAACCAGGGTAGGCCACTTCCACTGCTACACACGGTACATTGGAAACATAACTGCACGCAGGAGATGAACTGCATCACTCAGGTTCTAATGCTACATTGGCTGCTATTGACATCCAACCGTAGGTGATGGTGTCGAAGTTTTTACTTACGTAGTATAAAATGCATGACAGTTAGATCATAGTTTTAAACTTTCCATGGACAATGGCACTATGCATAGCCTATCAGTGTTTGAGTGTATTTTGATTTAAATTTTAACTTCTTACACTATTCATGTATATTTTATGATAGTGCATGATAAGCTAGACTATTTTCTACATATTTTTGTGCATTTTTTTGTATACATTTTTCTTATTAAAAAATTTCTAGACTTATCTTCAGGTAGAAAAACGCAAATTTCACTTCTAAGAGGGTAAATGCAGTTAAAACCTGTGTTGTTTCAAGGTCAATTGTATTCCAAAGTGCATGTTTGCGGACGGCTTGCTGACAATTCTACAGTGCTTTCTTATGGGAGCAATGTTGTGCCCAGTCCCCTGGCCCCAGGCTAGCCCATCAAAAAGCACTTAATGCATGATGCAGCTCAGTTGCTGTTGGACCTTGTTAGCTGAGAAATCTCTAGTCTCAGCATCACTGTGATACCCAGATGCTGAGTGTCCTCTGAGGGTGATTCCAGAAATGTCTAACTTGAATATAATCGAGACTTTAGCTGTTTCTGTTTCTAGAAAAGAGGCAGCAAGAGAAGCAAATAGCACAAGCAGACAAACACAACCCAGCGGTGTGACTTTAATCAGGACCACGAGCTTTGTCTCTTCAGCAAGCCAACCAACAAAGAGGAGTCCCACCCCATCCCACCCTGTCCCATATTAAAGGAGATTTGAGGAAGAGCAGGACAGGATCAGGACATTTGCATTGTCTTGTATTAGGTCCAGGTTTAGAAAACCAACTCTAAAGGCCACTTTTTTTGTTGTTTGTTTGTTTTGGATAACTTGAAATCAGTATTAGATATTGTTAAGAACTTAGAAGTTTTGGGCTGGAGAGATGGCACAGTCAGTAATGTTGTGTTGAGAGGACACGAATCTGAATTACAACCACAGAGAACACATTAAAAAAGAAAAGAAAAGAAAAGGAAAACAACAATAACAACAAAATACCAGATGTGTTGACAGGCATTTGTTCTGAGGCTGGGGAGTTAGAGATCAGAAAATCTCTAGGGCTTTTTGCCAACCAACCCAGCCTACTGGGAGTTCCAGGCTGGTGAAAGACCTCTCTCAGCAACCAACCAACCAGTCAACCAGCCAACCAGCCAAACAAGCAAGCAAACAAACAAATGGGAGGTGACTGAGAAATGACACTCAGGATTGTCCTCTGATCTCTACACCTGTGACATTACACAGACGCACCCAACATTCTCTCCCCACAAAATGTATTGTTAAAATATTGTCTCGGTATGTAGAAGAACAGATTCATATTTGATACATTCTTCAGTGTTTTCACTACCAAAGCTTGAACAAAGAAATGTGAGTTGTAGGAAAAAAGAGGCAAAGAACTACAAAAGTGGGCAGACATGATACAAGTCCCCAGCCAAAGGGTGGCACTGAAGGATAGTAGAGCTATTCAGCAGCCACTGGGCATTGCTGTTCAAGGAAAGGGAGGAAGGACCCTAAGGTGATGCAGGGCTCATTAATCAAGTCAGAGCTGCCACTGTCACCACAGGACCAAGGAACTCTGTAAGCATCTCACAGTCAGTGACCGGGATCGCCTCTGGATTTCAGCAGGCCCTTTGTGACACCTCCTGCTGCCTCAGGGACAGCGTCACCCCAGAGATGTTGGGGTCATGCTAGCATGAGAGAAGCCCTGGAGGACAAAACATCAAAGCAATGATAGATGCCCTCGCCTTAAGATCCGATGCAATTCTCTCCACTATGTTTTGTATTTGCTTGGGATCAGTCATTTCCACCTTTTTTTGGGGGGACTTCTTTTGGATGGGAGCTTTTGCTGTGTGCTGTGCACTGTTGTGCTGTGGAAGCATGGATCTAGTCTGGTTTTACGGGGACCTAGCTGCACAGGAATTTACCTCAAGATGAATTGTTCGTTTGGTCTCAGTACTGATTTAGATGATATTTAAACGACTTTGGACCTTCAACTTTATTGCTGAGATGAGCTAAGACTTTGGAGTCTGTTGGGATTAAGGCAATAGTGTGAGAAGGACATGGGTTTTTAGGGGCAAGGGAGTAGGAAGTTATGGCTTGAGTTCTTGTGTCTCCTGTTATTCAGCTGTTAATCTTTTACCACTGATCTAATGTATTTGGAGACAAGCTTTTTGCAGATATTTAGAGCTCAATGTAGTCTTGAGGGTCAGGCTCTCATGGAGGATTAGCATCTTTTAGGAAGAGACGGGATAATAAATATAAATAAGAGTGCCCAGAAAGAGAAGGTGTGGAGTGCACGATGACATGAGGTGGGTGGCAGTTTGGAGAGACCGGAAACCATGGTGTTGCGGCTTGGGAACAGATGGAGAGAAACGTTTCAACGTAGCTGCTTGGAGGAGACGCTTGCTGAGTTTGCTGTTGATGGAGAATTGGTATATTCCCAAAAGAACCCATTGAGCTTAAACAGCCAGAAGAAGTAAAGGGGTCTGCGCCCCCTCTCCCCACTAACCTTCTCTCTCCTACCTAGGGTTGGGGGGTTGAAAGGGAGAGGCTTTAAGGAACCCCAAATAAAATAGAGTTTAAAAATGAACACTACAATGCTGTTATAAAAGAGGCTGGATAAACTAGCCACCATGTCTTTAAGCCTTTCTATCTGCTCATCTCCTCTGGCGAGTTCACTACAAGACATCACCTTGGATACAGAGAGCAAACCTCCTATAACCCACTGGACCTTCAACTTCCTGGTCTCTGTAACTGTGGGAAATAATTTGTGTTTTATAAACTTCCCAGGCTTAAGTGTCATTTTGTTATTACAACACAATGGACCAAGCTATTGAGTAAGTAACCGATGGGTGAAACTATATCCCTGACACCAGTTTCCTTATTTATTTTACTTGGTTATTTTGTTGTTGATGCTGGTGGTGTGTGTGCTGTGTGTAGGGAATCCACGCCTTTGTGTGCATGTGTAGAGGCCAGAGGCAGGCCCTGAGTATCTTCTTTTACTGCTCTCCACCTCATTGTTTTTTTAAATTAAAAGACACTGTGTTGCGTGTATGTACACATGTTTGTGTTAGTATGTGCACACATATGTGGATGCCTGGGGAGCCAGAGGAATGTGTCAGATCCCGTAGACCTGGAGTGCCAGGCAGTTTTGAGCTGCCTTGCACAGATGCAGGGAAACAAATCCTGGCTAGAGAACAAAAGTGCTCTTTACTGCTGAGCCATCTCTCCAGCCCTCCAGCCGCACTTTGTGAGATAGCGTTTCTCACTGAGTCCGGAGCTCACCAACGGTCTGTCCATCAGCTGAGCTTCCACGATCCTGTCTTCTCCACCAGCACCAAGTTCCATATCAGGCACCATCGTCTCCTCACTTTTTGTGCAAACTTCCAGGAAACTCCATCTACTAATTCCACTGGTTTATTCCATTGGACAAGAGAGTGCTTATTTACCTTCATTTTGTAGGAATACATAGCAAATCAAACTACTTCGAATTTTTAAATCTTATTGTTATAATGGCAATATTTCTTTAAAAATTTAAAAATCTACAGCCTCCACTTCTATGTACATGAAATATAACATGGTATCTGTGCCTTATTTATAACCATATAATATCAATTGTATTTTTTAAGTCACAGAAGAAATAAGATGTTTTGGTCTAGACATTGAGAAAGTGTAATCCAACCAAAAAAACACTGCCCAGATTAAGAAAACATGTTGATACTTAAAAAATAAATAAATAAATAAATAAATAAATAAATAAATAAATAAGTACAGGGAAAGTGCTTTGTGAGGAAAAAAAAGGCTTATCTTTGACATCTGTCTTGCTTTCATAGGCAATGTCTATATTATTTAAATTGATTAGCGCATGCCCAGAATGAGGTTAGCCAGGAGTCTGAACCTCACAAAGCCTTCATTTGACCTTGTTGGGCTGTAGCTCAATCAGGAAAGCAGTTTTTTATACATGCCTGAGATCTGAGCTTGGAATTCCCAGCATGCATATAAAAACAGTTGGAATGGTGGCCTGTGTAATCCCCAGGCTGGGGAGTTGGAGATGGGTGTATCTGTGACGCTCATTGCCAGCCAACCTAGCCTATGGGTGAGTCCCAGGCACTAGCAAGAGACTGCCTCAAAAATCAAGGTGGATGACTCTTGAGGAATGACGTCCATCTGAGGTTGGCTTCTGGCCTCTGCACCTTACACACACAGACACAGACAGACACAGACAGACACACACACATACACACACACACACACACACACACACACACACACACGTTAAAATCATGAATGTGTCCTCATCATTGTTCTAGAGTAGAGACTGCAAACTCCTTTGTGTAAGGGATTAGACATGAAAATCTTTGGCTTTGAGAGCCGATGGTGTCTGTCAGCTCTTCACCTTTACCCCTGATGCTTTGAAATGGGAATAGACAACACAAAACACTCGGGTAGGGCTGCTTCAATACCTCCCTTATAAAATGAAGGACCCACGTGGCTGTTGTCTGAGGACACCAGAGTAGCCATTTCTCTTGATGCTACAATCAAATACTTGACAAGAAGTGACATAAAGGTGGAAGGTTTTATTTTGGCTCATGGTTTGAGGGTCCAGTCCATCGTGGTGCGAACAGTGTAGTGTCAGGAGCTGCCTGTGGCTGTGGTGGTGGGAGTGTAAGGTGGTTCAGGAAGCAGAGATGGGGCAGGAGGTGGTGTTGGGCTGTACCCCTCAGGGGCAGCTTCCAGGGGCCCCTTCCTCCAGTGAGCCTTCACCTTCTAAAAGCTCTACAGTGTTTCAGAACAGCACTACTTGCTGGGGCCCCAGCATTCAGGCACAGGAGCCTATGGGAGCATTTCCCACTGCAACCATGAGCAGAGAACAGCAAAAGCTAGCAGGCTGGCTTGCAAATACATAACCCTCTTAGGGAAAGCCATTTTTGATGTTCTTTGTACTTTCTCTGGGGATAGTTGTGGCAGAAGATCACCTTACTAAAAACCACAGAAGCGTACAGAGCATGAAAGGATGCTTTAATGGCACCCTTCTAGTTTATTTCCCTTTCTGGAAGGTGTTGCTTTACCCATTTACTGCTTTTTATTCCAGTCCTTTTCCCAGCAACTCTCTCTTTCTCTCTCTCTGTCTCTCTCACACACATGCACACACACACAAACACATCCATACATGGACACTGTTTTATGTATTCATTTATTTGATATAAATGACTACCTTATCTGGTATAGTTGTCTTTTTATCTCCACCTAACTATGTATCTTAGTGCTGTTTTTCATATCAGAGGTTTAGAATTCTGAGAAACAGTATTTCATAGTATAACTCTACTATTGTGGAGAGCCATGGGACGCAGCTCAGACAAAGCCAGCCTGAGAGACAGTCCTGGATGCTCCAGGCACCTGGATGCAAATGGCCTCTTGCTAAAGCAACACACCTGTGGCCAAGCTTGATGAGCTGAGTTGGATCACCAGGACTCACACTGTGGGGTGGAGAGCTGCTTGTTAAGCTGCTTTGTTATGTTTTCACCTGGGGAAGTAGTTTTTGAAAAAAGGTTAGGTGGTTCCACACCTTTTTCTATTTGTGTTGATGTTACTTGCTTGCCTATAAATAATGAACCCTGGAATAAACCCTTGCTGCTTCAGTCAGATTGACAGCCCTCTCAAGCCAATCCTGTGTGAAGTATGATTGTCCTCACTCCCCACACAGGTACTGTTTGACTCTGCTGGCGTGCTCTGGAAGACTATTTAGTCTTCCAGATGTTCACCTTCTCTGCAGGTTTTACTTTTATAACAGGGTCAGAAAGAACAATGGTTCTTGAAGGCATGTGTGGCATTGGGGATTCATATAAGCCACACAGCCATCCCCACCTCTGCTGCGTTCTTTCCTGAGAGAATGTGTGAGTGTTGCCTATAGAATCAACAGCTACCTTGGACATTGCTATCGATGAGGAAGACAGTTTTGTTTTTGAGGATGATCCAGTGTCTCTTAAACTACTGTGTTCTGCTTGTGTAATAGCACAGAAAGTGCGTGAACTGTGTTTATCCTGAGTGGCTGAGTAAGGAGGCTAGTTGATGAGTACACGAAGGGCCACTGGACAGGGAAGCCAGGTTTGGAAGGCTCGGGAGTTTACAAGAGAAGAATTCAGTTCAGTCTGCAAACATTCAAAAAGAGATGGCTGCCATCTAGACCTGGTTAGGTAAAGGCGTCAGGCTTGAATAGGAGGCCAAGGTAGTTAGTGACTGAAGCTATAGGTTGGATGCATCTCACCTGGAGACAGAATGTGAAAACGAAAAAGACGAAGAGACCAGAATGAGCCCTGTGCCAAATTTTCTGCTAACTCAGCAACAGCTAGAAACTTGTTCAAAACAGAGGCATCAGAAGAAGTCAGGAAGGGCAGTGTCTGAGACATGGAGGAAGGAAAAAAATATGGATGGTCCTGAGAAGTCAGGGAATGAAAAGTGAGTGAGCGGCCTTGGAGACGGCCGGTGGGGAATATCGTTCCAAGCATGTCAGGCTTAGCCTTTAGGCTCACTCTGCTTCATACACACTCAGAATAACTGAGTGATTAGAAACAGTTCCAAAACCCCATAGCCTCATTGCTTCATCTGAATATATATATAAAAAAAAAATCCTTAGATTTATATTTATCCTGTGGTGGAGGAAAGGCAGCACCCCCTGCAGTCAGCATGTGCATTAGGCCTTTAAAGAATTATTGGTAACTTTTGGGAAGAGGATTTATCGGGGGACATTCTACTTATATTTTTTTTCTGGAGAAGAGAGCAAAGAAACAAGAAGGTAAGATTTGAAGCAAAGCCTTTCACTTTCTTTGTTTCTTTAATTAAAATTTTTAATTGTATGTTTTATACATTATATGAACAAAAGTTCATGGTCTTTCTTCTTCCCAACTTCTGTGACTCCTCCCTCTTTTCTTCTTCCTCCCTTCTTCTTCTCCCTTTCTCTGTCTCTCCAAATAAACACCACTCCCTAAAAATGAAAATAGAAACAAACAAGCATGCAAATGAAAATCCAAAAGGACAAAACAAACAACAACCAAAACACCCCCTCCCCTCATCAAACAACAAAAACTGTGGATCTGTTTTGTGCTGGCCGCTCACTCCTGGGTGGGACCTGCCTTGGCTCATGGTTGATACTCTCAGGGACACTCAGAGAAAACAGACTATTCCTCTCCCTGGCAGTACTAATTGCAAATGACTTTTTAGTTAAGCGTGGGACTTTGCATCCACTTGTCCTTCCCACTGCCGGGATTTTGTCTGGTTTGACCTGTGCAGGGCTTGTGTGTGGAAAAGCCCCTTTTAATGTCTAATTTACGTGTTTTAGAATTTCAAGATGCATTCCATTGTCCAACAGGACTTCTTTTTTGTTAACATATTCTTCATAACAAGCCTCAGTGTGCTCCATGCAGCACCATGCATTACTCACACCCTCCCTCTTCCTAATATTTAGCACCCCCTCTTCTACTTTCACATTGTTATTTCTGAATTCTTTGTTAAAAATGTGATCATTGAGCCTTCTGGTTTTTATTTTTATTACGTTAAATTTTAGCCAGGCAGTGGTGGCGCATGCCTTTAATCCCAGCACTCAGAGGCAGAGGCAGGCAGATCTCTGTGAGTTTGAGGCCAGCCTTGTCTACAGAGTGAATTTCTGGGTCAGCCAGGGCTATGAAAAGAAGCCCTGTTTTGAAAATCAAAAACAAAACTAAACTATGTGTATTTGCGTGGATACATGCAAGTGAGCACAAGTGCCTGAAAAAGCCAGAAGAGAGCATTATTGTTATGTAAAGCCTTAAGACAACAGTTCTGAAGTAGACACCATTTATGTTGTGAAGAATTTTGAATCAGTAAGTTGGTCATGGTAGTAAATGCTTATATGTCCAGCATCTGAGAGGTCGGGGCAAGAGGATCAAGAATCTAGGTCATTTCAATTGCTGTGACAGAACACCATGGCCCAAACAACTTATAAAAGAAAAAGTTTATTTAGGGATTACATTTTCTGAGTCAATGACCATCATGCCGAGAAGCATGACATGGTGTTGGAGGCGGGCATGGTGCTGGAGCAGTAGCTCGTGTTTAGATATACAAAGAAGAGGCAGAGAGAGAAAGAGAGACAGACAGAGAGAGAGAACTAAGTGGGAATGGTGTGAGCTTTTGAAGCATCAAAGACTATCCCCACTGACACTCCTTCAAAAAGTTCACACATCTTAATCCTTCCCCCAAATTCCAACAACTGGGAACCAAATAACCAAACATGGGTCTCTGGGGGCCACTTTCATTCAAACTATTATAATCATTGGCTGCAGAGTGAGTTTGAGACATAGTCTAGAGTACATGAGATTGTCTCAGAAAACAAAACAGAAGTTAGAATTTCTCTTCTCATTGTATCATTTCCAACACCTTAGAAGCTTTCACAGATCCTAGGTGTTCTTCCCACTCATTCTTCTTAGCCCATCTCTCCCAAAACTCAGGTGTCCTTGTCAAAAAGATGATGGAGAGATTCAGCAGCATCTCAAGGGCCTCTGCTGTCAGTTCTTGGTTTTACTGTGTTTGGGAAGACATGAGTAAGAATTACTTAGGGAGAACTTCTATGGGTAAGAGGAGAGCCCCACCTGCCTAACAAAGATCACAGCTACTACTCAGGTCTATACACCTGAGCTGAGCAGTGGCAATTCCTGAGAAACACTGGCCATATAGTGACCATACCCAAAAAGCAGAGGAGGACTCCTTCAGGAAAAATCATCTTCCGGCCAAGGGGATTCTCCCTACCTCAGGACTCCAGAAAGCACAGAAACTAACAGCCAACACCTAAAACAGCCCAATGGGTAGAGGTCAGCGTAAAAGCTCAACCAACAAAAGACAGCAATATGGCATCTCCAGAACCCAGCCATCTAGGGGCGAATAGCCCTGGACAACGCAGCATAATAGAAAATCAAGAAGATGACCTTACATCTATGCTGATGAAGAGGCTAATAGAGGAAACAAATAAAATACGTAAAGAATTAGAGGAAGATAAAACCAAACAGATCATGGCTATCCATAAAGAAATGGAGGAAGTTAAAGACAAGCAGATTATGGCCATCCCTGAAGAAATACGGGAAGATGCAGCCAAACAGTTTGCGGCCTTCAGAGAAGAAATAATTAAATCACTGAAAGAAATAAAAGAAACAGAGTTGAAGGAACTAAAAGAAAAAGAGGAAAATACAATCAGACAGGTGAAGGAAGTAAACAAAACAACTCAAGACCTGAAGATAGAACTGGAAAAGTTAAAGAAAACACAAATGGAGGAAATAATGGAGAGGAAGAATCTAGGGAAGAAAACAGGAACTACAGAGGTAAGCATAACCAACAGACTACAAGAGATGGAAGAAAGAATCTCAGGTGTAGAAGATACAATGGAAGAAATCGATGTATCTGTCAAAGAAAATGTTAAATCCAAAAAATTCCTGACACAGACCATCCAAGAAATCCAAGACAATATGAAAAGACAAAACCTAAGAATAATAGGTATAGAGGAAAAAGAAGACTCCCTTCTCCAAGGCCCAGAAAATATTTTCAACAAAATCATTGAAGAAAATTTCCCCAAGTTAAAGGAGATGCCAATAAGAATACATGAGGCCTACAGAACACCCAACAAATTTGACCAGAAAAGAAAATCCTCCCGCCACATAATAATCAAAACAGTAAGTATACAGAACAAAGAAAAAACACTAAAAGCTGCAAGGGAAAAAGGCCAAGTAACATATAATGGCAAACCCATTAGAATCACACCTGACTTTTCAACAAAGACTATGAAAGCCAGAAGGGCCTGGACAGATATCATGCAGACCCTAAGAGAACACAGGCTACTATACCCTGCAAAACTCTCAGTTCTCATAGACGGAGAAAACAAGATATTCAATGACAAAAACAAATTTCAACAATACCTACACACAAATCCAGCATTACAGAAGACACTGGAAGGGAAAATACAACCCAAGAAAATTAGCTTCTGTCAAGAAAACACAGGAAATAATTAACCTTACTACACTAAAACAAAAAGCAACCAAGCACATAACCTTATGACCACAGCCAACATCAAAATCAAAGGATCTAACAGCCACTGGTCATTAATCTCTCTCAACATCAATGGACTCAACTCTCCAGTAAAAAGACACAGATTAACAGAATGGATACGTAAACAAAACCCAGCAATCTGTTGCATACAAGAAACACACCTAAGGCACAAAGATAGACATTACCTGAGGGTAAAAGGTTGGAAGATGACTTTCCAAGCAAATGGACCCAAGAACCAAGCAGGAGTAGCCATTCTAATATCTGATAAAATAGACTTTCAACCAAAATTAATAAAAAAAAGATGGGGAAGGACACTTCATACTCATCAAGGGAAAATTCCACCAGGAAGACATCACAATCCTGAACATCTATGCCCCAAATACAAGAGCACCCACATTTATAAAAGAAACATTGATAAAATTTAAACCACATATAGATCCCCACACATTAATAGTGGGAGACTTCAACACCCCACTCTCAACAAAGGACAGGTCAACAAAACAGAAGTTAAACAAAGAAACAATGTCTCTAACAGAGGTCATGAATCAAATGGACCTCACAGACATTTACAGAACTTTACACCCAAACACAAAAGAATTTATCTTCTTCTCAGCACCTCATGGAACCTTCTCCAAAATAGACCATATAGTTGGTCACAAAGCAAGCCTCAACAGATACAAGAAGATTGAAATAATTCTTGTATCCTGTCTGATCACCATGGAATAAAGCTGGATCTCAACAACAACAGAAATAGCAAAAAGCCTACATACACATGGAAACTGAACAACTTGTTACTAAATGACAGCTGGGTCAGGGAAGAAATAAAGAAAGAAATTAAAGTCTCCTAGAACTCAATGAAAATGAAGACACAACATA